>NW_007726130.1:825643-856988 GCF_000696425.1 Galeopterus variegatus | reverse complement strand
GAAAAAAAAAAAAAAAAAAAAAAAAAAAAAAAAAAAAAAAAAACTGAAGAAAAAATCAAAACCCATAGGTAAAATAAAAATGCTAGCAAAGAAGAGAACAAAAAAAGTTTATCAACAACCCAAGGAACCAATAAATACAGAAGACAAACAGTAAATCAGAAAGAAAGGAACAAAAGACACTTAAGATATTCAAACAAAAATCAATAAAATGCTAGGAGTAAATCAACACTTTTCAATAACAACTCTTAATGAAAAAGGCTTAAATTGCCCAATCAAAAGACACAGAATGGCTGACTGGATTAAAAAGGAGGACCCAACTATATGCTGCCTTCAAGAGACCCACATCACTCATAAAGACTCACACAGGCTAAGAGTGAAAGGATGGAAAAAAAATTACCATGCAAACAGAAATGAAAAACAAGCTGGAGCAGCTATTCTTATATCTGATAAAATAGACTTTAAACTAAAAACCATAAAAAGAGATAATGAGGGCCACTGCATAATGATAAAAGTATTCATGCATCAAAAAGACATAACAGTCATAAATATATCCACACCCAATGTTGAAGCAGCCAGATTTATAAAGCAAAGTCTATTAGACCTAAAGAAGTAAATAGACACTAATACCATAATAGCAGAGGACCTGAACACCCCACTATCTATATTGAACAAATCATCTATGCAGAGAATCAACAGAGAAACACAAGATCTAAACAACACTCTAGACCAATTGGATTTGGCAGATATCTGCAGAACATTCCATCCAACAACCTCAGAATATTTGTTCTTCTCATAAGCAAATGGATGATTCTCCAGGATAGATCACATTTAGATCACAAAGCCAATCTCAACAAATTCAAAAACATTGGAATTATCCGATGTATATTTTCAGACCACAATGGATTAAAATTAGAAATAAATAACAAATGAAACTCTGGAAACTGTACAAACACATGGAAATTAAACAGCATTCTACTTAATGACATAAGGGTCCAAGAAGAAATCAAACAGGAAATCAAAAAATGTATTGAAACTAACGAAAACAATGAAACATCATACCAAAACCTGTGGAATACTGCAAACCAGTACTAAGGGAGAAAATTATTGCAGTAAATGTTTACTTCAGAAGAATGGAAAGATGGCAAGTGAACAAACTAACACTTCACCTTAAAGAACTAGAAAAACAAGAACAATCCAAACCCAAATAAACAAGAACAATCCAAACTCAAAGTTAGCAGATTGAAAGAAGTCATTAAGATCAGAGCAGAACTTAATGAAATTGAAACCCCAAAAAATACAAAAGATCAATGATTCAAAAACTTGTTTTTTTAAAAAGATAAATAAAATTGACAAACCAGTAACACGGCTAACTAAGAAAAGAAGAGAAAAGACACAAATAGCAAAAAATAGAAATGAAAAAGGCAATATTACAACTGATACGTCTGAAATACAAAGAATCTTTTGAGACTACTATACACAACTCTATGCCAACAAATTTGAAAATCTGGAGAAAATGGATAAATTTCTGGACACACACAAACTAACAAAAATGAGCCAAGAAGATGTAGAAAATCTGAACAGGCCAATAAGAATAAATGATATTGAAGCTGTTATCAGAAGGCTCCCAACAAAGAAAATCCCAGGACCATATTAGTTCACTGCAGAATTCTACCAAACCTTCAAAGAGAAGTTCATACCAATTCTCTACAAACTATTCCAAAAGATTGAAACAGAGGCAATTATCTCAAACTCATTCTGTGAAGCAAACATCACCCTGATTCCAAAACCAGGTAAAGATACAACTAAAAAAGAAAACTACAGGCCAATATATTTGAAGAATACAGATGTAAAAATCTTCAATAAGATACTAGATAACAGAATACAACAACACATATGCAAAATTATACACCTTGATCAAGTGGGATTCATCCCAGGGATGCAAGGTTGGTTCAATATACTCCAAACAATAAATGTGATACACCATATCAATAAAATCAAATACAAGGAACATATGATCATCCCTATAGATGCTGTAAAAGCATCTGATAAAATTTAACACTCATTCATGGTAAAGACTCTCTAAAAGTTAGGCATAGACGGAAAGTATCTCAACATAATTAAAGACATGTATAATAAACCCACTGCCAATATCTTCTTGAACAGAGAAAAGCTGAAAGCTCTTCCTTTAAGAGCAGGAGCTAGACAAGGATGTCCACTCTCACCACTCCTACTCAAAATAGTATTGGAAGTACTAGCCAGAGCAATCAGAGAAGAGAAGGAGATAAAAGGCATCCAGATTGGAAAAGATGAAGTCAAACTGTCCCTGTTTGCAGATGAAATGATCCTATATATCAAAAAGCCTAAAGCCTCTACAAAAAAACTCTTGGAGCTGATAAATGATTTCAGCAAAGTAGCAGGATACATAATCAACACACAAAAATCAGTAGCATTTCTATTCTCCAATAGTGAACATTCAGGAAGAGAAATCAAGAAATCTTCTCCATTTACAATAGCCAACAACAACAACAACAAAAATAATTAGGAATAGAGTTAACCAAGGATGTGAAAAATCTCTACAATGATAACTACAAACCATTAATGAGAGAATTTAAAGAGGACACAAGAAGATGGAAAGATATCCAATGCTCTTGGATTGGAAGAATCAATGTTGTGAAAATGTCCTAGTACTACCCAAAGTGATATATAAATTCAATGCAATCCCCATCAAAATTCCAATAATATTTTCTCATTAATGGAAAAAACTATTCAGACATTTATATGGAATAACAAAAGACCTGGCATAGCCAAAGCAATTCTGAGTAAAATAAATAAAGCTAGAGGCATAACACTACCTGACTTTAAGTTATACTACAAAGCTATAAAAGCGAAAACAGCATGGTACTGGCATAAAAACAGACACACTGATCGATGGAATAGAATAGAGAATCCAGAGATCAGCCCAAACACCTCCAGCCATCTGATCTTTGACAAAGGCACCAAGCCTATACACTGGGGAAGAGACTGCCTCTTCAGCAAATGGTTCTGGGATAACTGGATATCCATATGCAGGAGAGTGAAAGTAGACCCATACCTCTCACCATATACTAAAATTAACTCAGAATGGATTAAATAATTAAATTTACACCCTGAAACAATAAAATTTCTTAAAGAAAACATAGGAGAAACACTTCAGGAAGTAGGACTGGGTACAGAGTTCATGAATATGAGCCCCAAAGCACAGGCAACAAAAGGAAAAATAAAGAAATGGGATTATATCGAACTAAAAAGCTTCTACACAGTAAAAGAAACAATTAACAGAGTCAAAAGACAACCAACCGAGTGGGAGAAAATGTTTGCAAAATGTAAATCTGACAAAGAATTAATATACAGAATACACAAGGAGCTGAAAGAACTTTACAACAAAAAACAATTAACACAATTAAAAAATGGGCAAAAGAGTTAAAAAGGCATTTCTCAAAGGAAGATATACGAATGGCCGACAGACACATGAAAAATGCTCAAATCACTCAGCATTTGGGATACGCAAATCGAAATCTCACTGAGATACCATCTCACCCCAGTTAAGCTGGCTAAAATCCAAAAGACCGTGAGTGATAAATGGTGGTGAGGTTGCAGAGAAAAAGGAACTCTCATACATTGTTGGTGGAAATGCAAAAGGGTGCAGCCTCTATGGAAAATGGTATGGAGGTTCCTCAAACAATTGCAGATAGATCTACCATGTGACCCAGCTATCCCACTGCTGGGAATATGCCCAGAGGAATGGAAATCATTAAGTCAAAGGTATACCTGGTCTCCAATGTACATTGCAGCACTCTTTACAATAGATAAGAGTTGGAACCAGCCCAAATGTCCATCATCAGATGAGTGGATATGGAAAAGATGGTATATCTACACAGTGGAATACTACTCAGGTATAAAAAAGAATGAAATACTGCCATTTGCAGCAACATGGATGGACCTTGAGAGAATTATATTAAGTGAAATGAGTCAGACACAGAAAGCCAAATATCACATGTTCTCACTTATTTGTGGGAACTAAAAATAAATAAATACATACACAAATAAGCTGGGGGGGGAGGGAAGAAGACACAACAATTACAATTCCTTGAAGTTGATATGACAAGCGAACAGAAAGGAGGTTGTTGGGAGGGAAGGAGAGAGGGAGGCGGGAGGGAGGTTTCAGTAATGGGTCACAATAACCAACCACAGTTTACATTGACAAAGTAAGATAAAATAAAATAAAAATGTCAGTTCAGGTCCTTTTACCATTTTTCAATTGGGTTATTTATTTATTCATTCATTTATTCATTTATTCATTTATTTATTTATTTATTTATTTATTTATTTATTATTTATTTATTTATTTTTGCTCTTAAGTTCCTCATGTTTTCTGGATATTAGCCATTGTCTTAGTCCATTTTATGTTTCTATTACAGAAATACCTGAGACTGGGTAATTAATAAAGAACAGAGGTTTATCTGGCTTATGATTCTGGGACAGCTGCATCTGGCACAGGCCTCAGGCTGCTTCTACTCATGGTGGAAAGTGGCAGGCAGCTGGTGGGTACAAGCAGATCACATTGCGAGAGGAAGCAAGAGAGAGAGAGAAGGTACCAGGGTCATTTTAAATAACCAACTCTAACAGGAACAAATGAGGAAGAACTCACTCATTAATTCCCCCACTCAGGGAGAGCATTAATCCATTCATGAGAGATCAGCCCCCGTGACTCAATCAGTTTCCAGCATTGCCACATTGGGAATCAAAATTCCACATGAGTTTTGGAGGGAACAACACATCTAAACTCCATCAGCTCATGTCCGATTTGTAGTTGGCAAACACTTTCTCCCATTCTGTTGGTTGTCTCTTCACTTGGTTAACAGTGTCCCTTGTTGTGCAGAGGCATTTTAGTTTGATGTAGTCCCATTTTTGCATTTTTCCCTTATTTGCCTGTGCCTTTGTAGTCATGCTCAAAAAGTGCCGTCCACTCAGATTTCATGTAATGTTTACCTTATTTTTGATTATAATAGTTTCACAGTTTTGGGTCTTAAATTTAGGTCTTCTATCCATTTGGAGCTGATTTTTGTGCTTGGTGAGAGTAAGGGGTCTAATTTCAAACTTCTGCATGTGGATATCCAGTTTTCCCACAACCTTTTGTTCAAGAGGCTGTGCTTTCCCCACTATATATTTTTGGAAACTTCATCCAAAAAAGGTTGGCTGTAAGTGTGTGGGTTTACTTCAGGGCTCTCTATTCTATTCCTTTGGTCATCTTGTCTGTTTTTATGCCAGCACCATGCTGTTTTCCTTACTATAGCTTTATAGTATATAAATTTAAGACTCTTTATTACGAAGTCATGATGTGTGATGCCTCCAAATTTTTGTTGTTGTTGTTGTTCAAGATTGCTTTAACTATATGGGGTCTTTTGTGGTTCTATACAAATTTTAAGATAGTTTTTTACTATTTCTGTGAAGAATGTCATTAGTATTTTGACACGGACTGCATTGAATTTGTAGATTGCTATGGGTAATATGGACATTTTGATGATGTTAATTCTTCTGACCCAAAATCATGGGTTATCTTTACATTTACATGGGTCCTCTTCAATTTTTTTCACCAATGTTTTATAATTTTTATTGCAGAGGTCTTTCACCTTTATTAAATTTACTCCTAGGCATTTCATTTTTTTTGGTAGCTATTGTGAATGGGATTACTTTCTCGATTTCCCCCTCTGCTATTTTGTTGTTGTATAGGAAGGCTATTGATTTTTGTTTATTGATTTTGTTTCCTGACACTTTACTGAATTCATTTATTCTAGTAATTTTTTGGTGGAGTCTTTAAGGGTTTCTATGGATAAGATCATGTCATCTGCAAATAAAGATAGTGTGACTTCTTCCTTCCTGATTTGAATGCCCTTTGTTTTCTCTTGCCTTATTGCCAGGCAAGGATTTCTAGTATTGTGTTGAATGAGAGTGGGGAAAGTAGGCCTCCTTATCTTGTTCCAGATCTTAGAGAAAAAAACCTCCATTTTTTGTCCATTCATTATATAATTAGCTGCAGGTTTGTCATACATGGGCTTTGTTGTGTTGAGGTACATTCCTTCTATACTTTATTTGTGGAGTGATTTTACCATGAGGGAGTATTAGATTTAATCCAATGCTTTATCTGTGCCTATTAAAATGATCATATGTTTTTTTTCCCCTTCATTCTGTTGATGTGATGTATCTTGTTTATAGATTTGCATATGTTGAACCGTCTTTGCATACCCAGGATAAATCCCTCTTGATCATGGTGTATGGTCTTTTTAATGTGATTCTGGATTCTGTTTCCTAGCATTTTGCTGAGTATTTTTGTGTCTATGTTCATTAAATATATTGGTCTGCAGTTTTCCTTTTTGTTCTATCTTTTTCTGGTTTTGGTATGAGGGTAATGCTGGCTTCGTAGAATTTGTTTGGAAGTATTCCCTCCTCTTTACTTTTTAGAAAGTGTTTGAGAAGAGTTAGTGTTAACTTTTCTGTAAATATTTGGTAGAATTCAGAAGTGAAGCCATCTGGTCCTGGGGTTTTCTTTGTTTTAAGACTGTTTATTACTCCTTCAATGTCATTGCTTTTTATTGGTCTGTTTAGGTTTTCTAGTGCTTCATGATTCAACTTTGGTAAGTTGTATGTGTCCAGGAATTTATCCATTTCTTCTAGGTTTCCCAGTTTACTTGCATATAGTTGTGCACAGTCTATTATGACCCTTTGTATTTCTTTGGTAACAGTTGTAATGACTCTTTTTCATTTCTGATTTTATTTATTTAAGTCTTCTCTCAGTTTTCTTCATTAGCACAGGTAACGGTTTATCTATTTTGATTAACTTTTTTAAAAAACTTTTTATTTTATTGATCTTTTGTATTTTTTTAAATTTGTAATTCATTTACTTCTGCTCTGGTCTTTGCTATTTTTCTCCTTCTACTGATTTTGGATTTCTTTTTTTCTTTTTTTTTTTCAGCACATTGAGGTGTAGTATTAGATTGTTTATTTGGAGTCTTTCTTTTTAATGGAGAAATTTATTGCTATGAACTTCCCTCTTAGAACTGCTTGCACTGTATGCCACAGGTTCTGGTATGTTGTGTTTTCATTTTTGTTTGTGTCCAGGAATTTTGAGACTTCCTTTTTGTTTTCTTTGACCCATTTGCTGTTTAGGAGTATATTGTTTAAATTCCATGTATTCACACATTTTATATCATTACTTTTGTTGTGATTTCTAGTTTTACTCCATTGTGGTCAGACCAAGTAGTTGATATGATTTCAATGTTTTAATATCTGTTGAGACTTATTTTGCGACTTAACACATGGTCTGTTCTAGAGAATGTTCCATGTACTGCTGAGAAGAATGTTATTCTGCAGCTGTTGAATGAAATGTTCTATAAATATATATTAGGTCACATCGGCCTATAATAGAGATTAATTCTGATGTTTCCTGGTTGATTTTCTGTCTGGGCGATGTGTCCTTTGCTGAAAGTTGGGTATTAAAGTCCCCAACTGTTATTGTGTTGGAGTCAATTTCTCACATTAAGTCCAATAGTAATTGCTTTATATAACTGGGTTCTCCGGAGTTGGGTGTGTATATATTTAGAATTTTTATATCCTTTTGTGGAATTGTATAATGACCTTCCTTGTCTATTTTTCTTTCCTTGGCTAGAAGTCTATTTAATCTGTTATAAGTATAGCTACTCCTGCTCTTTTCTAGTTTCCGTTTTCATGAAATATCTTCTCCCATCCCTTCACTATCAGCTAATATGTATCTATCGGTTAAATGAATTTCTTTTTGGCAGCATATTGTTGGTTCTTGTCCTATAATCTACTTATGCACTCTGTGTCTTTCTAAATTTTAATTTTATTTGTTTTCAATATACATGGTTATGGGATATAATTTGGTATTTCAATACATCTGTATGTTGTATAATGATCTAATCAGAATATTAAGTATCTGTCACCTAAACATTTATCATTTCTTTGTGGTTATAACATTCACGATCCTCATTTCTGGCTATCTTGAATTATACAATATTATTAACTATTGTCATCCTATGGCACCAGAATTTATTCTTCCTATCTAACTGTAATTTTGTAACTTTGTACCAGTCTACCAACCTTTCCCTGTCTTCCCCACCCCCTCCCTTTCCCTTCCTCTGGTAATTACTATTCTACTCTATTTGTCTCTTTGTTTCTCTTTTTACTTTTCTTAATCTACCCATGATAATTGTATATGTTTATGGAGTCCAATATGATAATTGGGTACATTTATACTGTGTGCAATAATCATATTAGGGAGCTTTATATACCAATCACCTCAACCATTTTTCATTTCTTTGTGTTAGGAATATTCAACATCATCTTGACTACCTATTCAAAGATACACAGTACTTTGTTGTTATCTGTAGTCTCCCTGTATTACTATAGAACTCTAGATCCCATTCTTCCTATCCCTCTAGTATTTTCTGTTCACTGACCACCCACTCACCATCTTCTCTCTCCTCTTCCCAAACCTGCCTATTCTACTTTCTACTTCTATGGGATCAAACTTTTTAGCTTCCACATATGAGTGAGAACATGTGGTATTTCTCTCTATGTGCCTGGCTTATTTCACTTAACGTGATTTTCTGCAGGCTCATCAATGTTGCTCCAAATAGCATAATTTCTTCTCTTTTTTGGCTGAGTAGTGTTACATTATGTATATATACCATATTTTATTAATCCAGTCATATGTGTAAGAACATTTAGGGTGGTTCCAACTCTTGGTTATTGTGAATAGAGCAGTAATAAACATGGGAGTACAGGTGTCCCTTTGATTTATTGGTTTGCATTCCTTTAGATATACACCCAGTAGTGGGATTGCTGGATTGTATGATATTTCTATCTGTAGTTGTTTTACAAATCTCTTTATTGTTTTCCATAGTGGCTGTACTAATTTCCATTCCCATCAACAATGTAGAAGAGCTCCTCTTCTCTGCATCCTCACCAGTATCTGTTATTTTCTGTCTTTTTGATAATAGCCATTCTAACTGAGATGAGGTGATCTTATTGTAATTTCGATTTGCATTTCTCTGATGATTAGTGATGTCGAACATTTTCTCATATGCCTGTTGGCCATTTGTATGTCTTATTTCAAAAAATGTCTATTCTATTCCTTTGCCAATTTTATTAATCAAATTAGTTTTATTTTTAGTTTTACCATTGAGTTGTCTGTGCTCATCATATATTCTGGGTATTAAACCCTTGCCAGATGCATAGCTTGCAAATATTTTCTTCCATTCTGCAGGTTGTCTTTTCATTCTGTTGATTGCTTTCTTTTCTATGCAGAAGGCTTTTAGATTGATATGATACAATTAGTTAATTTACTTTTTCTCTGTACTTCTGAAGTATTATTTATAAAGTCTTTGCTTAGACCAGTGTCTGAAGTGTTTCCTCTATGATTTTTCCTAGAAGTTTTAAAGTCTTGGGTCTTACAGGTAAGTCTTTAATCTATTTTGAGTTTATTTTGGTATATGTTGAGAGAGAAGGGTGAAGTTTCATTCTTCTGCATATGGATCTTCAATTTTCCCAGTATCATTTATTGAAGAGACTGCCCATTTTGCAATGTATGGTCTTGGCTTCTCTGCCAAAAATCAGTGAAAGGCACATGAATTTATTTCTGATTTCTCTATTCTGTTCCATTGGTTCATGTGTCTGCTTTTGTGCCAGTATCATGCTGTTCTGAACTATGATCACTTTGTAGTATGTTTTTCAGTCAAAGGGTGTGATACCTCATGCTTCATTATTTTGTTTAGTTTTGCTTTGGCTATTTGGGGTCTGTTGTTCCATATAAATTTTTGAATTGCTTTTACTATTTCTGTGAAGTATGTCTTTGGTAGTTTGATGGGGGTTGCATTAAATCTGTAGATCACTTTGGATAGTATGGACATTTTGATGATATTGATTCTTCCAATCCATGAGCATGGGATGCCTTCTCATTTTTTGTGTCTTCTTTTATTTCTTTAATCAGTATTTTATTGCAGAAATCATTCACTTCCCTGGTTAAATTTATTTCTAGGGTGTTTTGTTGTTGTTATTGTTGCTATTGTAAATAGGATAGCTTTCTCGATTTCTCTTTGTGCTTTTTTGTTGTTGCATAGAAATGCTACTGATTTTTGTATGTTGATTTTGTATCCTGCACCTTTACTGAATTAGTTTATCAGGTCTAGGAGATTTTTGTTAGAATCTTTAGGTTTCTCTGTACACAAAATGTATCAGTCTGTTTCTGTTGTGTATAACAAAATAACCTGGAACTGGATGATTTATAAAAAATGAAATTCGTTGCTTACAGTATCAGAGGCTGGGAAGTGCAAAGTCCAGGGAATATATCTGGTAAGGGTCTTCTTCAGTGTTGGCTTTATAGCAATGCAGGGGTCTCACATGGAAGATGGAAAAGCAGAGAGAAAGGGAAAGACTCTCATGTGCTCTCCTTTTAAAGTCTTCAGAACCACACCCCTGACCACCACTATTAATCCATTTATTATGGCATGGTCCTACAATCTAATCACCTCTTCAAGGCCACCCCACCTTTCAATTACCATAATAGGATTTCCCAACCTCAACAGTTACAGTAGGGGCCAAGTTTCCAATACCTGGAACTTTGGGGGTCACAATTAAGCTTCAATGATTTGGGGGGTGCTTTCAATCCATAGCATAAACTCATTTAATCTGCAAACAGGGACAATTTGACTTCTTTCTCTCCAGGTTAGATTCACTTTATTTATTTCTCTTGCCTCATTGCTCTGACTAGGACTTCTAGTACTAAGTGTTGAAAGTGGGCATCCGTGTGTTGTTCCAGTTCTTACGGGGAAAGCTTTCAGCTTTTTCCCATTCAGTATGATGTGGGTCTGTCACATACAGCCTTTACTGTATTAACATACTTTCCTTCTGTACCTAATTTGTTGAGAGTCTTTATCCTGAAGGATGTCGAATTTTATCAAATGTTTTTTCTGCATCCATTGAGATGATCATGTTTTTTTTCTTTCTTTTCTTCTATTGATGGGATGTATTTCATTCATTGATTTGTGTATGTTGAACAATCCTTGCATCACTGGAATAAATCCAACTTGATGATGGTGTATAATCTTTTTGATGTGCTGTTAGATTCTGTTTGCTTGTGTATTTTGAGGATTTTTGCGTCTATGTTTATTAGGGACATTAGCCTTTAGATTTGTTTTTGGTGTCTGTTCTGCCTGGTTTTGGTGTAAGGGCAATGCGGGCCTCATAGTATGAGTTTGGAAGAATTCCATCCACTTCAATTTTTTGAAATAGTTTAAGTATTGGTATTTGTTCTTTCTTAAATGCTTGGTATAATTCAGCAGTAAAGCCCTCTAGTCCTGGGATTTTCTTTGTTGGGAGACTTTTTGTTATTGATTTTATCTTGATACATGTTATTGATCTATTTAAGTTTTCTACTTCTTCTTGGTTTGGTTTTGGTAGGGTATACGTGTCCAGGAATTTATCTGTTTCCTGTAGGTTTTCATATTTATTGGTGCATAGTTGTTCATAATAGTCTCTGATGATCCTTTGTATTTTGGTATTATCTGGCCAAATATGTGGTCAATTCTAGAGAATGTTCCATGCCCTGATGAAAAAGTGTGTATTCTACAGTTATTGGATGAAATGCTCTGTAGGGTATCCATATCTGTTAGGTCCATCTGGTCTTTGGTGCCATTTAAATCCAATGTTTCCTTGTTGATTTTATGACTCAATGGTCTGTCCAATGCTGGGAATGATGTGTTAAAGTCCCCAACTACTATTGTGTTGTTGTCTATCTCTCCTTTCAATCTGAAATATCTGGGTGCTCTGCTGTTAAGTACATATATATTTATAATTGTTATATCCTCTTGCTCTATTGATCTCTGTATCATTATATAGTGCCCTTCCTTGTCTCAGTACATATATTGATTTGTCTGTTTTACCTGATATAAGTATAGTTACTCTGGCTTGCTTTTGTTTTCCATTTGTAGTGAATATCTTTTCCCATCTCTTCACTATCAGTCTCTGTGTGTCTTTGTAGGTAAGCTGTGTTTCTTGCACAGAGCATATGGATGCAACACTTTTCTTTTTTTTATCCATTCAGCCAGGACATGTCTTTTAATTGGAGAGTTTAATTTTTTGGCATTCAAGGTTATTATCAATATGTGAGGTCTTACTCCTGTCATTTTGTTGGTTTTTTTCTAATTTTTTGCATGTGTCCTCTGTTCCCTTCTTCCTCTCTTAATGTGTATCCTTGTGCATTGGCTTCTTTCTATTTCTAATTCGTGTATCTTCTGTACAAGTAAGATTTATATTTTCTGATATTTTCATGATGGTTGTTATTGTTCTTTCTCTTCTAGATATGGCACTCCATTAAGCATCTCTTGCAATGCTGTTCTGGTTGTGATGAATTCCTTAATTTTTGTTTGTCTGAGAAAGACATTATTTCTCCTGCATTTATGAAGGATATAATATCCTTGGGTGGCAGAGTTGTTTTTTTCTTTTTCTTTTCTTTCAGTACTTTGAATATATAATCTCATTCTCTCCTAGCCTTTAGTGTTTCTGCTGAGAAGTCTGCTGTTACTCTAATGGGAATTCCCTTAGAAGTGACTCCAGGTTTTTCTCTTGCTGTTTTTAGAATTCTCTCTTTGATTTTAACATTAGACAGTTTGACTATAATATGTCTTGGAGATGACCTATTTGGACTGAGTCTATTTGGGGAACCTTTGAGCTTCCTGGATTTTGGATGTTTGCATCTTTCCCAAGACTAGGGAAGTTTTCAGCTGTTATTTCTTTAAGTGGGCTTTCAATATATTTTTTGATTCCTTAGCCTTCTGGAATGTCCAGAATATGAATATTTGTTCACTTAATAGTATCCCATAGATCTTATAAGATTTGTTCATTCTTTTTTTCTTTTTTATCTTCCTATGCTACTTCAAAACCACTATCTTCAAGATCAGAATTTCTTTCTTCTGCTTTATGTAGTCTGTTGAGACTCTCAGATGTATTTTTATTTCATTCAATGAAATCTTTAATTCCAAGATTTCTGCTTGATTTTTTTTATGACATCTATCACCTTGCTGAATTTCTTATTCAGATCATAAATTGTTTTTCTGATTTTGTTGAACCGTTTCTCCTCCTGTGTCTCAGTGAGTTTCCTTAAGATCATTAAATTGAATTTCTTTTTTAGCAGCTTGGCAATTTTTTAATCTTTGGGATTGGTTACTGGAGCATTATTTTAGGGTTTTTTTTTTTTGGTTTTAGGGTTTTGTTTTGGTGGTATTATGGTACCTCGTTTGTTTTTTTTTTTTTCTTTCATTTATCCTGTTTTCCTGTGCTTCTATCTGTGCATCTGGTGGAGCAGTCATCTTATTGAGTTTTGTAGAATGGCTTGTGTAGGAAAAGACTTTCACTTGCAAATGCATCCTATGGTATCAACTGGGTATAGTGCCATGGTTTTGTTCCAGATAGACACAGTAGTGCAAGCTCTGTGTAATTTCTTCAGCTTTCCATTTTCACTATGTCTGTGAGTGACTCAGTGACCTATGTTTTGAAAGTTTGTGGTAGTGGTAGTGGTACAGATTTGCTGGGGGAGATAGAGCTGGGTTGGTTCAAAGGATGGGGGTATGTCACCTCTCCCCGAGGGTGATGGAGATGCAAAAAGGATTACTCAAAGCCCATTTCTTCTGAGAAGTGAGAAGCCCCAAAGGGGTTAATTTTCATGAACCCTCAAGAGAGAGGCATTCCTTGGAAAATTAACAGTGAACTAGGGTCTTCTCTTAGTATTTATTTTCTAGGCCACAAAGTTACAGAAAAGGAACATAGGTGGTCACAAAGATAGCAGTAAGATAATTGTCATGGCAGCAGTCATTAGGTTTAGCTGAACCAAGGACATCTGCCCTTGCAGCCAGCAATTTTGCTGTGTTACAATTCTTTATCTACAACAGAGAATTTAGCCTGGGAAAAGATTCCTGTCTTTTGCAAGCTTAACATTTCTATGTGTAATTTTAAAAATTTAGGCTATACTAGAAACTACAGGGCTTTGGAAGCTAGGCCCTGTGAAATACATTTGCTTTATAAATGTTACCATACTCCACAGGGGTATACCTCTGCATGCTGTTGGTCAGATTTCTCAGGAGGTGGCTCACTGGGGATAGGGTTGCTGCATTGATTATCTGGTTTGGTGTAGATGTACGTCATGTAAGGGTCTTTGAGACCGGTTTTCCAGTGGCAGGGTCACTATTCTGCTTCTCTTACTAGGGGTGAATCCCCAAGGGCACATCAGCCAATCTGTTTCTCATTCAGATGCATGCGCATATGATGGCTAAAAGACTTGGTGGTGGGCCTTCCAGAAGCATGAAATCTGAGCCATTTCTCTGAGCCAGAGCCATTGGTGAACTTTAGCTCAACTAGCTGAGTGTGGGTCTGCTGATGGCCCTTCTTCTATGCCTGTATTTGGTGTCTGATGCAAGGTCTTGCTTTCCTCTATAGTTCAGGTGCTGGACTGCCAAGAACAAAGCTGCTGAGCTGCTTCTCAGGAAGCAGGCAAGGCTGCTAGGCAGGGCTGTAGTGAGGGAGCCTGTCCAGTTGATTTTTGGTGGGTGTGGCCACTAAGAAGGTCTGCGGTGTAGTGACATGTCCAGCTGCTTCTGGGTGGTAAGCCTGCCTGCAGTGATATGACTTTCCATGTTATTCTGGGCAGTAGACAGGGCAGCAAGGCAAGCTTGCAGTGAAGGAGTTGGAGCAGTGGATTCTGGGACTGTTGACAAGGCTGCTAGGTGGGACTGTCAGGATGGCTGCTTCTCTAGTAGGAGTGGATGCACCAGCCTGAGGGTATATTCATTAGGGTAGAGATCTGTGAGCTGGTTTTCTGGGTTGGGGGCTCAGGCGCACACAACTGAGTCAGCTGGCAGGGCTGGGTGTAGGGGGAGGAATGATGAGTGGTCAGCCTGAGAAGGGTCTGCCTTTCTGGTCTCTGGCCAGGAACATGAGAGTATGTCAGTTCAGCAGGATTAGGGCTGGCTTTCCTGAATGCAGAACTAGAGTCGCAGCTGCTGTGAGCCCAGGCTTCAAAGTGCTGGGATAAGTGTGTTATACCTCTGTGTACTGAGTGGGGGGCAAAGCTTTATGGTTGGGGAGGCACTGTGGCTACTGGTCCCAGGGCAGGGCATATTCTGGGCAATGGCTCTGGTTCCTGGATGGGGCTGCCCTGCATTGGCTTTGGTCTCGAAGGTGGGTTGGTGGGGAGTGCACAGTTTGTGCTAGTGTTCTAGAGTGATGTAGTGTGTGTTCTATAGGGCACTCCCCACACTAGGCTTTAGGCTTGTCCTGCCAAAGGATCTGTGGGCCTCTGTGGTGAGGGTGGGGGTTGGTGTTGGTCCTCTGCCTATCTTTCACCACAAAAGAAAATTCTTCCTGCACTGAACCTGGTGTCAAAGACATGGTTACTAAGGCTGAGTGCCCCGCTCTCCTCTCTATGCCATCATTTTTGGCTTCCATGCTCCATAATGATCTCACCAACCTCCTGCTGCATTCCTACACTTTCCAACCACCAATGCTCCCATCAATATTTAGCTGTCTCTTAGTTGTTCTGGTCTTTTTTAATTGGATGAACACACCCTGGGGACCTGTAGTCTGCCATTTTGAACTGTTCATTCTCTGTGTCATTTAATAGGGGCATTTCATATACTTACATTTAGGGTTATTATTGATATATAGTGACTTGTTACTGCCATTTTGCTATTTATTTCTGGTTGTTTTGTGATCTTTTCTTCCTTTTATTTTTTAAATCATACTATATTCCTTTGTGGTTGATTGGTTTTCTCTAGCTTCACATTTTGCTTTCTCACTATTTTTAGGTCATCTCTTCTAAGTTTTTGTGCTATGCTTACCATGAGGCTTATAAAAATCATATTATAGTTATAACAAATAATTTTAGACTAATACCAATTTAACTCTGATATTTAAGAAAAGAGAAAAATAAAAAGAAAAAAACAACAAAGCTGACTCCTGGCTTTGGCATCATTCCCTCCCACACTTCTTGACAATTTGTCATTTCAAGATACATCTTTTAATATTGCCTTCATCTTATATGAAAGTTGGATATGTTACTGTCTGTAAGGTTTGTCCTTTAGTCTTAATACTAAGGATGTAAGTGATTTATCCACCATCCTTATGAAATTGGAGTATTCTGAGGGTGTCTGTGAATTTACTAATGAGTTATGTACCTCCAAACGTTTTATTGCTGCTCCTTAGCATCATCTTCTTTCAGATTAAAGAACTCCCTTCAGCATTTCTTGTAATGCAGGTCTACATATCAATAATAACCCACAATATAAATAGATGAAATTCCCCAGTTAAAAGACATAGAGAATGGGCAATGCAAAATGGCAGACTCCAGGTCTCTACGATGTATTCCTCCCACTAAAAAGGACCAGAACAACTAAGAGACAGCTAAATATTGATGGCAGTGTTGGTGGTGGGAAAGCATAGGAATGCAGCAGGATTTTGGTGAGATCACTATGGAGCATGGAAGCCAAGAATGATGGCATAGAGAGGAGAGAGAGGCGCACAGCCTCTGCTACCATGTCTCCAGCACTGGGTTCAGTGCAGGAAAAATTCCCTCAGCTTTTGTTTGTCTGGGAAAGACTTTATTTCTCCTTCATATTTGAAGGCTAGTTTTCCAGATACAGAATTCTTGGCTGATTGTCTTTTTCCTTCAGCACTCTGAATATATCATCCTATTCTTTTCTGGCTGTAGGGTTTCTATTGAGAAATCTGCTCAGAGACCTATCAGGGCCTTGATGAATGTTACTAGCTTCTTTTCTCTTGCCGCTTTTAGTGTTCTCTCTTTGTCTTGGGTTTTTGATAACTTGATTACAATGTAGCTGGATGCTGTCATCTTTCTCCAAACTTTGAAAAAAATTTTGCCATTATTTCTTGAATATGCTTTCTACAACATCCCTTCCTTTTTCCTCTCCTTCAGGTACACCAATTACACAAAGGTTATTTTACTTAAGAGAGTCCCATATTTGCTGTATTTGTTTCATTTTTTCTTTATTTTTTTCTTCTCTTATTGGATAATTTTATGTGTTTTATCTTTGAGCTCACTGATTCTTTCTTCTGTTCAATTAAGTCTGCTGTAGGAATTTTCTATTGGGTTTTTCAATTCACATAATATATCCTTTATTTCTAGAAATAATATATTTTTAATTGATTCTATTTCTTTGCTCCTGAATTATTTTCCAGATATTATTTACTCTTCTATCTGTACTTTCTTGTGACTCCCTGAAAATCCTTAAGATGGTTATTCTGAATTCTCTGTCAGACATTTTATAGATTCGCTGTTCTGCACCCATTGCTGGTGCTTTGTTTGTTTCATTTGATGGTGGCATATTTCTCTGTTTTATTTTTCCTCAATCTTTGTGTCATTACATTGTTGCCTAGGCATTTAAGGAGAATGCTATTAGCTGCTGATTCTCAGGGGATATATTTTGTGTGGATCATTAATCACTTTGGGGCTTGGTCTATGTGTAAATTCCATCCTAGGATAGAGTCTTTCCTGCAGATTGAGCCCCCTGCAGTTCTACTGCCCTAATTTCCACTAAGACCAGCTGTCCACACTGGGCCCAGTGTTCCCCCGGTGGGCCAGCTTTTCTTCTGCACTCCAACTCCTTACCATGGAACAGGCTGTGTCCTTCAAGATAACTCACCATCCTCTGGGTAGATCTCTTCTCCAGTTGATTGCAGCCACTTGCTCCTACGTAGGCTTGGGAGAATCCAAGCAGTGGTCATTATGGCCTCTGGGTTGGTATGATGCTCTCTGAAGCTCTCATCTCACTTGCAGCCTCTAAGCATGTTTACATGAAGAGTGGTATGTTTTTTTCTGGCTTTGCCTATAATAGTCCCTACCTTTGTACCGAGCTGCTTCTAAACAATAAGCACCCTCCCTACACCTTCTCACCATTGCTTCTTGTGCCTTCACATGCTGTGCGAGTCTCTTCCTCCTCTTCCTCCAGCTCTAGTGGTGCCAGGTTAGCTATCTTTGCTTTTTAACAGTTGTAAATTGGTTACTTGTAAGGTGTGATGCTGGAAATTGTCTATTCCATCATCTTGATCATCTTAACCATTTTTAAGTATACAGTTCAATGGTGTTAAACACATTCACAGTGTTGTGCAGCCATCACCACCATCCATCTGCATAACTCTTTTTATCTTATAAAACTGAAAGTCTGTACCCATTAAATAACTTCCCATTCCCCTGAGCCCCTTGTCAACCACTATTCTACTTTCTTTCTCTAGGATTTTGACAACACTAAGTACCTCATATATGTGGAATTATACAGTATTTGTCTTTTTGTCACTGGCTTATTCCACATAATTTTCTCAAGTTTTATTCATGTTGCAGCATATGCTAGAATTTCCTTATATTTTAAGGCTGAATAATATTACATTTCATGTTTGTGCCAAATTTTATGTGCCCATTCATCCATTGGTGGATACCTGTGCTGCTTCCACATTTTAACTACTGTGGATAATGCTGCTGTGAATACAGGTATAGAAGTATCTGAGATTCTGCTTTCAATTATCTTGGCTATATACTCAGAAGTGGAATCACTGGATCATATGGAAATTCTACTTTTAATTTTTTGAGCAACTGCCGTACTGTTTTCCAAAGCTCCATTTTGTGTTCCCAAGAGTTCTGATTTCTCCAAATCTCAACCAACACTTGTTATTTTATGTTTTATTGGTATTAGTCATCCTACTGGTGATACCTCACTGTAGTTTTGATTTGAATTTCCTTAATTATTTGTGAAGGTGAGTATATCTTCATCTTCTTATTGGCCATTTGTATATTTTCTTTGGAGAAATATCTATTCAAGTCATGTGACTATTTTTAATCCAATTGTTTGCTTTTTTGTTGTTGAATTTTAGGAATTCTTTAAATATTCTGAATATCAGTCCTTTGTATTTAATATACATAATTTGCAAATATTTTCTCCAATTCTTTGGGTTGTCAAATAGTGGGTTTTTTGTAATTGTTTCTTATATTTTCTCCCACTTTACTGATTATATTTTCTTTTAAATTGTGTCAATTAGAGCCTCCAAGGAAGATTTTTATTTTGCTGTATTAAATTATTTTTATATGTCATCTCATTATTTGCTTGTTTTAGTAATCAATTTGTATATTTTCCTTAATCCCAGCCTGATCTCTCTCTTTTTTTTATACTCTCGATTCATAAATTATTTCCTTTTTTCTTGCAAACAAGAGTAAAGTCTAAATTTTTCACTACTTCTTTGAGAAATATTTTTCAGGTATTAAAAGTATTTTCCCATGGTGGTTATGAACCTCTGCTTTATTTCTTCTCCCATGCTTTTTAGAGGTGTTACAATACCTAAGAAAGTGCCAATAGAAATGAGAACAAATTCTGGCTAGGTCAGAATTCATAGAGTGTCCCCCCAAATGTATACATTTTTCAGGTGAGCTAAAACAATTTTCTGGCCCTAGAGAGGAAGATTGTGTGACTTTAAGGTAAACAAAATATCTATTGGTTAACATCTATCTAAACAACTTGTTAAAATATGTTTGAATATATACTAGTACCCATAAATCTTGAGTATTTTATTGGTATACTCTGTTGTCCTATAATGACTATACATCATCCAAACCAGGACTCTTTTGAGAGTGAAAGGGGCATTATAAAAAAGTATGGCATAAAAGTACACCCAAACAATATGTGTAATCTGGGACCATCATGAGCAAACTTAGAGATATGATCATCCTATAAAGTTTTCTTGCAGCAGTTAGTTGCATCTGCAGTGTCTGTATTACTGGAATGTAAGTAAAAAGATCTTTATTTCTTCTTCTAACCATCTTTTAATCCTTTCTCATGAAACATACATGTAGTGGATCTTCCACCAATATAGTACTTTCAACATATGGACTACTCTTTGCTGCAGTTTATTAATCAGTTTTTGTGTGTCTTTCCTGCCATTTCCATAGGATGCTGAATAGGAGGTATAGCAGCGATAACTTGTTTTCTTCCTTACTAATAAATCTTAAAAGTTATATTTAGCATATTGAACAAGATTGATGTTTCATTCTGCTCAGAAAGCACAATGATCCTTTACCTCCATAAGTAAGTACACTAATTTCTCACCTATGCATAATTTGAGAGACATACTCTATGAAAGGGGTCCTGTGGCTTAATGTTTTGTTAGGGTGAGTACCATGATTACCAGTTCCACAGCTGTTATCACTTAGGCAGGCTTTAATGAAGAACATGGGCTCTTGTGTTGGGGAAAGAAGAAACAACGTGTGTCAAACAGGTGCTGTGAGGCAAAAATACTGGATCAGTTGGATTCTTCTGCCAAGAAATCAAATAGAGTACATGAAAACTTGCTGGAACTAGGAAACACATAACCTGCAGGATAAGAAGGGTTCATGACAGCAAGAACTTCTTCTAGGTGCTAGGTGTTCCTCAAAATTAAATGGATGATAATACCATCATTCTGTGTAGTCAGTGCATTTTAGTAGTTTATATTAATAAGCACCTATTATATGCCACATTCTGTTCTAGGTGCTTTATCTTTATTAACTTATTCATTAATTACAATAACCCTATGAGAATAGATAGCATTATCCCACGTAAACATGTGAGAAAATTGGAGCTTCTTTAAAATTCTTAGGCCAATTACATAACTAAGATCCATACAAAGCTCTTCATCTCTGTGATATACTCTACATTTGTAGCAGAATTTTACCCAGAGAATACTGATCCAGTCCCTTCAGATAGGTGCTTTGTAATACCTAATCATGATACTATGATTCCAATCAAGCTGATAAGTTTTATCACAGGGAAAAGTAAATATCTGGTAAGAGAGGAGGAAAAAGACAACACTGAAGGAAAGAAATATGAATGGGTAAGTAGAGAACTGGAGGGGACATTAGGGATAGCTTGTGACTTAGAGGCCACATGGATCCAACTACAGGGTTTACCAACACATGCTAGGACTTGGGTAACATGACAAGTGCTACACTCTAAAAGGAATGGTGTCATGCGCACAGATTTAATTCCTGATCAGAATTAACTCAGGCAGGTTGAGGAGGGAGGTGCTCCTAATCTGGAAATTAGAAGTAATAGTACTAACTCCAGCTTGGAGGGGTTGAGAAAGCAGTGGCTAACTCCAATCTTAATGTGTTCAGAAAGATTTTGTTGCTAAATCCTTTATTAAAATTTGAAATTAAAGAGAAAATAGGTCATTCATGTGAAGGAGACACACTGGAGCAATTGAATCCTTATATTAAGATATAAGGATTTACATGTTTTGAAAGATCTATTAGTCCGCTTTTGTTGCTTTTAACAAAATACCTGAAACTGGGTGATGTATAAAGAAAAGCCAAATTTATTGCTTAAAGTTTCTTTTTATTCCATTTATTTTTATTATGAATATTCATGAGATACCCATTACCAGAAATTGCTTTTGTACTCCGTGTCCCCACCCAAATATCCCCCAACATCCAGCCCCTTCTACCCTCCACTGAGCTTTGTAGCCCTAGGAATGTTCCCTCCCTCTGTAAGACCACCACACCACTGTGGTCTTTCTTTCCTTCCTCCTTTCTCTCTTAGCTCCCACATATGAGTGAGAACATGTGGTATTTATCCCTCTGTGTTTTGCTTATTTCACTCAAGATAAGTTTCTCCAGGTTCATCCATGTTGTTACTAATGGGAGTATTTCATTCTTTTTATGGCAGAGTAGTATTCCATGGTGTATATATACGACACTTTCCTTATCTAATCATCCATTGATGGACATTTAGGTTGGTTCCATATCTTGGCTATTGTAAATAGAGCTGCCATGAACGTGGGAGTGCAGGTATCCCTTCGACATGATGATTTCCATTCTTCTAGGTATATACCCAGAAGTGGAATTGCTTGATCAAATGGAAGATCTATCTGTAGTTGTTTGAGAAGCCTCCATACCATTTTCCATAGTGGTTGTACTAATTTACAGTCCCACCCACAGTGCAGGAGTGTTCCCTTCTCTCCACACCCTCACTAGCATTTGTTATTCAGTCTTTTTGACTATAGCCAGTCTGACTGGAAGGAGGTGGTGTCTCAATGAAGTTCTAATTTGCATTTACAGTGTCTGAGGTTGGAAAGTCCAAAGTCCATCTGGTGATGGCAACAGCGATCCAGGGGTCTCACATTGCAAGTTGGCAGAATTAGAGAGAGCAGAGAGAGAGCAAGAGAGACTCTCCTCTTCTTTTAAAGCCCTCAGAACCATGCCATTGACCACCATTTTTAATCCATTCACTATGGCATGGTCCTACAATCCAATCACCTCTTTAAGGCTCCACCTTTCAGTTACCATAATAGGATTTCCCACCCTCTTAACAGTCACAGTGGGGGCTAAGTTTCTAATACATAGGACTTGGAGGACACAAGTCAAGCTCCAGTGAGTTTTGGATGGACATAATTCAATCCACTACATTCTGCCCCTTGCCCCCCAAAACTCATGTCCTTTTCATATGTAAATACATTCATTTTATCTCCAAAGTCATGTTTCAACTCAAAAGTCCAAAGTTCAAATTCCCATCTGTGAAATAAATATAAGTTATCTACTTCCAAGATACAATGGTGGGACAAACATTGAGTACATATTCCCATTCCAAAAGGGAGAAATAGGCCAAAAGAAAAGGGTAAGAGGTCCCAAAAAAGTCTGAAACCCAGCAGGAGAGGCATTAAATCTTAAAGCTGGTAAATCTTGTAACTTTGACTCCATATTCAATGTCCTCTGCAAGTTGGTACGGGGGTGGGCCCCCCAGTCCTCTGACAGCTCTGCTCCTATGGCTTTCCTGGTCTCAGGTGATGCTTTAGCTCTCGCAGGCTGGTGTTGTATGCTGATAGCTCCACAGGTCTGGGCTCTCCCTGGTGGTCCCGCTCTCACAGCTCCACTAGACAGGGTGCTGATGGGGTTTCTCTGCTGTAGCTCTGACCCCATGTTTCCAGTTGGCATTGCTCTAATGAAGGTTGTCTTTGGTGACTCTGCCCCTGTGATGGATCTCTTCCTGGGCCCCAGACTTTTCCATACATCCTTTGAAATTGGAGTGGAGGCTCCCTGCCTTCTGAGCTCTGGCATTCTGTGAGCCTGCAGACATAACACCATGTAGACTCTGCCAAGGTTTCTGGGTTGTATTTTCCAAAGCTGCATGTCCAGCCATATGTGCTGGAGCAGCCAAAGCAGCTGGGGTGCTGGTGCTGGAAGCAACTTCTTGAGGTGGCCCTTGGCAGCGATCCTATAGAGGGTGCCTTGGAACTTTTCCGCAAAACCATTCTGTCTCCCTAGGCCTTTGGGCCTGAAATAGAAGGGTTGGCCTCAGAGGATTCTGCAATGCCTTAAGGGCCTTTTTCTCCTTCTTTTCATAATCACCTTTCTTTGTACTAATCTTAATAGCTAATGGTCACTGGGCTGCACCATTGCATGCTCTCTGCTTCTCTCCCACATGGCCAACCTGAAAATTTTCTAAATTTTTACATTCTGCTTCCCTTTTAAATTCTGGCTTTATGTCATGCCTTTGCCACCGTAACTCAGTGTAGGCTGTTACGAGTAGCCATGCAGCTTCCTTAATGCTTTGCTGCTTAAAAATTTCTTTGGCCAAATGATTTGATTCCAATTTCCACCCCTAAGTTCCAATTTCCACAAAGTCCTAAGGTATAAACACAACAAATTCAAGTTCCTTGCCAGTTCACAGCAAGAGTGATCTTTGCCCCATTTTCCAATAATCTCCTTCTTATTTCTATCTGAGATCTCCTTAGAATAGTCTTTACAGTCCATATTTCTACCAGCATTCTGCTCACCACCACATGACCAGTCTCTAAGACATTCCAAACTTTCCCTCATCTCTTTGTCTTCTTCTGAGTCCTCCAATCTCTTCCAACGTTTGCCTAACACCCAGTTCCAAAACTGCTTCCACATTTTCAAATATTTGTTATAAGTAACACCCCACTTCTCTGGTACCAATTTTCTGTATTAGGCCATTTGTGTTGCTTATAAAAAAAAAATTACCTGCAACTGGGTGATTTATAAAGAAAAGCAAATTTTATTGCTTTCAGTTTCTGAGGTTGGGAAGTCCAAAGTCCATCTGCTTGTGGCAGCAGCAACCCAGGGGTCTCACTTTGCAAGATGGCAGAAGCAGAAGGAGCAGAGAGAGAGCAAGAGAGATTCTCCTCTTCTTTCAAAACCCTCAGAACCACAGCCCTGGCCACCATTTTTAATCCATTCACTACTGCATGTTCCTACAATCCAATCACTTCTTTAAGGCTCCACCATTCAATTACCATAATAGGATTTCCCACCCTCTTAACAGTCACAGTGGGGGCTAAGTTTCTAATACATAGGACTTGGTGTATACAATTCAAGTTTGAGTGAGTTTTGGGGGGCCATAATTCAATCCACTACAGAAGAAAAGAATTAGATTTATAATTCAGTGATATCATATAATTATATTTAATGTTGTCTATGAATAGAGATCCATTTAATGATTTCAATTTGAGAAAAATACATTTTGACATATGTTTCAATATTTTGGCTGTTTTCATGACAAGTAGAATTTCAAAGATAATTCAATGGAGCCTCACTCATCATGAAAATGAAAGAATCTAGAAAAAAACAATGAATGAACTATTGAAGCATCCTTTGGGACCCATGGCAAATTACTTTTTTAAAGAAAGAAAGAAATCAAACCATTACACAAAGGAAAGGTTTATTCAAGGATCAAAAAGTAAAGCTAATAACTTTTCTGTTCTGCTTACTCAAGTAAGACCCAATGAGGGCTGGCCCCATGGCTCACTCAGGAGAGTATGGTGCTGGTAGTGCCGAGGCCACAGGTTCAGATCCTACATAGGGATGGCCAGTTAGCTCACTGGGTGAGCATGGTGCTGATGACACCATGCCAAGGGTTACGATCCCCTTGCCAGTCGAGAAAAAAAAAATGAAGCAATAATTCATTGATAAAGTATTTGACTTTCAGGGGACAAATGGCAGGCTATGGCTAGTCCTGTGGGGAATGGTGTGCAGCTGGTTCAGTGAGGTCTGAACAACTGAGTAAACTTTGGGTCAGTCATTTCGCAGACCCATCCTAGGAAGGGCCCAGGGCCTCGAAGCCAGATTGGCATTATTTTAGATATTTCCAAAGCAGTTTATAGAAACAGGAGGGAGACTTCATATAGAATCAAGCAAATACAGATTTTATATGATTTGGACATCATATACTGCACACAGGTATTGATATTCAACACTGTACTCCACAGGTATGTACATTTGAGCTAAAGTTCTGCAGGCATATGCCAGAGGGAGCAAGTGATAAAAAACAAAAAAAGAAAGCTTTTAGAACCTCCAGCTGGGCTGAGTGGTGAGGTGTTTTACCATGCAAAAATCCAGTATGCAAAAACTGGAATAGGTTGTTGTTTTTCTAAATGCCCAAATCCCAGCAAAAAATGACAAGGCATATAAAGAAACAGGAAACATGACCCAATCAAAGGGACACAATAAATTCCAAGAAACCAGCCCTAGATAAATGCAGATCTAAAAGCTTCCTGACAATGAATCTAAAATAACTGTCAAAAAGTTGCTCAAGGAGCTAAATAAGAACACAGGTAGGCAGCTTACTGAAATCAGAAAAATTGAAGCATGAACAAAATGGCAAAGAACCGAACAGATGATCAGAAGAAAGAGTCAGCAAGTATGAAAACAGGTCATTTGAAATTGAGTCAGAGGAGCCAAAAAAATAAAAGTGAAGAGAGATTAAAGGAATCATGGGACACTATTAATCAAACAAATGTATGCATTATGAAATTTCCAGAAAGGGAAAAGATAAAGTGGCAGAGAGCTTATTTGAAGAAATAAAAGATGAAAACTTTCCACATCTAAGGAAATAAATAGACAAATAGATTCAAGAAGAATCTGTGGACAAACACGAAGGACTCCAACTAGAATAAACCCAAAAAGAAACACACTGAGGTACATTACAATCAAATGGTCTAAAGTCGAAGACAAAGAGAGATTCTTGAAAAGCAGCAAGATAAAAGTGATTTATTATGTACAAAGCAGGCTTTATAAGATTATAAGTGGATTTTTCAGTAGAAACCCTGCAGACCAGAAGGGATTGGGATTATGTATTCAAATTGTTGAAAGAGAAAAACTGTCAACTAAGAATACTGTACCTGGAAAAACTGAGCTTCAAAAGTAAAGTGGAATTAAGGTGTTTACAGGTTAAAAAAAAAAGCCAAAGGAATTTAATAACACTAGGCCTGCCCTATAAGAAATGCTAAAGGAAGTTCTTCAAGTTGAAATAAAGAGACAGTAGACAGCAACACAAAGCCATATGAAAATAAAAGGTTCTCTAGTAAAGGTAAATACATAGACAAATATTGTAATCTATACTATTGTAATTTTGTTGCATTCAATTTAAGTGACAAACACACTAAAAACCTATAAATCTATGTAATAGGTATATAGTACTTAAAGATGTAGTTTATGGCATCAATAACACAAAGGGGTAGAGCTGTAAAAGAGTAGAGTTTTTATATGTGATTGAGATTAAATTGTAATCAGTTTCAAATTGAATACTATAACTTTAATATGTTTTATGTAACTGGAATGGTACCCACATAGAAAATAATTAGGGAATATATGAACAAGAGGAAATTAGAAATGAATCAAAGAATATCACTACCAACAAATCAATGAATCATAAAGAAAGGCAGTAAGAGTGAAATAAGGGATAAAACAGCTACAAGACATACAGAAAACAGTTAACGAAATGGCAATAGTAACTTTTTCTTATCAGCAGTTGAGTGTAAGTGGATTAAACTCCACAATCAAAATACATAAATTGCCTGAATGAATAATTAACAAGCAAGATCCAGCTATATGCTGTGTCACATTTAGGACTTTCAGGTGATCTTTGTTAACCAGCTTCCCCAGAAGCAAATTTTCCCCTTTGGTTTGCTATTGTTAAAGATGAGTCTTAGACACCCTCTGATGTTAAAGCAATTTATTCTGGCAACACTCTTACAAGATGAACAGCAGGAGCAGGCCAATGGTATAGGCTAGATATAGTTAAGGGTCAGATGACTGCCTGACCAGGATACCACTTTCACAGTTTGAATGTCTTTTCCCCCTTTCTTATACCTGTATCTGTCCTGGTCAGTTACCAGGTTTCTTTCATAATGGGAGTTTAAGCTTTTCTTATAAGGTTAAACTTTGTTTTAAGTTTGTGAAAGTGGCATCTGTACTGAGGTGGCCTGGCCTGTAACCAGGGTTTTTAGATATCATTGTCACAGAGATATGGTAATCCCCAAGCCAGTGTTGAAAATCTTCAGGCCAATTTGTATCATATTGCTAAAACTGTGAGCCTTATGACTGTCATTAACCTTACAGCCATGATATGTCTCTTATAGTATACTACATGCTGCCTACAGGAGACTCACTTTAAATCTCAGGACACACATAGGCTGAAAATGCTGGGAGAGAAAAATATATTTCATGTAAACTTTAGTCAAAAGAGAGAATAAGGGATTATACTAATATTAGACAAAATAGACTTTAAAAAACCTGTCACAAAAGACAAAGAAAGATATTATATAATGATAGAAGGGTCAATTCATCATGAAGATATGCCAATTATAATTATTTAGGCATCAAGCCTTAGAGTTCTTAAATATATTAAACCAATTTTGATGGTATTGAAGAGAGAAATAGAAACACAATAATAATAGTAGAATTCATACTCCATTTCAGTAATTGACAGAACAAACAGACAAATTAAAAAATGCTGAAATCATGCATAATATTTTTTCTGATCACAATGGAAAGAAATTAGAAATCAGTAGCATAAGGATAACTGAAAAATCCATAAATATGTTGCACACTCTTAAACAACCAATGGATCAAGGAGGAAGTCCCAAGGGAAATTTTAAAATATTTTGAGACAATTAAAAATAAAAATGCAATAAAAATACAACATACCAAAAATTATGGAATGCAGCAAAAACATTGCTTAAAGGGAAGTTTATAGCTGTAAATGAGTACATTAAAAAAATAAATATCTCCAACAGTAACCTAACTTTATACCTTAAGTATCTAGAGAAAGAAGTACAATCTAAACCCACAAATTAGAAAAAGAAAGGAATATTAAAGATTAGAGCTCAGATAAACAGAATAAAAGTAGTAGAGGATGACCAACAAAATTGTGTTGGTTTTGTAAAAGCTCAACAAAATTAACAAACCTATACCTTGATTAACTAATAAAAAAGAGAAAAGACCTAATGATTACAATTATAAATAAAAAGGGAGACATGACAATTGATGCTACAGAAATAAAAAGACATAAGAAAACATATGATAACAAATTTGATAACCTAAAAGAAATGGGTAAGTTCTTAGAAACAGATAATCTATTGAGATTGAATCATGAAGAAATGGAAAATATAAATGAAGCAATAATGAGTAAGAATTTGAATCAGTAATCAAAAACCTCCCAACAAAGAAAAATTCAGGACCAGAAGGCTTCACTGGGGAATTCTACCAAAAATCTAAAGAATTAACACCAATCTTCCTGAAAATTGCACAACAATTAAACAAGAGGAAACACTTCCAAGTTTATTCTATGAGGCCAGAATTACTCAGATACCAAAGCCAGACGAAGACATTCCAGGAAAAGAAAGTTGCAGATCCATATCACTGAAGATTATTGATGTGAAAATCTTCAACAAAATACTAGCAAACCAAATTCAACAGCATATAAAAAGGATTATACACCTTGACCAAGTGGGATGCATTCCTGGAATGCAAGGATGGTTCAACATATGAAAATCAGTCAATGTAATGTACTATGTTAACAGAATAAAGAACAAAAACTACATGTTATTCTCGATTTTCGCAGAAAGAAGCATTTGATAAGATTCAACATCCTTTCATAATAAAATGTTCAACAAACCAGAAAGAGAAGGAAACTGCCTCAACATAAGAAAGGCCATATATGAAAAGCTCATGGCTAACATCATACTCAATGATGATATACTAAAATCTTTTCCTGTGGGACCAGTAACAAGGCAAGTATGCCTACTCTCAGCACTTTTATTCAACATAGCATTGGAAGCCCTAGCCAAAGCAACTGGACAATAAATAAACAAATAAAATGTTTTCAAACTGGGAAGGGAAAGTAAAATTATCTCTGTTCGAAGATGACATGATCTTATATGTAAAAAACTAATAATTCCACAAAAATACCATTAGAATTAATAAATAAGTTTAGCAAAGTTGTGGAAAACATAATCAACAAAAAATTCAGTTGTTTCTATTCATTAACAGCAAACAACCTAAAAAGTAAGTTAAGAAAACAATTCCATCTATGATAAAATCTAAAAGAATAAAATACTTAGGAATAAACCTAACCAAGGAGGTTAAAGGCTTGTGCAATCAAAATGATAAAAAATTTGGTAGAAAAAATAAGGTACAAATAAATTTAAATACATACAATGTCCATGGATTTGAATACTTAATATTGTTAAGATGTTCATACTACCCAAAGTAATCTACAGATACAATATAAACGCTATCAAAATACCAAAGTTATTTTTTGCATAAATTGAAAAAAATCACCTTAAAATTCACATGTAATATTAAGGAATATCAAATAGTTAAAACAATTTTGAAAAAGAAGAAGAATCTTGGAAGACTCACACTTACTGATTTTAAAACATATTATAAAGCTTCAGCAGTCATTATAGTGTGTTGATGGGATAAAGACAGATAAAGAACCCAATGGAATAAAATACAGCACCCAGGAATAAATACAGATATTTATGGTCAATTGATCTTCAACAAGAGTGCCATGAGCACTTAATGAAGAAATTGCAGTCTCTTCAACAAATGATGTTAGGAAAACTGGACGACATATGCAAAAATATGAATTAGGATCCTTATTTAAACTATATATAAATAGTACCTCAAAATGGATTTAAAAATCTAAACATAAGACCTAAAACTGTAACACTCCTAGAATAAAGCATGGGGAAAAAGCCTCCCAGAGAGGCCTGAGCCTCCCAGCCACAAGCACTGAGGCAGCCATGCCAAATTGGAAGGCCCAGTGGGATCCCAGCCAGACAATACAGTGGAAGGAGTGGACCATGAAATCCCCTGCAACAATGACTAAACACCAAAGGAAAGATACCAGAAATATGAAAATTCAAGAAAGTACCCCAACAAATCGTAATAATAACTCTCAAGCTATAGATCCTATAGAACAAGAAACCCTTGAAATGACTGACAAGGAATTTCAAGCAACAATTCTAAGGAAACTAAATGAGATACAATAAAATTCAGCCAGACAACAAGATGAAATGAGGAAAAGTATACAGAACCTGAAAGAAGAAATGTACAAGGAAATCAATGCCCTCAAAAAGAATGTAGCAGAGCTTACAGAGCTGAAGTATTTATTCAATTAAATAAAAAACAGAACAGAGACTTTAACCAGCAGGCTGGAAGAAGCAGAAAAGAGAATTTCAGACCTTGAAGTTGGGCTGTTTGAAATAACACAGGCAGACAAAAAAAAAAAAGAATTAAAAACATAGAAGAAAATCTAAGAGAGATAACACCCAACATTAAGCTCTCAAATATCCAAATCATTGGTATTCCAGAAGGGGAGAAAAAGGAGATTACATTGAAAACATATTCAACAAAATAATGGCAGAAAACATCCCAGATAGGGAAAGACACAGATCTTCAGATTCAAGAAGCCAAAGATGCCCAAACGTATTCAACCCAAAAAGGTCCTCTCAAAGACATGTTATACTCAAATTGGCAAAACTCAATGACAAGGAAAGAATCTTAAAAGCTGCAAGATAGGAGCATCAAATCACCTGTAAGGGAGGCCCAATCAGACTAACATCAGACTTTTCATCACAAACCCTAAAAGCCAGAAAGGAATGGGATGATACATTCAAAATAGTAAAAGACAGAGATTGCCAGCCAAGAATACTCTACCCAGCAAGGCTATCCTTCTGAAATGAAGGGCAAATAGTATATTTATCAGACAAACAAAAACTGCGGGAGTTCACTACCACAGAACAGCCCTCACAAGAAATACTCAAGGGAGTACTAGGTTTGGTGCCTAAAAAACAACTACTACAGCCATAAAAACCCAAGAAAAATCAAAACCCACGAGTATAATAAAAATGGCATCCATGAAGAGAAAACAAACAAACAAAAAAGGCTATCTACAAC
>NW_007726130.1:823852-824888 GCF_000696425.1 Galeopterus variegatus | reverse complement strand
AAATCAGAAAGAAAGGAACAAAAGACACCTAAGACATCCAAACAAAAATCAATAAAATGCTTGGTTTAAATCAACAGTTTTCAATAACAACTCTTAATGAAAAAGGCTTAAATTGCCCAATCAAAAGACACATACTGGCTGACGGGATTAAAAAGGAGTACCCAACTATATGCTGCCTTCAAGAGACCCACCTCACCCATAAAGACTCACATACACTAAGAGTGAAAGGATGGAAAAATATTTACCATGCAAACAGAAATGAAAAATGAGCTGGAGAAGCTATTCTTATATCTGATAAAATAGACTTTAAACTAAAAACTGTAAAAATAGATAATGAGGGCCACTACATAATGATAAAAGGATTCATCTATTAAGAAGACCTAAAAATCATAAATATATGTGCACCCAATGTTGGGGCACACAGATTTATAAAACAACTTCTAGTAGACCTAATGAAGGAAATAGACACTAATACCATAATAGCAGGGGACCTGAACACCCCACTGTCAATATTGGACAGATCATCTAGGCAAAGAATCAGAAGAGAAACACAAGAACTAAACAACATACTAGCCGGATTGGACTTCACAGATATCTACAGAAAATTCCATCCAACAACCTCAGAATATTCATTCTTCTCATCAGCACATGGATCACTCTCCAGGATAGATCACATGTTAGATCACAAACCAAGTCTCAACAAATTAAAAAACATTGGAATTATCCCATGCATATTTTCAGACCACAATGGATTAAAATTAGAAATCAATAACAAATGAAACTCTGGAAACTATACAAACACATGGAAATTAAACAGCATTCTACTTAATGACATATGGGTCCAAGAAGAAATCAGGCAGGAAATCAAAAAATTTATTGAAACTAATGAAAATAATGACACATCATACCAAAACCTGCAACTTTGGATACTGCAAAAGTTGTATTAAGGGGGATACTTATTGCATTAAATGCTCATCTCAGAAGAATGGAAAGATGGCAAGAGAACAACCTAACACATCACCTTAAAGAATTAGAA
>NW_007726130.1:817005-823092 GCF_000696425.1 Galeopterus variegatus | reverse complement strand
CATTTCAGAGAAAAATGTCATTGGAATTTTGATGGGGATTGCATTGAATCTTCTCTATAAATGATGAAAAAGCATTTGATAAAATTCAATATTCATTCATGACAAAGACCCTTTATAAGTTAGGTATAGATGGAAAGTATCTCAACATAATTAAAGCCATATATGATAAACCCACTGCCAATATCATCCTGAATGGGGAAAAGCTGAAAGCTTTTCCTTTAAGAACAGGAACTAGACAAGGATGCCCACTCTCACCACTCCTATTCAACATAGTGTTGAAAGTACTAGCCAGAGTAATCAGAGAAGAGAAGGAAATAAAGGGCATCCAGATTGGAAAAGATGAAGTCAAACTGTCCCTGTTTGTAGATGACATGATCCTATATGTTGAACACAGCATAAAGCCTCTACAAAAAACTCTTGGAGTTGATAAATGAATTTAGCACAGTAGCAGGACACAAAACCCACACACAAAAATCAGTAGCATTTCTATTCTCCATAGTGATCATGCAGAAAGTGAAATCAAGAAAGCTGGCCCATTTACGATGGCAACCAAAAAATAAAATACTTAGGAATTGAGTTAACCAAGGATATGAAAAATCTCTACAATGAGACCTACAAACCACTGCTGAGAGAAATTAGAGAGGATAACAGAAGATGGAAAGTTATTCCATACTCTTAGATTGGAAGAATAAACATTGTGAAAATGTCCATACTACCCAAAGTGATATACAAATTCAATGCAAACCCCATCAAAATTCCAATGACATTTTTCTCAGAAATGAAAAAATCTATCCAGACATTTATATGGAATAACAAAAGACCATTCATAGTCAAAGCAATGCTGAGCCAAAAAATAAAGCTGGAGGCATAAACTACCTTAGTTTAAACTATAGTACAAAGCTATAATAACCAAAACAGCCTGGTCCTGGCATAAAAACAGACACACTTATCAATGGAATAGAATAGAAAATCCAGAAATCAACCCCACACCTACAGCCATCTGATCTTTGACAAAGGCACCAAGCCTTTCCACTGGGGAAGAGACTGCCTCTTCAGCAAATGGTGCTGGGATAACTAGATATCAATATGCAGGAGAATGAAACTAGACCTCAACTCAAAATGGATTAAAGAATTAAATATACACCCTGAAACATTAAAACTTCTTAAAGAAAACACAGGAGAAACACTTCAGGAAGTAGGACTGGGCACAGACTTCATGAATATGACCCCCAAACCACGAGCAATGAAAGGAAAAATAAACAAATGGGATTGTATCAAACTAAAGAGCTTCTGCACAGCAAAAGAAACAATTAACAGAGTTAAACGACAACCAACCGAGTGGGAGAAAATATTTTCAAAATATACATCTGACAAAGTATTAATATCCAGAATATACAAGTAACTCAAACAACTTTACAAGAAAGAAACAAGCAACCCAATTAAAAAATGGCCAAAAGAGCTAAGTAGGCATTTCTCTAAGGAAGATATATGAATGGCCAATAGACATATGAAAAAAACGCTCAACATCACTCTGAATTCGGGAAATGCAATTCAAAACCACACTGAGATACCATATCACCCCATTAGGATGGCTAGTATCCAAAAGACTGTGAATGATAAATGCTGGCGAGGTTGCAGAGAAAAAGGAACTCTCATACATTGTTGGTGGGACTGAAAAATGGTTCAGCCTCTATGGAAAATGGTGTGGAGGTTCCTCAAACAATTGCAGATAGATCTACCATATGACCCAACTATCCCACTGCTGGGGATATACCCAGGGGAATGGAAATCATCAAGTCGAAGGTATACCTGTTCCCCAATGTTCATTGCAACACTCTTTACAATAGCTAAGAGTTGGAACCAGGTGAAATGTCCTTCATCAGATGAGTGGATATGGAAAAGTGGTATATCTCCACAATGGAATACTACTCTGTTATAAAAATGAATGAAATACTGCCATTTGCAAAGACATGGATGGACCTAGATTGAATTATATTAAGTGAAACAAGTCAGGCACAGAAAGATAAATATCACATGTTCTCACTTATTTGTAGGAGCTAAAAATAAAAAAAAAATAAGTGAGCAAAAATCCAGGGGGGAGGAGTGAAGAAGACATAACAATCACAAAAAATAAAATTAAATTAAATTAAATTTTAAAAAAAACAAAGAAAAATATTCTGACGTGGCAGGAAATAGGCTAAAATTTGTTCATATAGTTAAATCATGATAATGTAAAGTTGTTCAATGAGACATACACAATTATTGACACTACTGCAGAGCCACATGTAGATTTTAGATTCATCTTTTTACAAACGAGTACCTTGAGTATGTCCCTTTTCTTATTCACAACCTTCAGTGATAACCCCCATTATTACTGGATAAAATATATCTTATACCTTAATTTGAACTATTTCTTCAACCTTTATGTACGTTTCCTTCCAACTTTCGTACTCTTTTATACTGTTGATATCCTTCATTTCAACCAAATTGATCTATTGATTGTTCCTTAAATAAATCAATCAGCATACCACTTCTAAGATGCTATCGATGCCATCCTCCTTGCTTATGTAGCAGAATGCTAAATGGGACTTTACCTGTTATCTCTTAATTTCCAAAACTGAGGATAGTGATTGCCTAAAATAGTCTAAAATATTGCAAAGACAAATGGTAGACATTAAATTACTCATAGAAAAATATTGTTATTTCTCTGAAGATGGCTATATGTGTATTAGGGAGTACTATAGTCTTTCAGTACCTCTTTCCGTGTGTACCTCTCCCCAGCCAAATGAGAGGGCTTAGCAGGGTCTGATTGATGTTATATAACCAAAGTGGTGTTAGATTTACTGTAATAATTTGACCCATGTCTCCTGAATTTGGGGATACACCGAGACTCATGCCTAATTCTTGCCAGAAAAAGTCTAAAAGCCTGCTCCTGAGATCTTGAGCAGAAAGAGCCTTCCTGGAAGCTTAAAGCTTCACCAACAGTAGAAATGGTTTTCTGTGTCCAATGGACCAAGAAAAAGTATGGGTAGTATAGATAGTAGACAGGCTAGAAAAGTTTTGGCAGGTTCCAGAATAGGAGGGCTGTCTTTCATTAGTGAAAATTTGGGTTAGGAAGAAGGAAATAATTGCAATTAAATGAGTGATGATGGAGTTTTCATTTGTATTAAATAAACAAATAAATTTACACACCTCCCAAATGAGACTATTTTAAATACACAAACATGGTTAGAAAATCTATGGAATCCCTCCTGATATCAAGAGGGCAGCAATGGAAGACCTAACAGAGTGTTATTTGAAAAAAAATGGAGATAAAGAACAAACTTTCTTGTTTATAACCACACCAAGTTCTGCCCATTAAATAAATGGGTTACATTTGGAAGATCCTCCCCAACACCTTTTCTGTTTTGCTAAGATTTTTCTTTCTTTAATTCCTGTATCAAAACATGTGTTGTTCAAGATGCTTCCCTTGGCCCCAGTTCTAGGAAATTTTTTCTGAACTCTTGCTGTATCAGTTACCAGTACCATTCACATGACTCTTTGTCTATGCTGACTGCTATGTTTTAGTATTTACTTGTTAATGTCTATATTCTGTTTCCTCATCTGCGTGGTGAGGCCAAGTGAAGAGGAAGAAAACTCCCATTCCTTGAATGCCTACTCTGTGCTAGAAACTGTATATACATTAATTCAGAGTAACCCCTTGCAGTAGGCATTGTCTTCATTTTTTACACATAAAGAAACTGATGTTTAGTGAGTTCAAATAATTTTCTCAATGGCAAATCCAGAAAGATTTGACTCTAAAACTAGTGCTCCATATTTTACAATATGATGAAAGTAAGGTTTCTTCTGCTTCTTTTACATACTATACATGTAGTGGATTGAATTATGTCCCCCCAAAACTCATTGAAGCTTGAATTGTGTCCCCCAAGTTTTATGTATTAGAAACTTAGCCCCCACTGTGACTGTTAAGAGGGTGAGAAATCCTATTATGGCAATTGAAAGGTGGAGCCTTGAAAAGATGATTAGATTGTAGGACTGTGCTGTAGTGAATGGATTAAAAATGGGGGTCAGGGGCGTGGTTCTGAGGGCTTTAAAAGAACAAGACATGACAAACTGTCTCTCTCTGCTCCACCATTTTTGCAATGTGATACCCTGCTGTCACTGAACTCACCACCAAAGAAGGCCTTCACCAGCTGTGTTCCCTAGATTTGGACGTCCAGCCTCTGAAAATATAAGGAATTAATTTTGTTTTTCTTATGAAATACCCAGTTACGTGTATTTTGTTATAAGCAACAAAAACAGACTAATAAAATATGTTTAGTCCTTTCTATGTCTTGAACCATGTATGTGCCTAATAATGACTCTTAATGATAATGATGTATTCCTAATTATCAGTATGCTTTCAAAGTACCAAATACCTAAACACCTAAAAGTTTTCTAGAGTTTCAAATAACTACCATAATAAGGTCAATAATTTTCTTCTAAAAAGGCTCTTTTGTATGGGATGAATTGCAATGGTATAAAAAGAAGTTGAACAAAACAATCAAACTCCATGTGATTTTGTAATGAAGTTTGGTCTAGAGTTCTTATTATATATACATAGATATATTTAAAAATTTGTGGAAATTTTGAATTGAAATATAATAGTAATCTGCCCGAGAACTTTTGACATACCCTTACACACACACACAAGGCATAAACATGGAAAACAAGTTTGTACAATGTTATTCAAGTTTCGATAGAACTAATTCAAAGAACTTTCCTTCCAGGTTTTCACAGATAGCATTCCCCAAATTTTGCTTTAGAAATTTAAATTATTGAATTTGCTTTAAATGTAGCCACAAAGACTATTGTACTGATAGTTATACTTTTGTCTTTCAGAATGACTAAAGAAAGCATGAATATTCATGTGCAGTGTATGCATTTCATGTAACTACAAATAGGAGGTCACAGAAGAATTGGGGCACAGGAAGATGACTTACTGGCAGATTGCTTCATTTTTACACTGACCATAAAATAGACAAATAGGCGGCATTTTGCCATTTTTGGTAAATACAGAAAGTAGCTGTCATCCTGAAGAAAATATAATAAATTCTATCAAAAACTTAAAGCTTCGAACTTTTTCTGTGATCTAAAGAAGTAGCCATGAAGAAGTTTTGGTTTTTCTCCTTCATTGGGTATCAGTATACACCTATGGGCTAGAGCTAGTTCATTACCCTGTTTTTTCACCCGATCTTGTAAGAGACCCACATGATCTCCTGAGGTTGTACCTTTTCTTTCCTTTCCCCACAGCCCCAAGGAAGCCATTCTCAAGCAACAGACAGCATGACTTTGTTATAGGTGAGCTTACATCATTCCTCAGTTTATGTCCTCCAGTGGACAATGTTTTTCACTCAGAAAAAAAGACAAAGTGCTCTCAGTGGTCTACAAGGCCCTACACGATCTGGACTTCCGATAGCTTTGTAGCTACATATTTGATTTCTCTCTTTCTTTATTCACTTCATTCCTCTCACATGAGCCTTGCTGTTATTCCTGTATCATGGTGGAAATGCTCCCAGCTCAGGAAATGGCTGATCCCTCTACCTGAAATGCTCTTTTGACAGATATCCTAAGGCTCAATACCTTAAACTCTTTGAGTTTTTGTCCAAATATTTTCCATATCAATAAGGTCTATCTCAATTATACTATTGAAAATAGTACACATACATACTCACTCCCATCATCCCCTATTCTCTTTATCCTACCTGATACTTCTCCATACCTCTTTCACCTTTTAATATCTTATATAATTATTTTTTATTGGAACATAGTCGATTGTACATGTCTGTGGGGTACAGCACTGAATATCAATAACTGTGTCCAATATGTAATGTACAAACAGGATAATTAGCATATTCAACATTATAAAATGTAATCAATTTTCATGGCCCTTTACCATTTCCTCCCTTACCCACCCCCTCTACCTCTTTCCCACCTCTTGCAACATCAGTTCTCTTAGTTTCTTTTGCAAGTTCAGTGCATTATTATGATTTTTGTATCTTTCCTTCCCTTTTTTTTTTTTTTTTTTTTTTTTTTTTTTTTTTTTTT
>NW_007726130.1:798290-816930 GCF_000696425.1 Galeopterus variegatus | reverse complement strand
AACCCTCAGTGTTGCCCCCGTACCGGACCGGGGACCGGCAATGGGATTGCAACCCTCGGTGTTGCTCCCGCGCCTTGCTCAGCCAGTGAGCGGGAACCGGTCTGTATGTGGGATCCGAACCCTCGGGCGGGAGCGCCGCCGCGCTTCCCAAGCGGCGCACTTATCCAGTGCGCCACCGGGCCGGCCCTTGTTTTTGTTTTTTGCTCCCACTTATAAGTGAGGATATGCAGTATTTCTCTTTGTGTATCTGGTTTATCTCAAAATAATTTTCTGTACTTTTATCTAATTTAATATAATAATCAAATAATTCCATTATATTTAATATTTAAATAATTAAATATATACAATTTTATGTATAATTATTTAAATTATATATATTATGTATATATAATGTATAATATATATAATTATATATAAATCATATATGTAATTTAAATAATTGCATATCTAAAGTTTTTAAATTATTAAAAAATTTATAGATGAAATAAATTTAATAAATTAATAAACATGCATTGAATAAATGTATAATATATATAATAATAAATTTAATAATTTTATAAATACACACAAATTTAATAAATAGATACATAAAATTAATAAATGAATAAATTTAATAAATTACATAAATTTAGTTTTAAATTTATAAATTAAATTATATAGTTAATATATATAATTAAAATAAAATTATATAAATTGATATATATTTATTTAAATAATTAATTATATTTATTATTTATATAATTAAATATTATATGAATTAAATAAATTATAAATTATTCATTATTAACTTAACTAAATTATAAATTATTATAGTGCAATAGAGATGAACTCTGAAGTCAGAAATTCATGATTTGGATCCCTGGGATACCACTGACTAGCTGGGAAACTAAGAAAAATTAATGAAGTTTAATGTGGCTCAGTTTGGATTTTTTCAATCTGTAAAATGTCAACAACAATATTGTGATGTAATAAAACAGTATAATGTATGAATTCTGAGGACACAGAATTTTTATTTCTGATAAGAACTCTTTATATTTTACCTAATCTTATTGCTGCATACAATTCCATTTTTAATTTTTTTTAACTGAAATATATTGATTGTACGTAATTATGGGGTAAAGAGTTATATTTCAGCACATTTATACAATGTGTGCAGATCAATTCAGGGTAATTAGCTTACTCATCATTGCAAAATTAATCATTTCTTTGTGTTGTGCACACATGATCTCTCTTCTAGTCATTTGGTTGCATGATGTAAATCATTATCGACTATAGATTTCTGGGTCAACTGTACACAAATAGGACTTATTTTTCTTGATTCACTGTACTTTTGTGTACATTAACAGCCTCTCACAATCCCTCCTCTCCCACCCCTTTCCTGCATTTTGCAACCACAGTTCTTTCTCCCTTTAAGAGTTCAGCTTATTATTATTATTTATTTATTTTATTTTGTTTGTTTTGTTTTGCCCTTTGTTTAGCTCCCACATATGAGTGAGAACCTGAGGTTTTTCTCTTTCTGCACCTGGCTTTTTTCACCTAACATTATTTTCTTTTAGCTCATCCATGTTGCTGGAAATGGCATTTTTTTCCAAGGCTGAGTAGTATTCCACTGTGTATATGTACCACATATTCTTTATCCAGTCATTTGTCTATGGGCATTTTTGTTTGTTCTGTATCTTTGCTATTGTGAACAGAGCTGCAGTAAACATGGGAGCACAGTTATCCCTTTAACATGATGCTTTCCATTTCTTCAGGTATATACCAAGTGCTGGGATTGCAGGGTCATGCGGTAGCTCTATCTGTACTTTTTGAAGAAATCTCCATACTGTTTTCCCTACTGGCTGTACTAATTTACAATCCCTCCATCAGTACATATGTGGGATCCACTTTCTCCACATCCTCAGCAGCATTTGTTGTTTTGTCTTTTTGATAATAGCCAGTCTAACTGGGTGAGATGGTATCTCAATGTCGTTTTGATTTGCCTTTCCTTGCCTGAAGATTAGTGATGTAGAGCACTTTTTCATGTACCTTTTGGGCATTCATTGTGTTCTTCTGAAAAATGTCTATTCATCTCCCTTGTCCATTTTTTAATTGGGTTATTTGCTTTTTTACTATTGAGTAGTTCCTTTTTCATGTATATTCTGAAAATTAGCCCCTTGTAGAATGCATAGTTTGCAAATATTTTCTCCCATTTTTAGATTGTCTCTTAATTCTGTTTATTATCTTATGCTGTTCACAAGCTTTTCAGTTTGTTAAAATTTCATTTATTTATTATTTCTTTTGTTGCCTGTGCATAAAATCATTGCCTAGTCCCATATAATGGCACATTTCTTGGATGTTTTCTTCTAGAAGTTTTATAGTTTCAGGACTTCCATTTAAGCCTTTAATCCATTTTGAATAGATTTTTGTACAGAGTGAGAGACAGGCATCTGGGTTCATTCTTTTGAACATGGATATCCACTTTTCCCAGTACAATTTATTATAGAGGATGTCTTTTCCCCAATGTATGTTATTAGGACCTCTATCAAAAATCAATTGGCTATATGTCCATGGGTTTATTTCTGGTCTTTCTATTCTGTTCCATTGGTCAGAGTATCTGCTTTTATGCCAGTACCATGCTGTTTTGGTTATTACAGCTTTGTAGAATAGTTTGAAGTTAGGTAGTGTAATGCCTCTCACTTTACTCTTTCTGCTCAGGATGGCTTTAGCTATTTGAGGTCTTTTGTCATTCCATATGAATGTTAGGATTGCTTTTTCTATTTCTGTGAAGAATGTCATTGGTAATTTAATAGGGATTGCATTGAATCTGTAGATTGCTTTGGGTACTATGGACATTTTCACAACAATCATTCTATCAATCCATGAGCATGGAATGTATTTCCACTTTTTTGTGGTCTCCTTAATTTCTTTAATCAGGATTTTGTGCTTTTCATTGGAGAGATCTTTCACCTCCTTGCTTAAATTTTATTTATTGGGTAGGTACTGTATATGGGATTGCTTTCTTGTTTTATTGGCTATGAATATTCATAGGGTATAAAACTGACTGCCACCACTTTTGCCCAAGAAGTGATGGCCAGATCAATACCATCAGCATGCCCAATACCACAAATTGCGATTATTCCCCCAGTCCTCCAATCAATTAATCCCTGACCTTCCTCCCCCTCCCCACTTTCCCCACCCCACTGTGCAACCTTAAGAATGCTCTCTCCCTCTTCAACTCCAATGCACCACTGGGGTGATTCTTTCCTTCCTTCTTTCTCTCTTAGCTCGCACATTTGAATGAAGACATGAGGTATTTTTCCCTCTGTGCTTGGCTTATTTCACTCAACATAAATTTCTCCGAGCTCATTCATGTTGTTGCAAATGTTGGAATTTCATTCTTTTTTATGGCTGAGTAGAATTCCATGGTGTATATATACCATATTTTCCTTATCCAGTCATTAATCAGTGGACATTTAGGTTGGTTCCATATATTGGCTATTATAAATCAAGCTGCAATGAACATGGGAGTGCAGGTATCCCTTCATTATGATGATCTCTATTCTTTGGGTATATACCAAAACCTGGGATTGCTGGATTGTATGGTAGATCTTTCTGTAGTTATTTGAGAAAACTCCATACTGATTTCCATAGTGGTTGTACTAATTTACAGTCCCACCAACAGTGTAGGAGCATTTCCTTCTGTCCACATCCTCACCAGCATATGTTTTTTTCTGTCTTTTTGATCACAGCCAGTCTATCTGGGGTGAGGTGATATCTCAAGGGGGTTTTAATTTGTAGTTTCCTGATGACTACTGATGTTGAGCAATTTTTCATCTACCTGCTAACCATTTGTATGTACTTCTTTAGAAAAATGTCTGTTCAGCTTCTTTGTCCATTTTTTAATTGGGTTATTTGGGTTTTTTTTTTTTTTACTGTATAATTGCTTGAGTTCCTAGTGTATTATGGATATTAATCCCTTGTCAGATGCATAGTTAGCAAAATTTTCTCCCGCTCTGTAGGTTGTCATTTCACTCTGTTGATTATTTCCTTTGCTGTGCAGAAGCATTTTAGTTTAATGTAGTCCCATTTGTTTATTTTTCTTTTGCTGCTTGTTCTTTCTGGCTCATGTTCATAAAGTCTGTGCCCAGTTCTAGCTGCTAGAGTGTTTCACCTATATTTTCCCTTAGTAATTTTACAGTTTCACCTCTTATACTTATGACTATAATCCATTTCGAGTTGATTTTAGTATAGGATGAGAGGTGCATGTCTAGTTTCAATCTTCTGCATATGGATTTCCAAACTAAAAAGCTTCTGTTCTTTTTTCTAATAAGTTTTACATGGTTTTAAACAGATTTTAGTTTTTAAAATAGTTTTAGATTTACAGAAAAAGTGATAGTAGCCATAAACCGCATATACAGTTTCTTCTATTACTAATATCTTATATTAGTATGGTGTAATAAGCCAACTCCCATTGTCTACTTCTTCTTACATGAATGCAATGGCTTGATCCATTCACGGAGTTATGGGTGTGGTTTTGATGGCTTTGTAAGGAGAGCAAGCTTAGTTCTCTCTCTTGCTCAGTGCATTCTTGCCATGCAATACCTTCAGTTGCTACAGAGCCACCGCCACCAAGGCCCTCACCTGATGTGTTCCCTTGACTTTAAACTTCCTAACCTATGAAATTGTAAGCAATAAATATTTTCTTCTTTACAAATCACCCAATTTCAGGTATTTCTGTTATGAGCAACAGTGATAGACTAATACAGAGAGTGTTGGTACTTTGCTTGTACCAAGGATGTGGTCCATTTCATCTAGGTTATAAAACTTGTAACCATAGGGGTATTCATGATTTTCCTTTATTATCGTAAGGATCTCCATGGGATCAGTAATAATGACCTCTCTTTCATTTCTAATACTGGTGATTGTCTTTCCTCTTTTTTCTTGGCTAGCCTGGCTAAAGTTTTATAAATTTTATTGAACTTTTCAAAGAAACTTTTTTTTTGTTTTATTGATGTTCTCTGTTGTATCACTGCTTTTTCATTTCACTGATCCTTCCCTAATTTTCATTATTCATTTTATTCTGCCTGCTTCAGGCTTTAAGTGCTCTTCTTTCTTTAGTTTCCTAAGGTGGAAACCTAGATTATTTATTTAAAATGTTTAGCCTTTTCTAATAAATGCATTTAGTGCTGTAAGATTTCCTCTATGCACTTCTTTTTTTAATATCCCATACATTCTGATAAGTTGTCTTTTAATTAGTTCAAAATATTTCTAAATTTCTCTGTAAAATTCTACTTTGACCCATGTCTTATTTTGAAGTGTGTTTTTTTCATCAACAACTATTTTGTGATTTTCAGCTAAATTCTTATTATTGATTTCTAGTTTAATTCCATTATGGTCAGAGAACATTTTATGTATAAATCTATTTTTTAAATTAACTAAAGTGCCTTATTATAACCAAAAATGTGGTCTATCTTGGTGAATGTTTCATGTGAGTTTGAGAAGAATGTGTATTCTGCTGTCTTTGCATACAGTACTCTGTAAGTGTCAACTATACACTGTTGATTCACAGTGATGTTCAGGTAAATTATTTCCTTACTGATTTTCTGCCTGCCTAATGTATAAATGACTAAAGGTGGGATGTTGAATTCTTCTGGTATAATATTGGATTTTTCTATTTCTCTTTGCAGTTCTACCAGTTTTTCCCTCATGTGTTTTGATGCTCCTTTGTTAGGCATGTACATGTTAAAGATTGTTCAGTCATTTTGGATAATAGATTTCTTATCATTATGCAATATTTCTCTTTATCCTGATTATTTTCTTTGCTCCAAAATCTGCTTTGTATAGAATTAATAGTTATTTCAGCTTTCTTTTGATTAGTTTTAGCATGATGTATCTCTTTCCTTTAATTTTAATCTATCTTTGTTTTTAAAGTGGATATCTTGCAGACAGCATATATTTCGGCAAGTTTTTATTCCATTCTAACCATAACCATCTTTTTTTTTTTTTCCTTTTTGTCTTTTTTCGTGTCTGGCAATGGATCGCAACCCTCAGTGTCGCGCCCGTACCGGACCGGGACCGGCCATGGGATCACAACCCTCAGTGTCGCACCCGCACCTCGCTCAGCCAGTGAGCGGGAACCGGTATGTATGTGGGATCCGAACCCTCGGCGGGAGCGCCGCCACACTCCCAAGCGGAGCACTGTAGCAGTGCGCCACCGGGCCAGCCCCTAACCATAACCATCTTTAATGTGTGTATTTAGACCAGTCATATTTAATGTAATTATTGATATAGTTGGAATAATATTTACTATGTTTGTAACTCTTTTCTATTCATTACCATTTTAATATGTATATTTAGCCAGTAAATTCACATAAATGGTGAATTTGTATTTACAATATCACTTATACTTCTTATTTAACATTTTTGTAGCAGTTGTCCTAGAGTCGAGAATATACATTCACAACTAATTTAAGTCCGCCTTTGAGTAACATTTTTCGGATACACATGTACTTCACGTACCTTATAACAGAGAAATCTCAATTCCTCCCTTCTGTGCATTTTAAAATTCATTTCATTTATCCATATATTATAACCACGTAATATGTTGTTGCCATTTATTATTTTGAGTAGTTATCTATCACATTAATTAAAATAAATAAAAATATTTTATTATATTGTGGTTTGTTCCTTCTCGGACACTTTTTCTTTCTTTATGTAGACCAAAGTTTTGGACCAATATCATTTTTCTTCACCCTGAAGAATTTCTTTTAATGTTTGATCTAAAGCAAATCTGAACAGCAATTTTTCTCAGTTTTTTTGTTGTTGTTGTTGTTGTTGTTGTTGTTGTTGTTGCCTCAGGAAATGTTCATTTCTCCTCCAGTTTTGAAGGATAATTTTACTGGATATGAAATTTTAGGCTAGGCTGATGGTTTTGTTTCTTTCAACACTAAATGTTTTACTCCACTCTCCTCTTGCTTTCATGGTTTCTGACAAAAAGTCTACAGTCTTTCTCATGCTTTTTCATCTATATATGAGGTGATTCCCCCCACTCCCAGCTTCTTTCAATATTATCTCCTTTTTTTTTCATTATCCTATTATTTTATTTTATTTTTTAGATAATTTCTTATACATACATGTGTGGTGCAAGGTTGATTTTCAATAATTGTGTACAATGTGTGGTGGTTAGATCAGTATAGTTAGCTTATTCATCATTATATTACACAATCATACTTTGTGTCCTTTGACCAATTCCTCATTAGCCCCCCTCCCTCTTCCCCTCCCCTCCCCTTTTTCACCTCTAGTTTTCTAAAAGTTCAATGTATTACTGTGATTGTTTTTTCTTTCTTTCTCTCTGTCTCTCTTTATTGTTCATTTGTTGATTTGTGGATTCAACTCCCTAATAATTCTAATTTTGGTTTACATAATGCGAAGCCATATTATTAGGTAAATACAAGCTTATGATTGCCTTCTTTTTGTCAGTGTCCCTCTGTGTCCCTAATAATTCCTTTTGACTGTCTGTGTCTTCTTTTTTCAAAATTATTAACGCTATTCTACCTTTATTTGGTTATACTTTGCTTGAAATGTATTTTTGTCTAACTTTTTTAACCTTTCTGTATGATTTTGTTTTAAGTGTATCTCTTTTAAGGAGTACTTTTCTCCTCATCTGATAGTCACTGTCATGTAATGGATGAGTTGAACCTTTTACATTTAATATGATTACTGATATATTCTAACTTGTTTCTGAATTTTTGAAAGTTCTAGTTAATAGATTTGTTTTTATTTTTCCCTCCTCTACAATCTTCTACTTAGTTTATCAGACCATTTTTACTTATGCATATTTTGTCAGTACTGATTTTGATGCTAGTCATTGTATTTCTAAATGTGTAGTGGTTACTCTTAGGTTTTCTGTAGTGGTTGTGGTGGTAGAGTTATGTTTTTTTATGTTTTGTTTTGTTTCATCCTTAGTTTTTAAAATGTATATTTACATAATAAAAGTTTAAAGTTAGTCATTGCCTCTATTCTCTTCCCCAAAATACACAGACCATAGAAATCTTTAAATCCAATCACATATCCTGGTCCCATCCCACTCAAAGCTTTCATGATATTGTTGTCTAGCTTTTTTACAACTCCGGTTCCAGCTTTTAAGGACATCCATTTTCTAGCCCTTCTTACTTTTTGAGATCATAGTTTGGTAGTAGATCATAATTCATAGGATATTGATAAGTCAAATAAAATCTCATAGCAGTTTTTGATAATTTGCTATCTGTCCAAGCTCCTAATCCATGGTCTTGACCAAAAGACCAGGTCATTATTTTAAAAAACGAATGTTGATAGTTAACCACTTTATTTCAGCAAAGTACAATGTAGCAGGGTTTTCTGCAACCTTAGAGATTGTATGGTGACAGAAATTTGTAATGTTTTAGAGCTTTCTGAGTGTGTAATGGAGAATGAGCCTGATCCTACTTCAATGAAAGACTTCTTTGAAATCCAGGACAGGGTGCGTTTGACTTCAGGTGGAGATAAGAAAGAGAAAAGACTGCTCAGAATCAGAATAGTTTGTTTATTGGATTTTGATGTTCCTTGGACCAAGAAATTGAATAATACTAATTGGTTCTGTTGGCTAGAATTGAATTCTGGGTATGTTTTATGTATAGAGATGTGTTTACAGTTTAACCCTTCATATAGAACTTTCTACTCTGGGCTCTACTTTGTATTAGTATTTTAACCTCAAGCACAATATTTAACTTTTTTTGTAATTTTTATATGCCAAAGGAGGAAATAATTGCCCTTGACAACTGGCAGAATTACTGAGTCAAAAAGAATAATGTAGGATATTGCTTTCTGGATTATAAAATATTATGCAAATTTAAAGAATTGTTACTAAACAGGAAAATACTGAAAAACTACATGTGACTTCTTTCACGGTCCTGATTAATCGTCTTGTCAGGAATGCAAGAAATATCATAAAATCAGAGGAACTTGAAGATATTCAGTGTCCTACAAACATAACCTATTTGAAGCAAAATAGTGATGAAAGCTGAAAAATATCACTGCACCAGGGATGTTAGGTCATTTTTGACTGCTTTATAATTTATGTCTGATATAAGAAGCTGGGAATAGAACTTCTTTCATATAGACTGCAACTCTAGACAGATAAAAGGTCTGGGGGAAATCTAAATCTAGAATAATTATTTTTCATGTTGAAAGAATGAGCAAGGGAGATTTTTCCTCTAATGTGGTGCGACTTAAGAATTGAGATCAAAAGAAAACTGGGTCAAAGAAAGTGGTCAAACAACAATGGTAAGTACATGCAGCGAACATAAGTGATATCTTTGGCTACTTCAAGCTAAGCCACTGATTAGTTCTTTTTAGCTCTGGGATTCTGATTTGGTGATAAAATTAGTTATAAGGCTTTCTTACAAGTGTGCATTTTTAATACCGATTTTTTTTGTAATTAACTGTAGGGTTAAATGCATCAGAGTTTATTCTTAATTTGACGAGGGGTGTTTAGGAATAGAAGACACAAAATTTTAGTAACTGCTATGGCCAAACTATGTGACAGCTTATTACCCACAATATCTTATCTAATCTTCATAACAATAATGTCAGGTAAACATTGCTATTCCCATTTTACCTATAAGTAAACTGAGGATCCAAAAGTTCAATAACTATCCCAGGGTCATGCATTAATTTACAATGCTAAACTGTAAACTCATGTATATCTGATGCAAAAATCTCACTCTCATTCTGCAATTGAGAGTCCTCAATAGCAGGATGAGGAATTATTCTAAGACATATGTGTATTACACGCATGGAATCTGAAGAATTGCATATATAGTATGATTTCATAGAGAATAACTGTGATTCAAATACCTCTCTCAGCTATAATTCTTATTTCTTCAAAAGATATATTAAAACCACAGGTAGCACATAGTTTTCACTTTAAGTGCAGTTCTAATTAGTTAGTAGTCATTGCCTGAAGTGTTGTGTTGAGAAAGCTTCTGATGAAGGCTCCTCCAGCCTCAGTAGGAAAGAGTGTTATGATAATCAGTGAGAACCAGCAGCTTAAAGTGCCAAGTTTCTGCCACCATGGAACCAGACATATATTACCTTGGTTTAAGCAAAGTTAGTTTCAGCTGTTAATAGTCCCTGGGAGGAGGCCTATATTCAGTCTCATAATTTCTTACACCTTATTCTGAGAGGAAGCTAATGGGATCTTACCCTAGGAAAATTATTTGATAATCAAAAGGGAGAGGAGATCATGGGGACACTGCATTCATGGGGGATAAAGAGAGAAGCACTGGGGATAATGGTGGGAAAGGCACGTAATCAAGCTTTGCTCATTTTATGAATGTGTCCAGAGTGACATTGCTTAAAATCACCAAAGGTTAATCACGAATCCATCTTCTGTGGTTTCTTTGTTGGTTCATGGATGTTGTTTAGTGTTATATGGGCACCTAAAGCCTCATAAAATGGAAATTGATTTATTAATTATAATTTGCTACTGTTTGAGCAATGAAATTGCTTTAAAGTCTTTCCTAGGATCATAAGGCATTAATCTGAACAGTGGTGGCTTGCTAGAGAAAAATTATAAAACTGTGTCTGCATTTTCGTACTCAAGAAGTAGGGCAGGATAACAGAAAATTTAGTCGAAGTGGAAAGGGCAGCAGAATAGAGTTTAACTAAAGTTAATTATCAGTGAGCATCTCTCAAAGGCAGTCCAAAAGAAAAAAGGTAAGTCATCTCAGGGTGAAAACCGAGAACAGTCATTGTGGGTCAGTATATATCTATATATTTAAAAAATCCAAGTAAGATCACATCATGGACAGAGAATAAAGTATAGGAGGCACTATGCCCTACTGGCTGTTTTTTCTTTTCTTTTTTTTATTTTTCCACACTGAGGCATGACAAATCAGATACTATCCATTCGTTCAAGTTTGTTCACTTAGTCAAACAGTTGGTTGAACTAATATTTTCCATGAGTTGATTGATAAATTTGGCTAAATGCAACATTTGCTTAGATTTCATATCAGCACAGTCTAGTTCATATTGTAAACCTTAAACTTGCTGCTTATCTTGATTTTCTACCAATAATAAGATGTACACATGTGAAAGTCATGTTTTCAATATCAACATTCAAATAATTCATATGAGCAAAATTAAAGTTGTTATGATTTTCCCATGGGGAATAAGAATATGAAGTGAGCTACCTTTTACTAAACTCATTTTGCCTTTAGCCATTGCACAATTGAACAAATAACATCTCTAATAATTTCCAAGACTTTAATTGGTCCAAGAATACCTCCTTCATAATATTTGTGGGATGTCCCTTCAGGGTGAGGAGTATCCTTAGAGAGGTCAATAAGTGAAGTGTGGTCCTTGAAAAGCTCTGGTAGAGTCAGCGAATAACCTCTCATAGATCAGTAATCAAATCAAAAATCTAAGGCAAGTAAAGCCTACATTCATAAAAAGGTTGAAGGATCAGATAATTCTGAGAAATGCCTGGTGTAGCAGGGATGTAGTTTAGCCACAGACAAGGCCCAGAGCATGGGCAGGCACCTCTGAGCATAGAGGTGACAACAGATAAGTAATAACAAATGGCTTCAAGTTAGAATAAATAATAGTTATACAGAATTTTACTATTCAAAAAACACATTTCAAAATGTTTTATTTTATGAATAATCACATATTTGCAAAATACTTAAAGATATGAAAAATAAATGATTTTTTAATGATATTTGAAATTTTAAAGGGCAAAATGTTAACAAAGTTGCTGTGAGACAGATACTCTTATAATGACCTGGCAGATAACTAAAGTAGTTTAAACTTTCTTTGGACAGTTTTGCACTGTGCATGATCATTTAAAATATTCATAGACTTTGGCTTAATAGTTCCACCTCTGGGAATTGGTCTATAGAAACACACTAAAAAGCAATGAAATATTTATGCATAAAGACTTTCATTAAATAATTACAAATAAAAGCAAAAAATTAAAAAAACAAATAAAAGGACCTAATTAACCAAATATTGAACAAATAAATTAATATCATAAGTATGTAGTCATTAAGACATTTTAAAATATTTTTTAAAACCTAAAGAAATTAACATAAAACATTAAGTCAAAGTGAAGAATACAAAATTTAATATTTAGGATCATTGCAATTATGTAAAAAAAAAATCGAAAGAGGAAAATACATTAACATCAATAGCAATTAACTCAAAATGAGATGCATATAAGTGATTTCCAATTTTATCTCTGTAGAAATCCACATTTATTAATATCATGTAATACGTATTATTTCAATAATAATAATAAGGGTAATGACTAATTTGATATGTGTTATTACATTTAACTAAAAGATGGGCTTAGCAAAAGCTATAGATAGATCATATTTCCTCAATATTCATATGCTAAAACCGTACCTTCAATGTGATGATATTTGGAGGTGGGGGTCTGTCTGAGGTGATTAGGTTATGAGAGTGGAGCCTTCATGAATGGAATTAGTGTACTTATAAAATAGATTCTGGAAAGTTTCTTTGCCTCTTCCAACATGTGAGATCATAGCAAGAAAAAAGAAGCAGTTCCTCACCAGACACCAAATATATTGGCACCTTGATCGTGGACTTTCCAACCTCTCAAGAACTGTGAGAAATAAATTTTTGTTGTTTATAAGCAGCCCAGTCTACAGACTTCTATTATAGCAACCTGAATGGACTATCACAGAAGAAATTTGCACTGAAAAGTAGGGATACTTTTGTAAAAAATACCTTAAAATGTGTTAATAGCTTTGGAACTGAGTAATGGGCAGAGGCTGGAAGAGTTTGTAAGTGCATGCTAGAAAGAATTTACATTGCTGTAAATGGACCTATAAAGTTGATTCTGGTGAAGACCCAGAAGGAAAAGAGGAGAGCTATGGGGAAAACCTCAATTCCTTAGAAAATACCTAGGTAATCCTGAACAGGATTTTGGCATAAATATGAACTAAAAGGCTATTCTGATGAGGTCTCAGGCAGAAATGAGGAGCATGTTATTGGAAAGTGGAGAAAAGGGCATCTTTGTTATAAAGTTTCAAAAAACTTAGCTGAATTATGTTCATGACCCAGTGTTTTGAGGAAAGTAGAAATTGCTAGTGATAAAGTTGGGTACTTAGCTGAAGCTATTTCTAAGCAAAATATTGAAGGTGTGGCTTGACTCCTCATTACTGATCATAGTAAAATTCAAGAAGACAGAAATGACTTAAAGACAGAATTGTTAAACAAAAGGAACCAGAGTAAAAAGATTTGGAAAATTATTAGGCTATCAATATCGCAAAAACATGAGAACACTAATGGTGTGTCAAGGTGACCATATGCTAAGGAACTTAGTATAGATCAACCATCTGAACAGAAGGCAGGAGCTATTTTTTAAGAAAGCAAAATAATGACCCTGATGGTAATTCAGAGATTATCGTGGCTGGCACTCCCATCACAGGGACAGAGTAATTTCAAAAGAGGGGTTGTTTATGTCTATAAACTTTTGCGTGCACTGTCTGGTGTCACCCCACATCATGGGCTCTCCTCCCCAGCTCAGCACTGTTTTCTTTGGCCACCCCCAGTGTGGTTTTGTTGGATCCATGTGCAGCACAGGTTATGGTAGCCACTCTTGGAGGGTGCAGGCAACAAATTGTGGCATCATCCACACAGCACCAATGCACTGGTGCATGATGCAGGGGAGCATTGCTACCTTCAACTACATTTCCAAGGACCCATCTAAGGGGACCCATGGAAATGGGGCCCAGGCATAGAGCCACTGAGAGCCATTCTGCGACCATTGAGTGATGTTGTCACTCCAGTGAGCCTGGAAAATAGAACATCAAGCCAAAGAGGATTATTCTTGAGTCTCACGGTCTTATGGAATTCATACCTTGTTATGTTTTGAAGTATGTCATTTCTCTCTGTTTCCTATTTCTCCCTTTTGGAAGGGAATGTCTATCCTATGCCTGTTTTGCCATTGTATTTTGGAAGTATATAACTTGTTTGGTTTCTGTCATGTGAGGACACAGAAGACAGCCATCTATGAGTCAGGAAGTACGACCTCACTGAATCTGCCATCACCTTGATCATAGAGTTACCAACCCCCAGACCTGTGAGAAATACCTTTATAAATAACCCAGTTTATGATATATTTGTTGTAGCAACACAAACAAACACAGAGTATTAACATTATTTCTACTTTACAGATAAGAGCACAGAAATGCAGAGAAATTGAATTATCCAAGGTCACAATGCCTATAATTTGCTGAGCTAGTATTGACGTGTATTGTTTGTGATTCCTCATCCCATACCCATTCTTCTATCCCATACAGTTTTTTGTTTGTATTTATTTACAGAAAGAGAATATAAGGGAGGCAGGTGCTGTAATAGTAGCTTATGCCAGTTAATAACCAGAGGAGAAGTTTAATAAGATGTTAGATACAAAACTGTATATGAGTTCATCATGTAAAATAATAGCTTTGCCTCAGTTAAAGCTTTGGTTTTTATATCACCTCCATATCTGATCTTCTTAAACAGTTTAAGCTGTCTCTATTGTACTTGTATGAGTTAAAGGAAATAATCTCTAATTTTGCCAGGGTGTCCCTTTTTCCTTGTCAAATATCACAATTACCTTGGTCACTTTCCCATGTTTGCAGATTTTTTTTTTCAAAGTAAATATATCAAAATACATAGTGAAATCTTTCTTTTTTAATTGTTTTATTTCTATTTCAGGACACATTAAGTGACCTGAAGTGTGTTTTAAACCATTTTCTAGGATGTAAGTTTGTTAAAAGTACTTTAAAAAACACAACCTGTGAATTATTTTGAATGTCCATAGAAATGGTGCCAATGACTAAATTTGCAAGGTATGAGATACCTTTTGGTTTTAAGATTTCTGGATGCATGGTGGGAGTTACAATGGATAAGCCTCAGAAATAATTCAGTTCTAATCTTGGTTTTATTTTCCTGAAAATAGTCACCTCTAAGTTAATTTTAGGATCTGGGAAAATTAACATCTCAAATCCTGCCATTCACAAGGATTAGACCACTTTATGCCATCTGCCTAAATCTAAATAAATTACTGTGACCAGAGCAGTGCACTGAGGAAGTTAGTCAAAGCCAGCTACCTCAGTCCAGTTCTCTTGCCCTCACCAGCCCCTGTCTATTGGCTGTTCCCACTGTATAACCATTCACAAGTGCAGAAGAAGAATTTGATCCAAATATATCCATAAAATATCACGTAGGGCAGATAGATTACGTTGACCAAGAACTGAATTAATTAATACTATTTTTGATCTGAAAACCTAAATCAGATTCACACTTTCATCAAACTAAGACAAGTTTTAGTGAATTAAATCTCTACCCAGGTCAAAATAGTGAAGCAACAAACTGTATTCCTATTTCCTTGAGCAACAATTTGAATATTGTGTGGGCACTTCAGGCTCATTGGAGAGGTTAGGTGAGAAATACAAGAGAGAGATGTGAGCTGCGCAGAAATGTTTAGGCGTGGATTCAGAACATCTGAGATTTATGGGTTTTAAAATTCATACTCTCAAAGGTCTGTCTTCCTTTTTCTCCATTTCCTTGTCTGTACTTACCTGTCACAAAACTTGCTAGTATATGCCCAACTTTGAAATATAACACCAGGCAATTAAGACTCACAAGGTGCTGGAATATTCATAAACCAAAAGAAATAAAATGTTTTTCCTATTAAAAAGCCAGGAAGTAAGCATTTTCTCAATGAATTATCTAAAACCTATGTTTTTCACTTATTAAGATCAAACTTTTTTTGATACATCGAGGAGAAACTGCATCAACTAATTGATATTTCAGTAGTATGATTTTTAGGTACTCTCATATGATAGTTGAAATTGTGTCCTTATTGGGGTTTCTATAGGGAAAAATGGTAGAAGAGGACTGAGTTTGAAATAATAGTGGATTTAACTCACCTGTTAAAATATTTTTTAAATCAATAAAGGGGTATTTCAAAAAATAAACTTTGAAAATTCAGTATACTTTAAAGTTGTATCTTGTTCCATAAAATACAATGCATAAATTCCTAATTTCTTAATGCCCAAGTAAAGATCTTAATGGCATGAAGGCACTAACTGCTTTGGAGAAGAAAGTCTACACTACAGTTATCATGCACACTTACTTTTAACATTAAGGGAGCACCTCCCCATATCTTCTTTCTGTTCATTCCTTTTGAAAGGGTATTAGAAGAAAGCATACTTTACCATCTGTGTTGTAAGCCTCTCAATTCAGCACAAGGAAGATCCCTTAGCATAAACTGACCAAACTATAGACAGTGATCCACTCAAGATGGGCCTAATACTACCAATTCAACAAACTCAGTGCCTGTTCTAGACCAGGTGCTTTGATGTACAATGGGTATATAGGGATAAATATGGTCAGACCCCTGCCCTCAGAAAACTCTCAGTTTATGGGGAGAGACAGCCTTCTCAAACAAGGAAATATGGTATATTATTATATAACACTAGAGGTAGGTACACTGGAATGTAAAAGCTAGTTGAAACTCATTGTTCCCAGAAATGTCAGGAAAATATTATAGGGGAGGTTGCATTTGAACTATCTCATAAAAGATGTGTAAAAACTTGCCACACTGAGGAAAGTTAGAAAAAGGGAGGAAGTCAAATCAGAAGGATCATGTTGAACAAGGGCACCTACATCCAAAAACTACCAGAGCCCTAGAAATTCTCTAAAGATACCTGATATCCCTATGTTGCAGATGAAATAAGTGCAGACTGGAAATAAGACATGATCTACCCCACCTCACAAAGTGAAACCAGTGGCTCTCAATTTAGAATTTCAGGAGCACTCCATCCCCAACCTCATCCCCTTTTACTTGCATGGATCTTTGTGTTTTTAATCCAGATTAGATGAACATTTCCATAATCTGATGTACAGTTTAATTAACATTATGGATCAGTAGGAAACATGCAAACGTGCACAGAAGGAGGCTTTATTTTCCAGTCAATCCCTCAACTATATGACCTTCATTCTCAGAGCTCTCCAGAAAGCTAACTCCTTAAAGTTACCCTCCTTGATTTAAATATCTACTCATTTAGTACATATAGCTATCTTCACACATTTTCAAGGTTTAAAGCACAGTGAGAGAGACAGCAGGCAATGCGACTGTCACTGGAATACAACCAGATACATACAACTACTGCCATTCATGTTGTTATAATGAAACACAGCATTAAAAGAAAAATAATTTAAAAAATCAGCTCTGAGAAAGAAAGTTTTACCTAAAATAGGGAAAAGCTGGCATGAAGAAGGCTGGCATATAGTATGCACCAATATATATTTGACTTAGTCAAATTTTTGCTATTATAACAGAATACCACAAATAGGATAATCATTTTTTTTCATTTTTTATTGATTATGCATATTCATGGGGTACAAAGCTGACCATCACCATCTGTGCCCAAGATGTGATAGCCATATCAATACTACCATCATGCCCATTACCACAAATTGTCATTATTCCCTGTGTCCCCCCCTCAATTAATCCCTGACTTCACTCCCCCTCTCCCCTACCCAACCCCACTCCATAACCCTAGGGATGGAGTTTGGACGAATTGTCCTCCCAGAACTCATGTGGAAAACCGATCCTCAATTGGCAGTGTTGGGAGCTGTTTGAGTCATGGGGATAGATCCCTCATGAATGGATTAATGCTCTCCTTGGGGGATGGGGGTAGTGAATAAGTTCTCATCCTACTAGTTCCCATAAGAGGTGGTTATTTAATCCAGGCACCTACCTCTATCTCTCTCTTGCTCACTCTCAAAATGTGAACTGCTGTACCCACTGGCTGCTGGCCATTTTCTGCCATGAGTAGAAGCAGCCTGAGGCCCATGCCAGATGCAGCTGTCCCAGAGTCGTAAGCAAATAAGCCTCTGTTCTTTATAAATTACTGAGTCTCAGGTGTTCTTTTAAAGCAACACAAAACAGACTAATACACCTAGGTATGCTCTCTCCCTCTGCAAGCACAATGCACCATTGTGGTCTTTCTTTCCTTCTTTGTTTCTTAGCTCCAAATTATGAGTGATGATATGCAGTACATTTTCCTCTGTACCTGGTGGATTTCACTCAACATAAATTCCTCCATGCTCATCCATGTTGCTGTGAAAGGCAGAATCTCATTATTTTTTAAGGCTGAGTAGTATTGTATGGTGTATATCTACCACATTTCCTTATCCAGTCATCTGTCAATGGATATTTATGTTGGTTCCATATTTTCACTATAGTAAATACAGCTGCAATGAACATGGGAGTGCAGGTATCACTTCAACATGATGATTCCCATTCTTTTGGGTATATATTATACAGTCCCACCAAAAGTGTAGGAATGTTCCCTTTTCTCCACGTCCTTGCCAGCATTTTTCATTCTCCATCCATTTTATTATAGCCAGTCTAACTGGGGTGAGGTGATATCTCAATGTGGTTTTAATTTGCATTTCCCTGACTATTAGTGATGTTGAGCATTTTTTTTTTTTTAAGTGCAGTTGGCCATTTTTATGTCTTCTTTAGAAAAAATGTCTATTTGGCCCCTTTTGCTCATTTTTTACTTGGGTTATTTGTTTTTTTTTTTTTTTTTTTTTTTTTTTTTTTGTTTTTTTT
>NW_007726130.1:760967-798280 GCF_000696425.1 Galeopterus variegatus | reverse complement strand
TTTTTTTTTTTTTTTTTTTTTTTTTTTTCTTTTTTGTTGTTTGAGTTCCTTGTGTGTTCTGGATATTAATCCCTTGTCAGATGTATAGTTTGCAAATATTTTCTCCTATTCTGTAGGCTGTCATTTCACTCTGTTGATTGTTTCCTTTGTTGTGCAGAAGATATTAGTTTGATCTAATCCCAATTAATTATATTTTTATATTGTTACTTGTACTCTTGAGCTCTTGTGCATAAAATATGTGCCCAGACCAAGTTCCTGAAGTTTTCATCTATATTTTCCCTTAGTAGTTTTACAGTTTAAGGTCTTATTACTTAAGTTTTTATACATATTGGGTTGATTTTAGTATATGGTGAGAGATGCATTTCTAATTTCATTCTTCTGCATACAGGTATCAAATTTTCCCAACACCACTTATTGAAGAGGCAGCCTTTTCCCCAATGTATGTTTTCATTGCCTTTGTCAAATAAGAATTGGCTGTAAGCCTGTTGGGATGATTTCTGGATCTTCTATTCTGCTCCACTAGTCTGAGTGTCTATGTTTATGCCACTACCATGCTGTTTTGTTTACTATGGCTTTGTAGTATAATTTGAAGTCAGGTAGTGTTAGCCTCTAGCTTTATTTATTTATTTACTTATTTATTTTTCTCAGGATTGCTTTGGCTATTTGGGGTCTTTTGTTGTTCCATATGAACTCTAGAACTGATTTTTTTCCATTTCTGTAAAGAATGTCATTGGCATTTTGATGGGGATTGCATTCAATCTGTAGATCACTTTGGGTAGTATGGACATTTTCACAATATTAATACTTCTCATCCAAGGGCATGGAATGTCTTTCCATCTTTTTGTGTCTTCTTTAATTTCTTTCAGTATTAGTTTGTAGTTATTGTAGAGATCTTTCACTTCCTTGGTTAAATTATTTCCTAGGTATTTTTTTTTTTTTTTTTTTTTTTGGTGACTATTGTAAATGGGCTAGACTTCTTGATTTGTCTTTCTGTTAGTTCATTACTGGAGAATGTAAATGCAACTAATTTGGTGGCATTGGTTTTGTATCCTGTAACATTACTGAAATTAACAATCTCTAAGATGCTGCTTTGCCTCACACAGATTTGTCACCTCTCTTCCCCTGGGTGATGGAGCTGCAAAAAGGATTACTCAAAGCCCATTTCTTCTGAGCAGTGAGAGACCCTGAAGGAGTTAATTTCCTGGAACCCCAGTGCAGGGATTAGACAGAGAAGTCTGGCTTGAGGAAGTAACCACTTGAGCTAAAGCCGACCTGTGGATCAGAGACTGATCTGCCAAACCTTGGAAAGGAAAGGAAAGGAAAGGAAAAGGACGTCCGCCACTCATCCTGACACTAAGAGTTTTTTGATATTGTCTTTAGTTTTTTTCTATATATAAGATCATGACATCTACAAACAGGACATCTTTTCCAATCTGGATGTCCTTTATTTCTTTTTCTTGCCTGACTGCTCTGGCTAGTACCTCCATTACTATGATAAACAGGAGTGGTTTGAGTGGGCATCCTTGTCTTGCTCCTGTTCTGAAGGAAAAAGCCTTCAGTTTTTCCCTATTCAGGATGATATTGGTGGTGTGTTTGTTATAGGTGTTTTTATTGAATTGATATACTTTCTTCTGTACCCAATTTGCTGAGAGTCTTTATCATAAATAGATGTTGAATTATTTTGTCAAATGCTTTTTTTTTGGCATCTATTGAGATAATCATATGGTTTTTGTTGTTTATTTTGTTGATGTTATGTATCACATTTATTGACTTGCATGTGTTGAACCATCCTTGCATCTTTGTAATGAATCCCACTTGATCATACTATATAATTTTGATGTGTTGCTGCATTGTGGTTTCTAGTATTATATTGAAGTTTTTTCATTATGTTTATCAGAAATATTGTGCAGATTTTTTCGTTGTATATTCATCTGGTTTTGATATCAAGGATATGCTGATCTCTCAGAGCTGATTTTTTAAATTATTTTAATTTTAATTTTGTGTTTCATTATAACAACATGAATGGCAGTAGTTGTATGTATCTGGTGGTATTCCAGTGACCATGGCATTGCCTGCTGTCTCTCTCACTGTGCTTTAAACTACACTTTAGACCAGTTTGACCTCCAGATATTAACAGAACACTTCATTCAACAACTACAGAATATACATTCTTTTCACACAGAACATTCTCCAAGATAGTCAACATTTTACATCATAAATCAAGACAATAAGTTTAAAAAAGTTGAAATCATTTCACATGTCTTTTCAGACCAAAATGGATTAAAACTAGAAATTAATAACAAATGAAACTCAGGACTCTATACAAACCTATGAAAATTAAACAACAGGTTCCTGAATGACTTATAGGTCAGAGAAGAAATTAAACAGGAAATCAAAAGATTTCTAGAAAACAATTAAAATAAAAATACATCATATCAAAACCTGTGGAATGCAGCAAAAACAGTACTAACAGGGAAGTTTATAACAATAAATAATTACAGCAAAAAAAAAATAGAAAGATTTCAAGTAAACAACCTAATTCTTTTCCTAAGAGAACTATAAAAACAAGAAGAATCGAATACCAAAGTTAGTGGATAGAAAGAAAGAATTAAGATTAGAGCAGAACCAAATGACATACAGACCCATCCCCCAAAACAATACAAAAAGTCAATGAAAGAAAAAGTTGTTCTTTTGAGAAGATAAACAAAATAGACAAACCATTAGCTAGGTTACCAGAGAGAGAGAGAGAGAGAGAGAGAGAGAGAGATGACCCAAATTACAAAAATCAAATGAAAAAGGAGCCATTATATTTGATTCCACCAAAATATTAAATAAATTAGAGACAATTTCAAACAACTATACACCAAAAAGTTTGAAACCTTGAGGAAATGGATACATTTCTGGACCCATACAAACTACCTAGTTTGAACCAAGAAGAAACAGAAAACTTGAACAGACCAACAACAAGCAATGACATTGAAGCAGTAATCAGAAATCTCCAAACAAAGAAAAGCCCAGGATCAGATGGCTTTACTACAGAATTCTACCCATCAGTCTGTGTCTTTTGAGAGGGGAGTTTAATCTATTTACATTTAGGGTTGTTATTGAGAGGTATTGTCTTATTCCATGACTTTTCATTTAGATGTTTTCAGTAAAATTTATTACTATTTTCTCCTTTAATTATTGGTATTCAAAGTTTCTGTGTTTTTTTTTTTTTTTCTGAAAGTAGTAAGATTTAGTTCCTTTTGTCTTTCTCATTTGGATTTGAGTTTTACTAGTAGATTTTGTTCTTCCTTGTGTATTTATAGTGGTGATTATTGTTTTACAGATTCCAGATGCAGGACTCTCTTGAGAATTTCTTGCAGGACTGGTCATGTGGTGATGAACTCCTGAAATTTCTGTTTGTCTGAGAAATACACTATTTTCTCCTCATTTCTGAAGGAGAGCCTTGCTGGGTATCGTATCGTTGGCTGCCAGTTTTTTTCTTTTAGTATTTTGAATATGCCATCCCATTTTCTTTTCACCTGTAGTGTTTCATTTGAAATGTCTGATGTTAGTCTGATAAGGGATCCCTTCTAAGTGACTTGATACTTCTCTCTTGCTGCTTTTAGAATTATCTCTTTGTCTCTGAGCTTTGCCAGTTTAGCTATAACTTGTCTCAGAGAGGATACTTTTGGACTGAATCTGTTTGGGGATCTTTGAATTTCCTGGATCTGAAGGTTTGTGTCTCTCCCTGTACCTGGGAAGTTTTCCACTATTATTTCATTGAGTAGATTTTTAATTTCTTTACCTTTCTCCTCCCCTTCAGGAACACCCATGATTCAGATGTTTGTGTGCTTAAGGTTGTCTGCTAGCTCTCTTAGACATTCGTCATGTTTTTTTTAAATTTTATTTTATTTTTTGTCTGTCTGGGTTATTTCATAAAGACCATCTTCAAGTTCAGAAATTATTTTTCTGCTTGTTTTAATCTGCTGCATAAGCTCTGTTGTGTTTTTTTTATTTCACTGAACATGTCTTTCAGTTCCAAAAGTTCTGCTACATTCTTTTTTAAAGTACAAATCTCTTTTCAAATTTCATCTTTCATATCCGGGATATTTTTTCTTATTTTATTGTGTTGTCTTACAGAGTCCTCTCTTATCTCATTGCTTCCTTAAGATAGCTGCTTGGGATTCCTTTTCAGTCATTTCAAGAGTTTTCTGTTCTATAGGATCTGGTACTTGAGAGTTATTGAATTCCTTTGATAGTGCCATATTTTCTAATTTATTTTGTATTTCTAGTATCTCTACATTGATTTGTGGTCATCTCATAGATTAGTTGCTTCTTCTATTACTCTGGAGTGGACTTTAAGTAGAAAAAACTTCTTCCTCTTTTTCAGGCTCCTATAGTGACTCTCCTTGTGTCAGTGAAGTTAAATATGTGGTGACCCATCTGCATGGTGGTTGTGGATGTGACTAAGGGCAGCATGCCATACTTGCAACTGTTTTAATTGTGGGGTGGCTGTTATGGACCACCTCTGAGGAAGCTGTGCAAAGTCTTGTGGTGGTGGTGTGGTGTGGGATCCTACATTCTGTGTGGGAGGGGTGGAGGTCTGGGAGGGTGGCTGGCCTATTCTCCTGCCTGATTGGGTGCCTCCCCAATTGGTAGTGGTGCAGCACAGGGTCCTGCCTCCTGTGCAGTTGTGGCAAGGGTCTGGGCATGAGGCTGGTCTGTTCTTAAGACTGAGTAATTTATAAACAATAAAAGTTTATTTGGTTCACAGTTTCAGATGCTGGAAAGTCCAAGATCGAGGGGTGACTTCTTGTGAGGGCTTTCTTGCTTCATTATAACATAGCAGAAGGCATCACATGGAAGTAATTACAAAAGAGAAAAAGAATCAAGCTGAACTCATCCTTTTATTAAGAGCCCACTCCCAAGAAAATAACCACCTCCCATGATAACAGCATTAATTCACCCATGAGGGCAGAGCTCTCATGATCTAATCACCTCTTAAAGACTTCTACCTCTCAATACCATTACATTGGCAATCAAATTTCAACATCAGTTTTGGAGGGGGCATTCAAACCATAGCAATATTGCTTGAATAAATCAATCATGATGCTGAGTACAATAGTGTAGGAACTGGAAAAAACTATTTAGTCCAATTCTGTCATTTGCTAGCAATGATAACCTAGAAAACCTTTCAAAATCTCCATTTTCCAATCAGCAAACCAATATAAATAACTGCAGAGTAGACACGAAAATCAAATAGAGTAATGCAAGTGGAAATATTTTGAAAAAGTACGAAATGTTATCATGATACCAGGTATTAACATTATTCATATTCACTTTAAAAAATGATGTACTTACAATTTTAAATGCCAATTTTCTTACATGTGATCTATGTTTGTTTTATTTCCACTTAAATATTGCTACATTCAATGGTAGTGAGTTTTTCAAAGTGCTCCATTTATTATCAACAGATATATTTTAAAATGCAATTATTCAAAATAGAAGTTTGCAGAAGTTCATGGGAAAATAAGTGCTATGATGTAAGATCATTTAAAAATACATTTTTGTGGGTTTCATTTGACTGTATAATGCAGCATGGTTGACATGCATTCATGCTGCCTCTTTCTTTTACTCATCTGAGAAATAAATTCAGTTATTAGAGAAAACTTTCCTTTTGTAAAATTGAAATATAATATTCCATACATGTAATTTCACAAATTGCAAAGCACTTTCATATCGACTATCACATTGATTTCCCAAATAAGCTTATATATTGGAAGAAAATATACAACACAAAGTATCTTGATACTGTTACTTCTCTTTTACAGATGAGAACAATGCTGCTCTTTAAAGTGAAGTGAGTTGCTGAGATCCACAAAGCTGATAAGAGGTAGAGCTGGGACTATGACCCAGGTTTCTTGTTTTCTTGACTGATGATCTTTCTCATATGCTACACTACTCTTTCAATAGTACAGCTTGAGCTAATAAGCAGTACCATATCAAAATGAGGACTGTATTCCTTTCCCAATATTTCAGCTGCCCAACTCTTCAGAGTTTAGTAAATAAAGAACACTTCATGAAGAAAGCTGACCACCAAGCACAAAAAAATCATTTATGGGGTTACATGTGAGGCAAATTCCAAATATGGATATACACTTGGTTAAGGTTTCTTTTATTAGTTTAAACAAGCATCTAAAGCAATTTTCAACAAGTGATACTTTAAAGTAGACGAAACGGTTTTTATTCCATTCATCATTAGTCTCTATAAATATGGTATCTAATGCATGTTATTAGCAGGTATTATAGGATTCTTGTAACGAGTCACACAAAGCTGGTTACCCATCTCTTGGTGACTCATTTGCTTATGTGGCACCTTTCCCCATTAAATCAAGTCAGTTTTTAACAAGAGTCTCCTTGAGCATGTCTTTTGCTTTTAATGGAAAATAATAAATCTTAATGAATTTTCCCTTACCCCAGAATACCATATATTCTCATATTACAACTCATATGTAAATCCTGTAATTCTCCTCTAAAGCCTACTGTTTCTATTTAATTTTTTAAGCTTTAACAGTAAATGGCTGTAAAGAGGTTCTGTTCTACAAAGAGCTCATGACTTTAGCATAATATCCTTGGAAGGCTTACTATAACTGATACAAAATTATACATACACAAAAAATTGAGCAAGGTATAATCTGTAAGACAGTTGATTTAATGTTTTTTTCTTAATTATCTTAAGTTTTAAAAGCAAAAAAATTATCTCTTATTGACCTAAAAGAGTTCAGTTCAAATGTATATAAAACTCTCATATGAAGCAACAGATCCAATCCGTAGCAAGAAGTACTGTCTAAATTCATTCCCTACTCAAACTATTACCATTCTATAACTTTCAAGGTAATATAATGCATGTATTTTTTAATTGTCATTTAGGAGTTTGTATCAGTTTCCTAGGGCTACTGTAACAAATTACCACAAATTGGGTGGCTTAAACCAACAGAAATTTATTATCTCATAGTTCTGGGTTCTAGAACTGGGAGTCTAAAATCAGGATGTTGGCAGGGCCATGTTCCCCATAAAGGCTTTAGGGGAAGATCATTTCTTGCTTCCATCAGCCTCTGGTAGTCCTAGGTGTTCTTTGGTTTGGGGCAGCATAACTCCAATCTCTGCTCCATCTTCACATGGCATCCTCCCTGTATTTCTGTGTCTTTTCTCCTGTTGTAATGCACATTACTCTAGTATGACATCCTAACTAAACTATATTGGTTCTTATAGAAATCTCTAGTTTATGTATAAACAAGCAAATAAAAATATATATTCTCATTTTCTCTCTTTTAAACAATAGGCATTATACTGTAACATTTGTCTTTACTTAACTTTTCAGGATTTTTGGAGGCTTTTCCAAATCAGCAGTGACAGAAATTACTAATTTTTATATAGCACTTACTATGCATGAAATGAGTTAATGTATGTAAAATTTATGAAAACCCTGCAAGGTGAGTACTAATATTATCCCCATTTTACATGTGATGAAAATGAGCCCGAGTCTGAAACTTATCCAGAATTACACAGTTAATAAATAATAAAGCTGTGAGAGGAAACCTGGAAGACTGGATCTAATGTCAATGGCCTAACACACTGCACAAAATTGTCTCTCTAAAGAGCTTCCTCATTATTTTTTTCTGATACTATACTCCACTTCATGGATGTAGAATGGCTTATTTATTCATTTTCCAGTCGGTTTATTATTTAGATGATTTTAAATCATTGCTTCTACAAATGATGTTGCAACGAATAACATGTATATAACATTTTATACATGCACAAAAATATCTATGTGTTCAATTCCCAAAGTGGAAATTTGGGTGAAAGGATATATTTACTTGAAATTTTGACAGATATTGCCAAATTTCTTTCCAATTTGTACTCCTACCAGAAACAAATGAAAGTGCCTGTTTACAGAATGCTTTATCAACAAGTATATTACTAAGTTTTTCATTTGTAGTCCTCCTCGGAGTTCAAAATGGAAATTTCAAGTAGTTTTAACTATTATTCTTTACCTACACAAAGTAGGTAAGAATTATTGGTCAGGATGGTAAATTTTCCATTTACACGTGCTTTTTATATATCAGGGAGATTAGTTTTTACTTGGTGATAAAACTTTTTCTCAGTGTGTCATTTAAAAAAAATATTCATAGCATTTTTATTTTTGTTATAGTATTATATTGTAATTTGGGCCTTACAAGCGTTGCTTGTATTTTATAAAATTAAATTTATTAATTATTTATCCTTTAAAATTTATTAATTTATTTTTAATTTGTTAATAATAATGGTGTATTTTTATGAAATACGTTGTGATGGTTGGACCTATGTATACATTGTAGAAAGATTAAATCAATCTAACTGACATAGCCATCATATCACCAACTTACCTTTTTTTTGTGGTGAGAACATTAAAAACCTATTATTTTACCAACTCTAAAATATATATAATAAATTATTATTAATGCATTATGTATACAATACATTACTATTATAACCATGCTGTGCAATAGATCACAAAAACATGTTCTTCCAGTGTAACTGAGACTCATTTAAGATTTGCTGATTTTGAATATTAGATTGAAAGTCCTCTCTCACTCCCAGGATTTATAAAATTATCTACCATTTTCTTCTAGTTATCTAGTGAACTCATTTTCATATTTAAATTGCTGCTTCATTTGAAATGTATGCTGATATATGATTTAAAGTGTGGATCCAACTTCTGTTTTTCACCAAATGGTTACTCATATTTTTCTAGCATCATTTAAAAAATAAACCTATGTTCTTACACTGACTTGAAAAGCCACCTTTATCATACACTAAATTTTTATTTATTTATTCAATTATTTCTATTTTTGTTGGCTGGCTGATACAGGGATCAAACCCTGACCTTGGGGTCATCAGCACCACACTTGAACCAACTGAGCTAACCAGCCAGCTCTCATATTCTAAATTTGTATATGAATTTTGGTTCATTCTTGGATATCAAGTTCTAGTCATCTTTGGCTATTCACGTACCTATAATAAACACTCTTTTTAATTTAATTTAATTTTTTAATTTTATTTTAAATGGAAAAATTTGTATATAATATATTTATGGGGCACAATGTGATGTTTTGACATGTATTTACATTGTTGAATGATTAAATCAATCTAATTAACAAATCCATAACCTCACATACTTACCTTTTCGCAGTGAAAACAAATCTACACCTTTAGTGTTTTTGAAATATGCGATACATTATTATTCTGGGCAACAGATAACTGAAGTTTATTTTTCCTATCTAACTGAAATTCTGTACCTTTTGATCAAAATATCCTCCTTCCTCATACATCCCGCTCCCCTAGCCTCCGGTAATGACCCTTCTAACTGTCTACTTCTATTGGTTTTCCTTTTTTTTAGATTCCACATATAACTATGATCATGGCATGTTTGTCTTTCTGTGCCTGGTTTGTTTCACTTAGCATAGTGTTCTCCAGGTTGATTCATTTTGTCACAAGTGGGAGGATTTCCTTCTTTTAAAGCATGAATAGTATTTCATTGTGCATATATACCACATCGTCTTTGTTCATGCATCTGTTGGCAGACATTTAGGTTGTTTACATAGCTTGGCTATTGTGAATAATGCTGTAGTGAACATGGGAGTGCAGATATCTCTTCAGCATATTGATTTCAATTCCTTTTTATATAGACCCACTACTGAGATTTCTGGATCATATGGTAATTCTATTTTTAGTTTGAGGAATCTCCATACTGTTTTCCATAATGGCTCTTATTACAGTTTTATATTATATTTTTCATATCCTCATACTCTTCCAGAACATTCTATATTTACTTGTTTAGTTTTCTCTATTAACACTGTAATCAGTTTTTCTAATTTCCCACAAAATATCATTGACATTTTTATTGTGTTTGTATTAAGTTTATAGACCAGATTTAGGGAAAGTTAATAACATTATGTTTTTGGAAATTCCTATTCAGGGCAGTATATTTTGCCTATATTCTTTTATGTCCTTCAAGAGTGGTTTTAAATTTTGTATTTACACAGAAATTGCCTATGACCGTTAACATTTTTTGCATATTTTATCTTCTTTGTTGCTATTGTTATGTCACTTTTTCCATTATGCTATCAATTCCATTATAACAACATTATGTTATCTATTCCATTATAACAAAAACCTTATTCCTCCTTATGGATGTTTGTGTGTATATATAAAAGTTATTAATTTCTGCACATTTCTTGTACCTCACTAACTTACTAAATTTTGCTATTTTTTTTTCAATTAATTGTCTTGGTTTTTCTATGAATGCAATAGGATCATTTGCAAGTAGGGATAATTTTATGTCCCCTTTCCAATTTTTGTATATATATTTTTTTGCTTGTCTAATTGCTTTAGCTAGTGCAGGGGCATGCCTGTGGTCCTCCCACAGACCTAGAAGGAGAAGGAGCCGACAGGATTACCCCCGGTGTTGGGACTGAGGGATCTTGGGGAAAAGTGAGCCTGCTGCCCGCCAACTCAGCCCCGTGAAAGAGACACTCAGACACGGCAGGAGTTCTGTCAGGGTAGTTCCACTTCATTGCCATTACACTGCAATTTATATAAGAAAGCAAGTAGGGGCTTTCCATGAACTAACCAATCAATTAAAGGATCATGCGGGCATGCATTTTGTACTAACATGTTGAGCATAGCGATCACGCAGGGTTCACGAGTGCAGAAATACTGGAGGACCAATAAAAACCTTTTGGAGCTATCTTGGGTTATGCCTCCCTTACTTCCTGTGGGTGCCATCTTCATCCTCCACCCATGGGCACCATGTGGCTCACAGATAATGCTTGCTCCTAAAAATGGGCCCAACATCTCCCCCTATTTTCTTTATAAAAAGAACAACCCTGTAATGGGCAGTTGAAGGCTCCTAACCTCTCAGCCTTGTTTGGTTTTGTGTGACTGTGCCTGTCTTAGGCTGTCCCCCTCTGTGGATCTTACCTGTCATTGGCTAGCCAGCCACTTGTGGAGAGCCAGCAGAGCCTCTTAAAGATTATTTTGGATTTTTTGAAGGTTTGGGGTTTTTTTTCTTGGGCCACATTTTCTACAACTTGGGTGAGCATAGTTATGAATACTAGATTTCATCGAATGAGAGCCATAATTTTAGTAAAAATTAAAGGACCAAACATTAGCACTAAGAGGAGGATTAAGAGGGGGTCCACTAAGGCAGATATGAAGGTGGTAAGCCAGGGAGAACTGTTAAACCAAGATTGAAACCAGCCCTCACTGGCCTCTCTTTCTCTTTTATGTCTTTCCAAGCCCTCTCTAATCTTCGTCATAGATTCTCTTACTATTCCAGAATGATTGGCATAAAAGCAACATTCTTCCCTTACAGCTGCACATAAACCTCCCTGTTGTAAAAATAGGAGGCCTAATCCCCTTCTGTTTTGTAATACAAGTTCGGAAACAGAAGTTAATGATTTTTGCAAATGGGTAATTGATGTTTCAAGCCTATCTAGATCTATGTCTACAGCCTCCCTTAAAGTTTGTGTGTGGGTGTAAGTATATCCTATTCCAGCAGCCTCCACCCCAGCGCCTACAATCCCCAGTAAAGTACTAATGGTAACAGCGGCCCCTAGTGCCCTTTTTCTGCGGTGAGGAAAGTTACTTGTCCAATATTGAAACATTTCTTCCCCTTTATGCCATAATATTCTGGGAACAAAATCTACTGATACACAAGTTTCATGAGATAAGGATTGATTAAACACACAAGCAGTAAGCCCTGATTTGGAGCATAACCATCGCCAAAGGCTGGGTTTAGCCCAGGTGCTGTTGAAGTTAATGGTATTGGAACAAAGGGAGGGGTTGTTTACTCCAACACATAATCCTTTTCCCAACATATGTTGTATGGTTAAACCAGGATGGGTTCTGTTGTAATTAATGGCGCACTGGGTGCTGTTAGTGGGGAGGATGGTTACGTGACTTAACGCCACAGCCTCAAAATATGGGGGATGAACATCATAACATAACCAATAATCTTTTGTCCAGATTTGTTGCACTGGTAGGTGATTGGTTCCCCATGTGCTGGAGAGCCAGATGGTCCATAGGATGACCAGGTGACGCATCATGCTGCTGTTGATGGTCTTAAGGACAAAGGCAATCAGGATTGGAGTGAAACTCTTCCACAAGGACTAAGAGGCAGGTTCACCTGGGTTGTCGCATAAGTCTCCTGAAAGAGAAGAATTTGCCTCAGGGTTATTGTTGTCCCTGGGCTGCGTTACTGGTTCAAGATTTTGAGGTACAAATTTAAGGTTTTTGGCCAGTATCCATATGGGGCAGGGTTCATCTAAGGGGAATACACACCCAAGTCCCCTTCCCATAGTTAGGAGTGGGTCAGGTCCTCTCCAGTGTCCAGAAATGGGGTCTTTCCATCTAGCTTGTACCTTGGGCTTTATGTCTTGATTAGACCAGTGCTTTTGAAAAGGTGTCATTAACTCATTTTTGGAAAAATTTAGAATGTTTAATGTAAACAGTGCTAATCCTAATTGTTGGTGGGGGCTGGTGGTACCCCCTTTTTGTTTTTGTAATTGAGTTTTTAAAGTTTGGTGATAACACTCTATTATAGCTTGTCACTGTGGATTGTATGTAATACCTGTGGTGTGGCGAATGCACCAGCTTGAAAGGAACTCCTGAAATGCATGGCTAACAAAACAGGGGCCATTATCAGTTTTAATTTGATTGGGGAGTCCAAGTGTTGCAAAACATTGTAAAAGGTGACTTTGGGCATGTCGAACCTATTCCCCTGAATGAGCGGTCACCAAGCAGTCATGAGAATAGGTATCAACAGTCACAAAAACATACTTGAGCTTTCTAAAAGGAGAAAAATGAGTGACATCAATTTGCCATAATACGTTGGGTTTTAATCCCCTAGGGTTAACTCCTGGGGATTGTAAAGGGGACAACTGCAAATAAGGAAGGCAAAACTTACAAGTATGAACAATCTTTTTAAAGTCTTTAATAGGGATTTGTGGGAACTGTTTATGTAGGCCCCTCCAATTTATAGGATTTAGGGCATGGAGATTAGATGCATCTTTTAAAGTTAAAACATGGGGGTTAGAAGAGGCTGTTTTGTCTGCTAAAAAGTTTCCTAGTGAAAGTAGACCCGGCAATTTTTGATGGCCTCTAAGATGTTGTATATAGATGGGTTGGGCCCATTTGAATAACAATGATCAGGCCTGTATCATAAGAGGTGTAATCAGGTTGTTATCTAAATGAATATGGGAATTAAGCAACCCAGGCAGCAAATTAGTGGCATACAAACTGTCAGAAAATAAATTTATGGGTTCTGAGACCTTATTAAGTGCTAAAACTATAGCTAAGAGTTCCTTAAACAATGCAGATCCTTCACAGGGCTCATAGCACTTTTGAGGGACAATGTCAGATGATGGTTGTTTTCCATGTGGCAAAAAGACAATAATAGCAGCCCCATGTTTACCCCCATCAGTCAACACATTATAGGCATCAGGCATGGGTTTGTGTAGAAATAATTGAGGTGCTCTCCAGTTTAAATGGCCAAAAGAAGTGACCCATTTATAAGGCCCGTAGTGACAATCAAGGATGCAGGAGAAACCCTCTAGTGCCAAGGCCATTCTAGGATTGTTTCTGTAGATCCATTCTAGGTCACTCAGTCGGTTTGGAATCATTATTTTGTTAGGTTCCCGTGCATAGCATCGGAGTGCTGTGTCCCTTCCCTTTTGCATTAAGTCGGCCATTTGGTCTATATAGGTATAGACTCTAGGGGATCCCCCCAGAGATATATGAATTCATTGTAAGGGGTTTCCCTCTTGAACTAGGACCACCATGAGGATGGTGGAATTAGGCAGAATCCATAATTGCAAATCTTTTGAGGGAGATTATGTAGCAAGCTGAGCCTCGTTGAGAGAATTTTGAACCTCTTGTAAGAGCTGTTTATTTGCAACTGAAAGCGAGATTTTATCATGAGGCAGGCTGTCCCTTAATAGGTTAAAAAGAGGTAACAGCTGGCCCTTTAAAATGGGAATCCAGGGCCGTAACCAATTAATTTCACTTAAAAGGCATTGTAAATCAACCAAAGAACAAGTATCTGGGATACAAAGTTGAGGTTTTAAAGTACTAATGCCTTGCAAGGTTAACTGGGTACCTAAAAATTTGAAAGGCGGAACAACTTGGATTTTATCAGCTGCAACATGCAAGTTACCCTTTCTAAGGCACATTTGCAGGACTTTATATGCATCGGCTAATTGGGAAGTATTTAGGGCTCCTAAGATAATATCGTCCATGTAAATGTACATTTCAACATGGGGGAGCCTTTTGACAGGTTGGAGTAATTCATAAACATAGTTTTGGCAAAACGACGGATTATTGGCCATACCTTGAGGCAAAGCCACCCATTCAAAACATTTATCTGGTCCCTTAAAGTTAGTTGAGGGAACTGAAAAGGCAATTTTTTCATAATCCTGAGGTAAAGGGATGGAAAAGAAGCAGTCCTGGGCCGGCCCGGTGGCGCACTGCTGCAGTGCGCCGCTTGGGAAGCGCGGCGGCGCTCCCGCCGAGGGTTCGGATCCCACATACAGACCGGCCGCTCACTGGCTGAGCAAGGTGCAGGAGCAACACCGAGGGCTGCGATCCCGTAGCCGGTCCCGGTCCGGTACAGGCGCGACACTGAGGGTTGCGATTCGTTGCCGGTCACGAAAAAAGACAAAAAGGAAAAAAAAAAAAAAGAAGCAGTCCCCAATATCAATAACCACGAGGTATAAGTTACTGGGGATGGCCGGTACCCAAGGCAATCCTCTTAGGGTGGTTCCCTGTAGTAACATTCTTTCATTAATTTTTCTAAGATCCTGTAACAGTCTCCATTTTCCTGAAGACTTTTTAATGACAAAAATAGTGGTATTCCAGGGGCTAGTGGATGGGCAAATATGTTTAAATTTTAATTGTTCTGCGATGAGTTCCTCAAGTGCTTGCAGCTTATTAGCTGGGAGAGGCCACTGCTCCACCCAAATTGGGGGTCCCAGTTTCCAACGGATGGGAGGGACCCACGGGGCAGTGGCCTTTAGGATTGGGGGTGCACCTTCCATCTTGTAAGTGGCTTTCCCTCCCGCATGTTTTGGAATTCGGGGTCCCCTCTATAATTTGGGCAAGAAGGGAGATTGAACTGCTGCTGGTACTCCTCCTCATCTAAAATGGCATCATAAAATTCTTTATAATCAGTGGTGATATAGGCGTCTGCTTGTCCCAGAATGTCTTGGCCTAGGAGGTTTGCATTAAGTCCTATGGCTATAAGAGGCTTGACTTCCCCTATTGTGCCATCAGCATCTTTTCAGGGAAGCCAGCCAACAGTTTCTTTGGACTGAGTATTTCCTCCGACCCCCATTATTTGTGGTCCTTGGACCATCCTCCAGCTATTAGGAACTTCCTCCTCTCTAAGGAACATGCGGTCAGCTCTGGTGTCAATTAGGTATCGGAAATTTTTTCCCCTGATCATTATATCCATTTTGGGTCTTAACCCAGGCACAATAGGCACCGTCCAGTTAGCCCTTGCAGGTTTTCAGGCTTTGTTAACTCCTGTTAGCTCGTTGGGGGTTCGGTGTGAGTTGCATCCAGGTTTAGGTTGACTTAGAAGGTTTCTAACTTGTTGTGGTGGAAAATGGGGTCCCCCTTGGGATGATGGGGCTAGGGGCTGCCCCTTTTCTAATTTAAAGGATTGCCATCCTTATCAAATTTAGATTTACAATCTGCCATACAGTGGTAGACCTTTTTGCATCTTGGGCATGGGGTGGTGGAAGGTTTTTGGCCTTTTGGTTTTGAATTATTTTTTGGGACAGCTATTTTTAAAGTGTCCCTGTTTCCCACAGCCAAAGCAATGGCCTGTTTTATTACCAGAGAGGCTGTTTCCAGTGGATGTCATAGTATTAAAGGCCTTAGTCATTGCCTCAGTGAGGGCGTCTGTTTGGGTTTAGAGGGCAGTAGCAATCGTGCAGGCCTTATGACCTTGGGTCCCCACATCCCTAGAGGAGATAATCCACCTTTCTATGGAGCGGTCCTTTTGACCCACACAGGCCAATTTGTGATCTGATGTCATTCCCTCCCATACCAGCATTTTAACAAACTGGTCTCTTAGGGGTCCTGGGGGGAATTTCCTTTGTATGCTTTTTTTCTACCCTATCCATGAAGGAAGGGATCTCCTCATTGTTTCTCTGGGTGCTGCCTCATATGGGGGGATCTGTAGGGCCCTCTGTAAGTTTTTCCCAAGCCGCTAAGCAGATGGCCCTAACCTGGTCTTGATATGGAGCGGGATAGCGGCTTGCTGAATTCCTGTGCTGTATTGGTCTACCATTCCAAATAGCATCCCAAAGGTTATTGGGATAACTGGGTTAGCAGCCTCATTCCTCTCTGCCTGAGCATGGCATTCTTCTTTTTAAAAGGCTCAAAACTTAATATACTGGGGACCTGAGAGTAGTGCCCTACACAGCATTTTCCAATCCTGGGTGGTGCAGGGTTGGTGTGCTAACCCCTGGAGGATAGTTTCCGCCCATGGGAATTTGAACCATCTTCGGCCACAGCCTTTTTTAGATCTTTTAGTTCTGTAGCCTCCCAGGGGTACCAGGGCGCTGGCCTGTTCCCCACAGGGTTGACATTGACAGAAAAAGCCTGGGGTTGGTAAGGAAAGGGTGGATGGAGTTTCCCAGGGATTTCCCCATTGGTTCACACTGTTTATAGTTAAGGTTAATGGGGAAAGCTTGAGGCTGGTGGTGAAAGGGCGGGGGAGCCTCCCAGGAATCATTTAGTTGAAATTTGTGTTGCCATCTGGCTGTTATTTGTTTATTGTTTGTGGTCCCCTCCTGTAAGTCTTTAGTGAGAGGAGGAGGGGAGGGTAAAGGCAGTCCCCTGGGGGCTTATGCTGGGGAAAGTTCTGATCCTCTTGTGACCCCCCCACGTTCCTCTGGTGGGTCCCCAGAACTATTTGTTGCCTGAAAGATAACCTGGTCATAACCTTGTGAAGAGATGGTTAGCCCACCCTTAATACACTCCTTTCAAACTGTTCCCATTGCTCTTCTAAGTCTGGGGAGGTAGGGGTATGGCTTTCACCTTTGTGGCCTTGCAAGAAGCAAAACTTAAGGGCTGAAATAGTAGGGTAAACCTTAATGGTGGATCTTCCCCGCAGCGAACCTCATGCTGCTGGGCAAGGGTTTGTACACAGGCCCACACGTCCCAAGAAAACAGGTTGGCCAAGACAATACAGGGAGCCAGAGCTAGAACGGTGTCCCAGGTCTTTGCAGCCAGACTGTCAGAACACTCAAGTCCTCTACTTTTTAACAAATATTTTAGCACCTTAAAGGCCAGTTCATCCATTTTGCCCATGGTATTTCCCATGGTGTTTAGATGTATAGAAACAGAAAGAGAAAGCAGTTGAGGGTTATCACCACAAAAAACCTGATGGGACTGGTGATGGCTAGTATTTTGGGAAAAGGGGATGGCCGGTCCCTCAGCTGGAAGGCAAGGAGGACTGTCACCTGGTCCGGTTTCCGCTACTGGAGCCAACTGATATGAGACCTTCAAGGTCTACCAGAGAGTAACCCCGGCCATGACCTGTCAATTATCCCACACCCGTCTGCTTGTTCACTGAAAGTCACAGAATGGAGAGGGAAAGGATAGTGGGAAATAAGAGTAGGAGGAATAAGAAAAGAGTGAAAACAACTTACCCTATTCGCCTGTTGGGAATAAGGAGACTCACCTTGAAAATGTCCATTACCCCAAGATGGTGTTTCTCCAGAGGGAAACTCTGCGCTAAGGCTTGTGGCCGCTTGTTGCCTCTCTCTCAAGGCCACACATTGGTTCGGTTCCTCTTATGTGGTGGGTCCCTGTTTGGGCGCCAGCTTCTGCAGGGGAGCACCTGGGGTCCTCCCGCAGACCCAGAAGGAATAGGAGCTGACAGGATCACCTCCGGTGTTGGGACCAAGGGATCTCGGGGAAAAGTGAGCTTGCTGCCCACCAACCCAGCCCTATGAAAGAGACACTCAGATGCGGCAGGGGTTCTGTCAGGGCAGTTCCACTTTATTGCCATTGCACTGCAATTTATATAAGCAAGTAAGTAGGGGCTTCCCATGAACTAACCAATCAATTAAAGGATCACACGCATGCATTTTGTACTAACATGTTGAGCATAGTGATCACACAGGTTTCACGAGTGCGGAAATACTACAGGACCTATAAAAACCTTTTCGAGCCATCTTGGGTTACGCTTCCCCTACTTCCCACGGGCACCATCTTCATCCTCCGCCCATAGGTACCATGTGGCTCACAGGTAATGCTTGCTCCTAAAAATGGGCCTGACAAGCTAGTACTTCCAATATAACATTAAATTATAATAATAATAAGAGGCATTATTATCTAACTCCTTACTTACTGGGAATGCATCTAGTATTTTCCCATTAAACACAATGCTGCCTTTTGGAAATTTTATTTATTTTTTATTTTTTTGTGTGTGAATATGTTTTTTTGTTGTTATTTTTATGAGGAATTGGTCAATGGATAAAAGGGCGATTGCATATTGTAAAGATGAGTAATGTAATTATACTGATCTAACCACCACACATTCTACAGTTTTTGAAAATCAATGTTGTACCCCACATGAATGTACAATAAAAAATAAAAATAAAATAAAAAATTGGGAATTTTCTTATATTAAGAAAATATGCATGCATTCTTACCTTATTAACTATTTTTTTTTAAAGAAGAGCTTATTGAATTTTGCCACATACTTTAAGCATTTATAGAGTCCAATTGTTCTGTGGAAATTATTCTCTTGAGATTTTATCTATTTTATGGTATGTTTTGTTAAAGTATATATTCGAGAAAAGTTTCTATTTCACCCAAGTTTTCACATTTATTAGCATAGAGCTGAAAAATTAGTTCTTATTACAGTTTTAAGTTTATCTGTTCACATGATTTTTTCCCTATTTTTTTCTTTATTTCATACATTTATGCTTCTTACTGATTAGGTTAGCTGAAATTTTGCTTATTTTTTTAATCAAGTAATTATAATTTAGAATTATCTATTAGCTATTTATTTAAATTCATTCATTTCTGCTTTTATTAATACCTTGCTACTGCTTTTCTTTCATTTATTTTATTGGCCCTTATATAACTCAGTCAGATGTTTATTTCAATTGTCTTTTATTCTTTCTTCTTTAGTGACATAGATATTTAAGGTTATTGATCTTCTTCTGGTGACTGCGTTAGCTGTACTCTACAGGTTCGGGGATTTACTATTTTTATTACTGTTGATTTGTATGAATTCTGAAATTTCCATGTTTACTGCTGCCTTTACCGAAGTTACTTAATTTTTTTATTTTTTTCCTGAATTTTGTATGTACAATTCTTGTGTTTTCATAATCAGATAATTTCATCTACCATTATTTCTACTATATAAAATTAAAGAGTTAATTTGTAGCGTTATATACTCTTAAATTTGAGGCTATACCATGTACACTTATGAATTATACATACATAGATATCTAATAATCATGCAGGGAGTCTCTGTTTTCATTTTTGCCTTGGGCCTGAAAATTTTAGGTAGGGGGCTTTCTGCTTCTATTCTCGTTAACATTTATCCCTATTTTGTAGTATCTTTCCTTCATTTTTTCATCAATTTCCCTGAGGAAACGGATTGTTTTCCTTATTAAAAACTATATCTTTAACCCCTAGAAGTGTTGGGCATATAGAAGTTTGGTAAATACTTGATAAATGAATGCATACTCCTCGATCTGAAAATTCTGGGTCATAGGCAATTGGTGTTAGAGGCTAGATGGACTATGAAGCCCAGGAAAGAGAAACTTTATTATGTATTACAGATATAAATTACACACTGTCATATTGGGTTTTGAACATATTGTGGCAGTGACTATTTGTCAATAAAAACCTCTTCTTAAATTCTGTGAGTTCACTTGAGCACAAACTTAAATTTCCCACCCTCACTATTAATTAAATGTGGCCATGCCAGTAAATTATCATCAAAGAAATATGAATGAAAGTAATTAGTGTAATCTCTGACTCACTTAAAAGCAACGTAGTTGCTCTGGGCTTCCTCTTTTTGTTCTTCTCATGAACTGGATTAGAAATGTGATTATGAGCCAGCCTTGATCTTTCAAGAGTGGTCTTCTTTTTTCCCTATATGCCCTTTAAATGTGTTTGCATATTCTTACACTGAAATCTAAGGGTTTGGGGTTTTTTTTTACAATTTTAAAAGTTAAAAAAATTAATTTCTAGAATATTTTAAATATTAACATTTTAAAATAAAACTGTTTATGTTAGTCATAAAATTATGTTCAGTGGAATCTAAATACCTTAAACCATTCATTTTTTACTTACTCTGAAAGATACAGAGAACCTGAAGTCACCCATCACTGTTGCTGCCACTTCCAGAGCAAGTGCCTATGAGCACTGCACTAACAAAACTGGTAGAGCACCAGATGTCATAATGACCCCTTGAAATTTACTGTCGAGCAGAATACAGAAGACTAGTTGTCCATGCTGCTTCATACTTTCTAATAGGCACTAGAAGAATTCTAAGAAAAGAAAGAAAATATAGCTTCTCTCTCCTGTCCTCTAGTCTCCCTCTATGCCTTTCATAAAGACAACCTAAATGGAAGCTAACTGGCAAGAATATAAGGTAATTAGTCTAAAAGTTTCCAACAGCCCGCAATACAGGAAGAGGCATGGAAGGGTGGGGATTAAGCAAATAGAAATGTCTAACATAGTCCATTAATTCAGCTGCTTAGAATCAATTCTCATCTTTCTTTCCATATTTAAAATTCGATGTAAGAGAAAGAAATAACAAGAACAACATGCTTCCTTTTAGCAATTATTTCTCATGGAAACAAAGATGCTCTCAAACTTTCCCCTCCAAAATGAAGACACAATTTCTGTACCTAAGTTTGGAAGATTTTAATTCCTCTTCTAATTCAGTAGTAATCCTACATGTGTACTATTTAATGGAAAATGTAAATTACAAAATTAACCACTACCAGTATATCTTAAATGAAATATTAGGGGAAGTGGAGAAAATAAATACTTACATAATAAGTAAGGAAATTTATATGCATAGCTACTGTTTCTTTTTTCTGTAACAGTCATCAGGCCATAGTTGATATTTAAAACTCCCTCGAGCTCTACCTATTCCAAGTTCCCTTTACATTTAACCAACCCCTCTGCTGATCAGGGTCTTAATGGGCCGTTATAGCCATTTATTAACTTTTAATATTGGACTGTACTAAATACTAAGAGATTTTGATAATCTAGATCAATCACCCCAGCCAGGAGGTTAACCACACTCTTACCTGTCAATTGAGTGTCATAAAGACTAAAAATAGCCAGGTGGCAGTTCTGTCTTCAAATTCGACACGATTGTGTTCACTAGTTGAAGTATTCACTTCATGGAGACTAAGACCTCCAAATCAGCACAGCTTAAAGTTGCCAGAACAGAGGCAAAATTTCTGTTTTGGGGTTATTAGCTGTCCCAGAGAAAAGAAGAACATCTTCTTCCAACCTTCATTCATAGACCCTTATTAACAAAATACTAGTTTCACTGCTCTTTGAAATATATCCAGTAAATTCTACATACCATGTTGGTTTGAAGTGAGCCATCATCCATTTAAACATGCATGAACAAGGTCTTCTTCATAAGCATGTTACATATGTTTTACTTTTTCTCTTTGAATATATATTTACCATTCAAATTCTATCATATGATTTTATCTTGATTACATATATTTTGTGTTTGAAAGTGATATTCCTCTGATTGTTTTTGAGTATTCTATGACCCTAAACTGCAAGTTTTAAAATTTGCTAAACTTTCATTACAATTCTTAGTGCATAGTTGACGAAAACAACAAAATTAAACTACAGATTTGATAAACTATAGTTAGACAAGAAAAGGAAAATTTCATTGGAAATACATCTCTTGAAGAAATAAACGGGGGATTTTTTTAAGTAATTCATTTGTTTGTGAAAAAAGTCAGTATTGAATGAATGTCCTTTTTTGAGCCCTGAATGAAACAGGGTCCAGCATTTATTCCTTTTATAGATACTCATTCTGAGAAAACGTGTACTCTCAATTAGTAATTTTTTTCTGTGTAATATAAAAATAATTTGTCAGCTGAAAATTTCAATGCATCTTTCAATTTTGTTTTAAGCAAAGAAATGAAAACCACTTAATTTACAAAAGGAAATGAAAGATGTGAAAACACCCAGCTTATTCATTCAGTCTTTCTATTTATTCAATTTCTGAACACTAATACCATTATTTTAAATTGTCCCTTCATTTGGTACTCTGGTAGTTTTTAACACCTCTGGAGCAATGCACCATAGTAAAATACAGATTGATGAGACATATAACCTTCTGTAAAGTTGTATAGGGAATCGAGAAAGGAGAATTGTCAGGAAAAGTGTCGTGTGGGAAATATATTGATGCAATGAAAGCCTTCAAGTTCACTACCAGGTAAATCATTCTAGAAGTCATGTAACATAAAGGCTCACAGAAAAAAAATAAATAGTTCAAATCCCATGTATTATTAAATCCATTTATGCAAAATACACAGTAAGAAACAAGAAAAAAGAGATAGACGGTTATAGCACAGGAGAAGTTGCAAATGGAATGGAAACACCTCACTAACTTAATCCAAGCTCATATAATGTTCTCTTTCTTCTTTATCCCCCCACCTACCCCTGCTGATAGTATGAATAAGAATACCAGAGTTTTGGCGTTATTAAGGAAGAACAACCGGCAAAAGTTACCTGGAACCACCACACATTCATACTTGCTTTATCAGAGACATGGTGGGATAGGAGTGCATATGCTTGGCCAGAGCTGTAGCTTGACAATTAGCATGCTGAACATCTGTGTACTGTATACACGTTTCTTTAGTAGAGCACATGTGAGAGCAAGATGGGATCAAATTGGGTTTCACAATGGTTGGTCTATTTAAAATGGCAACACCGTTGTCCCATAAGTGGCATGATTGCAAATTATGACTTGGTCTTTCAATCCCTTTCTATCTATAAGTAGCTATCTTCTTCTTTCCATCATATATCTTATTTATTTTATCTTTAATATGTATTACATGTAACTTGCTTACTTTCTATCTATATTTGACAAACAAATTCTGATTATGTCTCACAAGTTACTTGCTTACCCAGTATCAATACATGACATACATATGAGTTGTTCCCATATATAAACTATCTTACTATCTATCCTTAATACCCCTTATGAATACCATTTATTATTATTTTTGTTTCTTATTCACTACATTGGTGAGGGAGAGGATTCCCACAATAGGATTGTGGGAATGGCTGAACACACAACACCTGACACTGAACAAATGGCATGAACAGATGTTTACTAAGTTATTACTAATATAGCCCGGGAGAGGACTCTGCATGCCATGAAAGGACACATGGGAGTTGCATTCGGGAACAGAGCAAACAACTATGGGCTATTGGAAGCAGGCTTTGTAGTATCAGGATGCATGCCATATCTTGGATATTGTGAATAAAGCTGCAATGAACATGGAGGTGCAGATATCCCTTTGACATGATGATTTCCATTCCTTTGTATATATACTCAGAAGTGGGATTGCTGGATCATATAGTAGTTCTATATGTATTTGTTTGAGGAAACTCCATACTGTTTTCCAGAGTAGTTGTACTAATTTACCGTCCCACCAACAGTGAAGGAGCATTCCCTTTTCTCAACATCCTCGCCAGGATTTCTTATCCTCAGTCTTTTTTATAATATCCAGTCTAGCTGGGGTGAGATGATATCTCAGTGTGGTATTGATTTGCATTTCCTTGATGAGTAGTGATGATTAGCATTTTTTTCATGTACCTGTTGGCCATTTGTGTGTCCTCCTTTGAAAAATATCTATTCTGTTCCTTTGCACATTTTTTTTTTCTGGCTTTGCTAACTTTTTTTTTTTTATTATTTTGTCAATATACAATGTGGTTGATTATTATGACCCATCACCGAAACCTCCCTCCCTCCTCCCTCTCCCCCTTCCCACCCAAGAATGTCCTTTCCGTTTGCTTGTTGTAACACCTTCCCTTTGCACATTTTTTAAATGGAATTTTTTTTTTTTTTTACTCTGAAGTTGTTTGAGTTCCTAGTATAGTCTGCATATTAATCTCTTGTCAGATGTATAGTTTGCAAATATCTTCTCCCATTCCTTAGGTTGTCTTTTCCCTCTGTTTTTTTGTTTCCTTTGCTATGCAGAAGCTATTCCCATTTGTTTATTTTTTCTTTTGTTGTTTGTGCCTTTGGCTTTTTATTCATAATGAAATTCTGCTGTTCACAGCAACATGAATGAACTTGGAGAAAATCATGTTAAGTGAAATAAGCCAGGCACAGAAAGAGAAATGCCTCATGTCCTCACTCATAAGTGGAAGGAGAGAGAGAGAGAAAGGAAAGAAAGAAAGGAAAGAAAGACCCCAATAAAACTTTGAACTTCCAGAAGAAAACAGACCTATAGTTACTAGATGTTGGAAGAGAGGAGGGGGAGAGGTGTTAGGGAGTAATTGGGTAAAAGACACAAAGATAATTACAATTGGTAATGATGAATGTGTTAACAATATTGATTAGATCATCACACGCTTTACACAAACACTAATAGTTAACTCTGTACCCAATAAATATGTATGAAACTCAAAAAATGAAATAATTTTTAAAAAAGGCATGCTGCTTCCTGGTTCCAGCAGGAGGATGTGACTGGCTCATTTGAGTAATTCAGAAGCTGTCAGACAACCAAAACTCGCTACTGAAGGATAAGCAAGAACTGCACCTGGTCCCCTAGATAGAAGGGTTGTTTGGCTAGGGGAACTTACCTGGAGCAAAATGAGTAGTTCTGTGGTTATTAGAGTTGGGAAAGGAGGAGTAGGAGGGTGTTAGCAAGAAAATAGTTAAGGGTCACAAAGATTGATTACGTTTTATAAATATGAGTATACTAATTATCCTGATTTGATCACCACATACTGTGCACATGTATTGTTATTCAACTCTGTACCCTAAAAATCTATATGATCGATTACATTTCAATAAATAACACTGTCAAAAAAAAACTTATTAAATCCATTGAGTAACCCAAATATTTTCCTTGAAATGCAAAACATTGTGGATTACTAATGTCAAAGCGTTACAGACTTAATAGCACCACAGCAATAACTACAGATGTACATTTCTACTTTTTCATTTCTCTAGATGTTGATTGCATTTGTCTAACCTTATTTAGGAAGTTTGTGGCCATGAAAGTGTATTAGTCTGTTTCCGTTGCTTATAACAAAATAATTGAAATGGGTAATTTATAAGGGAAACAAAACTTATTGCTTATACTTTCTGAGGCTAGGAAGTCCATAGTCCAAGGAACACATCTGGTGTTGGCGATAGTGACCCAGGAGTCTAACATTGCAAGATGGTGGAAGCAGAGAGAGAGCAGAGAGGGAGATAGAAAGACAGAATCTCTCTTCATTTAAAGCCCTCAGAACCATGCCCCTGACCACTATTTTTAATCCATTCACTACTGCATGGGCCTACAATCCAATCATCTCTTCAGGGCTCCACCTTTCAATTACCATAATAGGATGACCCACCCTCTTAACAGTCATACTGGGGACTAAGTTTCTAATACATAAAACTTGTGGGACACAATTCAAGTTTCAATGAGTTTTGGGGGAACATAACTCAATACACTACAATTTTCTTTAACAATAACAACAACAATAAAATTATTTTTCTAGCTCTACTTCTAAAAAGTTCATATTTTATTCAAAATGAAAGGATAAAGAGATGATGATAAAGGAAGGATCCACCACATATCTGTATGAAAATGTCATTAAGAAAATCTAATTGCAGTTAATTTCAGTATGGCTAACTCACTGTGGTCTTACATGTTTTTTGTTGATTCACATTTTCTTTCTCACAGGAGTTATAAAGTTTGAAAGAATGCACTCTTTTGAGGATGGTAGAGATTGATTTATTTGTGTTAAACAAAAAATGAAATATCAAGAACAGGTCTATCCCAAAGTTATTATATTGCAATTGATGGCAATTAGAATTAACTGACTAATGTAGAAATTCACTAATCATTTTGTCCCTTTAATTATTTCAGTGTTTGCTTAATTACATTATTTGAAAGGACTGGAAAGTGAAGTGCAGTGATTACTAACATATTGTGGTTTTGATTTTATTAAAATTGCGAGTTTAAATATACATGAGAGGATGAGCCAAAGACAACAAATCGCAAGGTAGAAATACTTGTCAGGTTGTTTGCAAGTTTGGGTGCTAGTTTCACTTTCTCACTGATATTCCTTCCATTATCAACAAAAAGAAAGTGAAACCCAAAGGCTGAGCTGTGTTAAATAGTCCTTTCCTGGGAATACAATAGCTTGCAGGTCTTTTATACAGTTATATATGTGCATTGAGTTCAAATTGTGAAGGAATCTAAAAGGAGGTGGTTCTGTTGAAGGGTCTGCCAAACGTAAGAATTTTTATATATGCTACCATGTTCCTACAATAGTGATGTAAGAAATACCTGTTTCTTCCTGTCTTCACCAACACTGAGTGTAGTGTTTAAGATTGTTTTTGGCTATGTTTTCAATAAAAATACAGTTTTTATTGTTTTAATTTTCATTATTTTATTACTGGTAAATGGTACCATATTTCATATATGTTTCTTCTGGTTTCTTCCTCTATGTACTAGATGAATACAGATGTATTCTAACATTACAATTTTCTAATTTTAATATCTTGTAAGGCAAATTCCATCTGCTCAACTTCTGATTTATTCTTTACTATGGTTATGGATTTTTTTTTTCAGATAAACATTAAAATATTTTTCTTAATTCTCAAATGTTATTGGGATTTTCATTGAAATTTTTACCTAAAAATTAATTAGGGAGGAATTGAGAAATTTAAAAATATTCAGTTTTCCCATGCCTGCCAGGAGCATAAGGTTACATACATATAAAAATTCTTCACTTATTTTCTTGAAAATGTTGCTAAATATTTTACATTTCTGTTGCTGTCCTTATTATGTTCTTTTTGTCTTCTTTTACTTTTAATTGACACATAATTACATATTTATGGGGTACAGTGTGATGTTTTGATACATGCATAAATGTATAATGATCAAATTAGTGTAACTAGCATATCCATCGCCTCAGACATTTATCATTTCTTTCTGTTGATCTCATAGAAGTAAAGAGTTGAGAGTGGTTACCAGAGCCTGGAAAGTGTAGGGCGTTAGGGGATAGGGAAGGCCAGTCAAAGAGAACAAAGTTACAGTTATGCAGGAGGAATATGTTCTAGTGTTGCATTGCACAGCAAGATGACTACAGTTAACAATAATATATTGCATATTGCAAAATACCAAGAAGTGAGAATATTGAATTGTCTCATCTACTACGTTTTTAAGTAATTTTTGTCAATTTGCTTGAATTTTTTAGATAGAAAATATTATCGTATGCCAATAAAGATATTATTTCCTTCTTTCAATTAGTTTACTTCTCCTTCTTATTATTTATTTATTTATTTATTTATTTTTTGTGTGATGGAGTTTTGATGTGTTGTCTCCTCCAAAACTCATGTGGAAATTTGATATCCAATGTGGCAGCGTTGGAAACTGATTAAGTCATGGGTGTGGATCCCTCATGAATGGATTAATGTTCTCCCTGGGGGAGGGGGGAATAATGAGTGAATTCTCACTCTATTAGTTCCCACAAGAGCTCCTTGCTTAAAAAGACCCTGGCACCTTCTCTCTCTCTCTTGCTTCCTCTCGCCATGTGATCTGCTTGTACCCGTCGGCTGCCTGCCACTTTCCACCATGAGTAGAAGCAGCCTGAGGCCCACGCCAGATGCAGCTGTCCCAGAATCATAAGCCAAATAAACCTCTTTCCTTTATAAATTACCCAGTCTCAGGTGTTTCTGTTATAGCAACACAAAATGGACTAAAACATTTGGATTGATCAGAACTTCTCAGATAATGTAAATTAATAGAGCTGATCATCGGAATCTGAGTATGATCTTTGATTTGTAGCATAAACTTTCTATATTTTCTTTGGTACAAATGATATTCATCATAGTTTTAAGATAGATCTTCTTGAAACTGTTTAAAAAAACATCTATTTTAAGAGGGCTTTTATTCAGGAATTGGTAGTGAATTTTTTTTTTAAATGTCTCTTTACCATCTACTGATTTATTCGTAATGATTTAACCCTTTAGCATGTTGATATTTTTATTATTATAATAACTTATATTAAGATATAATTTTTAGAATAGACTGTTTGAACATTGCACATTATTTTACTGTATTTTTTATTCATATTTCTCATGTTTTATTTGATAATTTTTCATCTATCTATATAAGTGATATTGGTCTGCAGTTTTTTGTGTGATATATCTTTCTATGGTTAAGTTATTTTCACAAATGTACTGGAAAATACCAAGTTCTCTTTTTTTCAGCTTCATTGAGGTACTATTGACAAATAAAAATTGTGGATATTTAAGGTATGCAGCTTGATATTTTGATATACATACAAAATTTGAAATAACCACCACCATCAGGCTACTTAAAATGTCCATCACCTCATAGTTACTATTTTCTACTTCTCTCTCTCTCTCTCTGTATGTGTGTGTGTGTGTGTGTGTGTGGTGAGAACACTTAATATCTACCAACTTACACTTATGACAGCCTGTCTTAAGTTAATAGCAACTAAATTTTCTTCACATACACAAAATCAACATTTTATTCTCCCTCTTTACATCTTTTATATTTTCGATGTCCACACTTTATATCTTTTTATACTGTGTGTCCCTTAACAGATTATTGTAACTTTAGTTGCTTTTCATAGTTTTGGCTTTTAGCTTATTCCAGAGATATAATTGATTTACCCATCACCATTACAGTACTAGAGCGTTTTGGATTTGACAATGTACTTAGTTTTACCAGTGAGTTTTATATTTTCATGTTACTAATTAGCATCCTCTTCTTTCAGCTTGAAGAACTCCCTTTAGCATTTCTTGTAAGGCAGATCTAGTGGTGATAAACTCTCTAAAGTTTTGTTTGTCTCAGAAAGTCTTTATGACCCCTTCTCTTTAAAAGACTGGATTGCTGTGTATAATATGGGGGTACTTCAAAAATATTATGGAAAAATAAAATTAAAAGACAGTATAGATCTTTTCATGAACTTTTTGATGTCCCCACATATTCTTGGTTGGAAGGTTTTCGTTGTTGTTGTTTTGTTTTTTTCCCTTTATGATTTTGAATATATAATCTCACTCTCTTTTATCCTTTATGATTTCTTCTGAAAAATCCTTTGATAGTCTTATGGAAATTCTCTTATATGTGACATTTTGCTTTTCCCATGCTGCTTTCAACACTCTCTCTTTCTCTTTTAACTTTTGATAATTAGAGTATGATGTATTTTGCTGTGGGCCTCTTTAGATTCATTTAATTTCGTGTCCTTTGGGCTTCTCAGATCTGGCTTTGAACATTTTTTCTCTGGCTTGGGAATTTTTCTGTCACTATTTATTTGAATATGTTTTTTTTTTTGGCTTTTTCTTCCTCCTTTTATTTTTTTTTTAGTACACCAACAATGTGCGAATTGTTAAGCTTGACTGTGTCCCATAAGTCTCTTAATTCATCTTCACTCTTTTTTATTGCTTTTTTTTTTTTTCCCCTCAGGTTGTATGGTTTCCAGTGAACTGTCTTCAGGTTCACTGATATTTTTATCAGGATGATCCAGTCTGCTGCTGAACTCCTGTATTGAATTTGTCAGTTCAATTATAGTATTCTTCAGATCTATAATTACTATTTGATGTTTTTTTTTATATACAGTCTATCTTTCTGTTGAAGTTTTCAGTTTGTTCTTGCATTGCTTTCTTGAACTCAGTAAGCATCTTTATGACCATTATTTTGAACTCTGTTGGGTAAACCACATATTTTCACTTCACATGGCTCAGTTTATGGAAACATCTCTTTGCTTGTTTGTTTGGAATGTATTCGGCTGTTTCTTTAATTTTTCTTTTTCATTTTCTATGTTTGTTTCTGTGCATTAGATAACACAACTACCTCTCCCATTCCTGTCAGTCTATCCTTACATAGGATAAGGATCTCACCAATCCATCCAAAGATTTTAAGATGGCTGTCAAATGTTTGTGTTCATTCCTGGTGGCCTCCAGGAGCTTGGATTGTGCCACATCCTGTCAGTACCTTGAAAACAGAAAGGTAGAAGCCAGACTTTCTAGATATACCTGGAAAGGTTAGGGTGTTGGCTATGTATTTCAATTTCTTCTGTCTTCATGGTGAAGCTGAGTGAGGAAGTTTATCTCCTACTTTGTCTGCACAAAGCCAGGTAGAGGATCTGTGGCAAATGCCTGTGCTTATATTCAGGCTGCATCCATTTATCTCGGGGAGATATCTATGGGAGGTGGGCCCAGCATATGTTCAACTCTGTTTTCTGTGGTCTAAGGTCACTCAGGAATGCAAAGCCTTATCCACTCCCAGAGCTAGTTATTTAAGAAAACAGTCCCTTGGGTGGGAGCTATAGAAGTTGTTGCACTCAGTGTGTGGCCAAAATCCTTCCAGGAAGAATAAGTATGCCTAGATTTATCACTGGAGCAAGCCATAGAGAAAGCTCATGAAGTGTTGAGCTCTGGCTTCTGCTGCTGGATGGCTACTGATTTAATGTTTCCTTGATTTTCTTATGTTTCTTACAGTGAATATCTTTCAGATAAAGGTCGTTGTTCTAATCTTTCAGGGAAGAGTTTGAGTCAAAATACATGTCCTTGGGTCTATTGAGTTATCTCTATTCATTCTTACACAAAAATGAATAGGCATTCTAAAATATTATTTTTCTATTATTAAATTTGATTTGAGATGGATCTCTTGGAGATAGGATTGGGTCTCCGATGAATTCTAAAGGTACAAGTAGAGGGGAAATGGCACAATTACATTTACTAAAAATTTCTCCTTCAGATTCAGACATCTAGTTCACTGTCAGAAGTATGAAGAGAGTTAGAAACAAAAGTATGGTCAGCAGTGACATTTGCATATACAAAAGTGCCTGTTTTTCCCAAGAAAGCCATGGAGGAAGCAATGTTCAACTCTGAGCCCAGCCCATCCACTAATTCTCACAAAGATTGTTATTCACTGTAGGAGTTTTTGCCAGGAATTATTCTTGGATGCACCAAGTGACACTATTGGACTTCAGATTGTGTTGGTTTGTCCACATTGTTAAAAAGAAATCCAGGTGATGTGCCATAACTGCCCCACAGCATGCTTTTTTCTCCAGATATGACCCTCATAAAATAAGAGGTGTCAATTTCATTTCTAGGTATGCTGTTATTTTAGTAGAAGTGGCTAAAAATTCAGTCACATACCTTCCTTCAAATAGATAATATATGTATTATATCTGGTGAAAATTGGCATTTACCCTTCTCTTGTTTCTAGCATCAGTGTCGATTTTTTCTCCATTCATCTATGCCTTTAGTCATTCTATTAGTTTTCTATGGCTGCTGTAACAAATTACCCAGAACTGCATGACTAAAACAACACACATTTATTATTTTTTTATGGCTGTGGTGGCCAGAAGTTTAAAGTGGGTTTCACTAGATGAAAATCACAGTGTCAACTGGGTTGTACACCCACTAAAGTATCTACGGAAGAATTCATTTTGTTTTCCAGATTTCATAGGCTTTTGTCATCCCTTGACGCACACCTCATCATATTGCATTTTCTACCCCTACTTTTATCATCACATAGCCTTTTTCCTTGTCTGTCTTAAAACCTCTCTCTGTTTCTCTCTTCTTCTGTCTTCAAATCTCTCTCTGCCTCCCTGTTCTAAGGACACTTGTGTTTACATTTAGGGCTCACCCAGATAATATAGGTAATCTCCCCATCTCAAAATCCTTAATCAAATATATAAAATTATTTTTTGCCATATGTACAAACATTTACAAGTTTCAGGAATGAATATCTGGATATCTTTGGAGACCATTATTCAGCCTTTCACAGTCATTTAGATGGGAATTCAGAAGAGTAAGTATTACATTCTAGTGCTAATGTTGCCTTCTTGCTTGGAGGTCTGTTATTAAATATAACAATTTTTTTTTAAATATTATTTTTTTTAAAAGATGACCGGTAAGGGGATCTTAGCCCTTGACTTGGTGTTGTCAGCACCATGCTCTCCCAAGTGAGCGAACTGGCCATCCCTATATGGGATCCGAACCCGTGGCCTTGGTGTTATCAGCACCGCACTCTGCTGAGTGAGCCACGGGCCGGCCCTAAAAAATTATTTTTACAAATATTTATTTAATCTCCTGTACATCTGGTACCATTGTAAGCTTTTCACAAATATTCATTCATGGTTCTCATAATAACCTCAATTTATGTATGAAAAAAACAAGGCAAGGTGTGGTTAAGTAACTTGATAAAGTCTATACAATTTATAATTGAAGGTGCTAAGACTTGAACCCAGGTAGTCTGACTCCAGATATCAAGTTCTTATTAAATGCATTCTTGATGGTAAATATTGTTCTTGATTTAAAACAAGTTGAATGTGATTTCTTGATTTAAAACAAGTTGAAAAAAATGAAAAGGTCTATACAACAGTTTAAAACCATGAATATCCACATTCTTCCTGCATAAATTAAATAGATTTTATTTTGTATTTTTTTTATATTTCTTGGTCATTTCAATGGGAATCTGGAAGGCAGGGAAGCAAATACATAGTGATCTTGACTATAAGTCCATTTTTTTTAGGCAGCTGGCCATAGAGTGATTTAAACCCTTGACTATAAGCACATTTAAATCTTGGTTTTGCCTCTGTTTGGCCTTGAACTACCAAAGCAGCATAATGTAACAGAATAAAAAAATGAAGTTAGAGATATCTTATTTTGAACACTGCATCAAAGGATATAGTGATATGTGAAGCCTTGGGCAAGATGCTTCATTTATCTCACCTTCAATTTCTTTATATGTGAAATGGCACAACTGAATCTAACCTCTTAAGCTTGTAGAAAGATGGGAGGAAAACAACATTTATCACCTACCAAGCACAGTGCTTGGGATATAGAAGATATTACTTAATATTACTTTTCATTCCTATGTCCCTTTTATTTATATCCACATACATGGATGTGTATTATATATCTATACATTTTTTGAATCTGTATGCCATTTATTTTTTAATATTTTAACATTGTACAATTATCTATTACCATCTTCTCATTCATTTCTCTATAGTTTCTCTGCCTTTGGCTGTCTATTAAGCCAAGAGCCCACGCTTAAAAACTCCACAGAAGGTACTCCTGCTTCTTTTCCCTGTAGTTATGTACTAAGCCCTCCTCATACTTGTACCTCCACCAGTTCACCAGTGAGCAGTGATTTTACTTCTGCCTCTACTGGAAAACTGCAAAATAGGCAACACTAAGAAAAGATAGAAGGATTAAACAAAAACTCACAGGGAGATACCAAACTGTATGAGCTCTTAACAGGAGTTGTAACAGCAATGTTTCTCATAATATAATTTTCCACAACTATTTGATGTTATAAATGGGAAGGAGGATTCACTTCCTCCTTAGAAAATTCATATAAAATCATTTTCTATTTCCCGTACTTATAGTTAAGAAATGCTATTGAGGAAGGGACACCTTTCACAAGTCTGGGCTACTGACATCATTCTCAGGGAACTCAAATAATCTACAGCTAGTATCTTAGAACATAGATTTAGCGAGAATAGTCAGTTCACCTCCAATACGTCCTGTGATCCATGTGCACAAAAAAGGATTTTTTTAAAAAGTCTTTTTTTTTTTTTCTTTACAATAATAGGCATTGAGAAGGAATCATCTTTTCTTTCGCTTTTTGTTGTCTTCGGTGTTGTACCCAAGTTCTCCAGTCTTCAGTAGTTATATCTCTTTTTATTACCACAGGAAAGTTTGATCCCCATTTTGCCTGGCTTCAGAGAGTGTTTTATATTTAATTAACTTCTCCTCACCCAATGTTTTTGAAAGAGGCAGAGTATGAATGACCCATCTGTCCTGCACATCACCTCAATCAACTGCTTTGTATGAACTTTTGCCCCACGCCCTGCATTTCACCTCCTATCATCTCCTAACTGTCTTTTCCAAGGACTTGCTCATAGACATTATCGTGTACCTTTTCTTTCATTTTCCCAAAGACCAACGCTCACTAGGATGTATTGGCAAAGCTTTGAAGAATATTAAGGGATAATAGAAACTAATTACAATATAGAAAAACAAAAACAAAAGCAACAACAACAAAAAATATCCCTGCACTTACAGTCAGCTCGTGGCCTTCTGCAATTAACCCCTCAAAGACCACCAGTCTACCAACATGAGACAGGGGCCAGTTCACCTCCCACTAACAAAGAGAAGTACCTTTGACCATCCCTCTCCTATCTAATTATAGCCCATCGCCCAATTTCTCTGTCGCTCAATGATGAGAAAAAACACGTTGCCTCTTTTTCCACTACCAGGCCTGCTTTTCTATAAAAATCTCCTGAGATGCAGTTTTATTCAGAAATGGTAGATTAATGTATATGTAAGAAATAATAATAACAAACATATTTCATACTCTACTACTCTTCTTTTTTTCTTAACTATCATGGGCATTGTTCCATGTCAAGATTTTTGATTACTAGTTCCCTTTCCATTGCATTGTTGTTAATAATTTATCTAATAAATCTCTATTAATAAACAATTTGGTCATTTAAACTTCATTGTAATACAAAAATCCCAATGTACATGTATCCTTGCTGCTTTTATTATTTATTTTCTTAAGATGAGCATCCTAAAGTAGTCTTAAAATTTCTGACAGATATACATACATTAAATTTTAATAGATGTTAACAAAATGCCCTCAAGAAATGATATGCAATGCATGTTTACTCACACACTCATAAAACTGAATATTTTCATCACCTTAAATCTCTGAAAATTTTAGATTACCTATGCTAATTGACATTGGGAGGTATGTGCTTTGAGTTTCACTGCCAGTGGGAACGATTTGGAGACGATATATCCTAACACTCTGGTCTATTTTATTTGTGAAATCATGGTTTGTGTTCCGGTCTGTGGTCATGACAGGATCAGAGGCAAGAGAACATTCTTGCTAATATGGAAGGTGACGAAGAGGAAAAATCAAGGACAATTATAGCTTTTGGGATATTGTAACTGGCTAGATTGTGATAAGTTTAGAAAGGATGATATTGAAAAAGATATATTGTGGAAGCAAAAAGTATAGATAATGAAGGGCCTTTTAAGCAAAGGTAAGAAATTAGAATAAAATACAAAGTGGGACAAGAAGCCACTTGTATTAGTTAGCTATTGCTGCAAACGAAAAGCACCCACAACCTTAGTGTTTAAAAATACAATGGTATATTATTTCTCATTATTCTGTGAGTTATCTCGTCAGTGTCGCTGCTAGTTTTTCCAGGAATTATTCATAATGGAAGAATTCAGCTGTAGGAACTGGTGAGCTGAAAGGTCCAAGATGGCCTCACTTAAATGTCTAGCAGTTTCTGATTGCTGTTGGCCATAATGACTCTATTTCACTCAACATGGCCTCTCATCCTTCAATAGGCTAGACCAGCTTTCTTACATGACAAGCACAAAGCATCACTCCAAGAGGCTGAAAGCAGGAACTGGTTGGCAACTTAAGCCAAATCTCCTGAATTTTCAAACATCATTTCCATCACATTCTTTAGCATAAAGCAAGGCAGAAAGCTATCTCAGATTTAAGGGCTGATAAAACAGACTTTACCTCCTAGTAGGGGGAGTGACAGAGCCATTGCAAAGGGGTATACATACTGGGATGTAAGAAATTTGTGGCCATTAACTTACCACATACTAAAGTATTTGAAGAAGGGGAATCATATAATCTGAATTTTTAAAAAATCACTCTGGCTATTGAAGGTGAAGGGATTATATTGGTACATAAAAATCAGAAATGTCAGGTCCAAGGGTAGTTCCAAAGTAAATTTTCTTAAAGATGTTTCAAAAATTTTACTACACATTTCTGAGTGACTAATGTCCTAGACATTGTTACAAGTTTAGACAAGTGCTGTAGTATATATAGTTTAGACTGATTATCTTTTTGGATTCAATCCTTCATATCTAAAGAAGAATGAACAAGGACAAAACTCTACTGAAAAAGGGTTTTAGAAGAAAACGTTAAGATAGCCCCAAACATAATCATCATGTTCACTCAATGTATACCTACAGTGGACAAAGTTAGATGTGTTTTAGTCACTGCTCAAAAAGTATAACAAAAGCAAAATGTTTTCAAATGCAATTTGTTGTCCATTTCTTCTTTTCCTAAATTTGATAAAAGTTAGATGACTACTTTTCAAAGGGACTTTGAGTTTGTACTCCTTGAAAACCAATATATCCCTGTGACCTAATTAAAATTTAAAACTTAGGAGCTGGATGAATTAATTTACAGTCATGAAGAACTGATAATGAGAATGTTATTTCTAAAAATGGCTCCATTAGAAAGATAAAGGAAGTTCATGTTGTATGTGATGACGTGAAATGATATGCTGCTCTGCTGCAATAAAAGGCAATGAATGAGATAGTCAAGAAAAGGGGAAATTATTCATTAATCCTAAATAAAGAATTACAGAGTTGAGTTAAATAAAGATATTTACAAAAACAACTCAAAAAATACCAGATCTTTTCAACTATCCAGTTATAAAAGTGCATATATTTTTAATGTTAACTCTCAATATAGGTAAACAGTCTCCTACAGTACTAGAAGAAAATTGTTATGGTGTTTTTGAAAGAATGGCAATATGTATCTCTAACCTTTAAACAAATTATATTTTTGATTCAATAATTCTAATTATAGAAATGGCTTCAAAAAAGAAATTCATACGCAAAAACTATTTATGGCAGTTTGTAAAGGCAAAAAATTTAACCTAAATTGCCAATAACAAATGCTCCAATAAATAAATTATGATGGCTTAATACAAAGAACTACCATGCGGTTATTAAAAACCGTATTTCGGGGCCGGCCTGGTGGCGCACTGCTACAGTGCGCCGTTTGGGAGCGCTGCAGCGCTCCCGCCAAGGGTTCGGGTCCCCCATACAGACCGGTTCCCGCTCACTGACTGAGCGAGGTGCGGGTGCGACACTGAGGGTTGCGATCCGTTGCCGGTCATGAAAAAAGACAAAAAAAAAAAAAAAAAAAAAAAAA
>NW_007726130.1:636462-760870 GCF_000696425.1 Galeopterus variegatus | reverse complement strand
AGTGCGCCGCTTGGGAGCGCTGCAGCGCTCCCGCCAAGGGTTCGGATCCCACATACAGACCGGTTCCCGCTCACTGGCTGAGCGAGGTGCTGGCGCAACACCGAGGGTTGCGATCCCGTTGCCGGTCCCGGTCTGGTACGGGCGCGACACTGAGGGTTGCGATCCGTTGCAACTACTCTGCCATAAAATGAATTAATTTCTCCCATTTTCAACAACATTCATGAGCTTGGAGAAACTTATGTTGAGTGAAATAAGCAAAGCAGAGAGGGATAAATACCACATGTGCTCACTCATAAGTGGGAGCTAATAGAGAAAGAAGGAACAATAGAAAGGCCACAGTGGTGCGTTGGACTTGCAGAAGGAGAGAGTATACCTAGGGATACAAAGTAGAGTGGGGGAAAGGGCGATGGGGAAGGAGGACGGGGATAATTTGATGAGAGACATGGGGTATAATCACAATTTGTGGTAATGGGCACACTGCCAGTATTGATCTGGCCTTCACATCTTGGGCACGAGTGGTGATAATCAGCTTTGTATCCTGCAAATATTCAGAACCTATAAAAAAAAGAAAATATCTGAATGTAAAATCATATTGAGAATATGACCTCAATAATTTAAGAAATACATACACTCATGGGAAGGGGGTGCTTATGAGGAGTAAATAAGTTGAAAAATCCTATTCCTAAAAAAAAAATCTATAAAATTGGACGAGTGTTTGGTAACAACAATTTAAAGGTTATGGAAATCAATCTAAGGTAAACAACAAATTGAGAAGAGTTTATTCAAAACTCAGCTAAAAATCAAGTAAAAATGTGGAAGTCCATGGTGTTCTGGCCTAAAGCTCCCCATATCTCTCATGAGTTTAGTCAGAACAGTAGTGATACCAAGACAGTGTTTGCTGTGAGAAACAGCAGTTTTATTGCTAATGGAGGCTGGCTTAATTTACAGCAGAAGGTAGAAAATCCATACCCAGTATCAAACAGGAAATGTCTGCAACTTTGCTAACTAAAGGTTGCTGTCACAGTGGAAGTGAACAGAAGATTGGAATACCAGCCAGAAATCTAACAGCGTGATCTTGAAAATGAGCAAGTCACAGACAGACTAGAAAAGCACTTCACACATACCTGGCCAACTCATTCAAACACAGGGGAAACCCAAGAAAACCCAAGTTGTTTTAACAACCCTCACTGACTGAGAGGCTATATTCATAAGTAGGGGAGACTTGAGAGGACACAAAGTCTCCACATATTTCTAGGTCACTGAGAGACTGAAAATGTGCATGAGAAAACTAAGAGGACCCAGAGGAAACTAAAAGCTGAAAAATGTTAAAAACTTCATGAACTTTTAAATGCATCTGTCAAGCCACACACAAATCCACTGGCAAAGAATGGAAGTTGTACTGACCTGAGATGTTTGATCAAAACCTCTTATTAATTGTTGCCAAACCACCAAGCTGTGTAGAAATAAGGGATACTCATAGGAGATAAGGCAAATAATCTAAGAAAAGAAAAGTTGAGAATAATCTTCAGTGGCCACACAGAGGAGGGGAGACAGATACCACACTTAAGTTCAGGAAAGTCATTTGCAAAAAAACAAATGATGACATGAATGAACCTGGTGGACGTTAAGTGAAATAAGTCAGACACAGAAGGGCAAACACCACATAATATCACTTACTTGTGGAATCTGAAAAAGTTGAACTCATAGAAGTAGAGAGTAGAATGGTGGTTACCAAAGAATGTAGTGGTTAGGGAGTGGATGAGGAAAGAGAAGGTGATGATCAAAGGGTACAAAATTTTAGTTAGACAAAAAGAATAATCTTTAGTTATCTATCACACATAATGGTGACTGTGATAAATAATAATGCACTATATATTTCAAAACTGCTAAAAGAGTCGATTTTAAATATTTTCACCATAAAAAGTATGTGAGGTGATGGATTTGTTAATTAGCTTGATTTAATAATTCCACAATGTATACATGTACTGAAACATCACATTGTACCCTGTAAATATTTCCAATTATTATTTGTCAACTAAAGGTTAATTTTTTTTTAATCAAATGAAGAAAATATTATCAACAACTGTTAGGGGGAAAATTTTAAAAAGCAAAATTAAGACTTGCTAAATACTTTATCTAAAATGTCCACTATTCAAAGAAAAATTACAAAAAAATAGAAAGATGTGAGCCATACACCGAAAAAAATATATAAACAATAGAAGCTGCCTTTGATTGGACACAGATTTTAAACTAAAGAGACAAACTCTTCAAAGCACCTATTATAAGTATCTTTTAAAAAACTAAAGAAAACCATGTGTAAATAATGAAAGGTATGATGACAATATCTCATCAAACAGAGAACACAAATAAAGAGATACAAAAAATTAAAAGAGCAAAATAGACATTCTGGAGTTGAAAATCACAGTTACTAAAATGATAAACTTACTGAAGGGGATAATGGGAGATAAGAAAGAATCATTAAACTCAAATAATATCAATACAGATTCTGCAGTCTAAAAATCGGGGGAAAAAGGATGAATAAAAATAGACAAGGTCATATCACAGAAATGTAGGATGCCAATAGGCACAACAATGTACATGAAATGGAGTACCAGAAAAAAAAAAAAAAAAGATAGTAACAAAAGAAAGTAGTAATGCCTGAAAGCTTCTCAAATTTGAAGAAAAATATTAATCTAAAATGTTACATAAATTAAATGGGATAAAATTAGAGATTCATACGTAGACACATCATTAATCCAAAGACAAAGAAAAAATCTTGAAAGCATCAAGAAAACAATGACCAATCACGTACAAGGGAACTCCAATAAGAGTAATACTTAACTTCTCATATGAAGCAATGAAGGCCAGAAAACTTTCAGATGGCATATTCATAGTGCTGAAAGAAAGAAACAATCAGCCCAGAATCTTGTATCCAGAAAAACTTCCCTTCACAAATGGAGGGAAACTAAAGATATTCCCAGCTAAACACAAATCATGAGAGTTTGTTTGTTGCTAGCAGACTATTTTTGCAAAGAATACTACAGGAAGTTTTCAAACTGAAAGCAAGTGAACCCCAGTGGAAATTCAAATCCACACACATACACACACACACACACATACACACACACACACACAAAAGAACATCGCTAAGGGTAATTATGTAGGAAATTGCAAAAGACAACATAATTACATATTTCTTCTTTCTTTCGTTAAGTGATTTAAAAAGCAATAGAATAAAACATTATAAATCTATGGGTCTACAACACATGAAAATATATTTCACAATAATGGCATAAAAGCAGTGTGTGGGAATAAATCTGCATTAGAGCAGGAAAATAATAAGAGATGGTAACTTAAATCCACAGGTAGAAATGAAGCTAGAAATGGAAATAAGAAGGTTAATTTCACAATAATTTTTTCTACTCTCAGTTACTTTAAGTCATGAAATTATATAGCATAATTACTAAAATGTATTCCTGAGTTTTTACCACACACACACACACACACACACACACACACACACACACACACACACACACATATATAATGTGTACAACAATAATAGCACAAAGTGAGGGAAGAAAACAACAGAGCTGTATAGTAGTGATAACTTCTCTGTATCATGCTGGAATTTAATTACCATAAATCTGAAGTAGATTCTGATAAAATTGATAATCCCTATAGAAACTGCTAAGAAAAAAAAATGTATTGTGAAAAAAGCATTAAATAAATTAAAATGTTATCCTAGGAAATAGTCACATAATGCCAGAAAAAAAGGAGGAAGAGAAACAAACAAAAAAAAAGGATGTGAGACATATGGAAGATGAAAAGCAAAATGACAGGCATTAATCCAAATATATCTATAAAAATATTAAACTTGAATGGATTAACCAAGGAAATCAAAATTCAGAGAGTGGCAAAATAGATGAAAATAAAGATGCAACAATATGTTGTAAACTGGTGACAATTTAAATTCAAAGGTACAAATATTTTTAAAGAAAAAGAAATATACCATGCAACCACCAACCTTAAAGCAGTAGGAGTGGGCTATACTAGTTTATGACAAAATAAATTTTCAAAAAGTTACTAAAGGTAAAGTAGGACACTTTATAATTACAAGATAGTCAATTATTCAGAAACATATAACAATTATAAACATATACATACCCAAATTAAATAAAGCGAAAACTAACAGAATTGAGGGGAGAGAAAAATCAACAATAATACTCAAAGATGTCAGTTCTTCACTCTCAATAATTGATAAAATGACTATTCAGGAGATCATTAATGAAACAGAATATTTGAATAACACTATGACCAACTAGATCTAATGGACATTTATAGAACACTATACCAAGCAATGGCACAATACACATTCTTTTCACGCACATTGTACATTCTCTAGGGTAAGACATATGGCAACCATAAAAAAATACTTCAATAAATTTAAAGTGTTTGAAATCATATATAGTATTTTCCCTGATCACAATGGAGTGAAATTAGAAATCAGTGACAAAAAGAAATCTGGGTGACTATTATGTGTGGGAATTAAACAGCACACTCTTAAATAACCAGTGATCAAGGGAGATATCAAAAGGGAAATTAGTAAATACTTTGAGATAAAAGTAAATGAAGACACAGCATAACAAAACTTATTAGATGCAGTTATAATAGTACTTAGACGGAAATTTTTATCTGTAAAACTTTAAAAATATATAAAGAAAAATGTATAAAAAGAAAAATGATAAAAAGATAGTAACCTAAGAGATGCACCTTAACAAGAAAAAGAAAAAATTAGTTAAATAGAGAACAGAAAACCAATCAAGAAAAATCAACCAAACTAAAAGGAAGGATATTCAAATATGAAGTATTTTTATCTCTGTGAGATACTATTGTGTAATTTTAATTTTTATCATTTTCTGCATTTTCTAAATTTCTCACATTGATTATGTGTTACTTTTATAATCAGAAAAACAACTACTGTAAAAATGTCAATGAAGGAGTTATTCATAAATAAAAAAGGCAGTAGTTGTCACAATGAATATCTGTTATTTCCTTAACAAATATAATTGAAACAGCTACTCTGGAAGTAGCTCTGTGCTCACTATGGGAGAAAAGAATAGAAATAGGAATGTGGCTACTTGAGCAAGCAACATGGGTAATCTTCCATTGCCATTGGTAATGTGAGGGCAACATGAAAATCCACAACTGTCAGTTCCTGTAATGTCACTGTGTCTTCCAAATACCTACCTTACTTGAACAGTCATAATTCAAAATCCAATGAGCAGGGAGATAGATAGGCAGAGTGGAAGCATTCTTAAAGTATTCACAGAGAAAGTCATATTTGAGTTTGTTCTTCCTTGAAGAGTAGTAGCTCCCTACAAGCAGAAAAAATAGCATAAAGAAAACGTGCAGAAGGATAATGGAACACAGATGATTGCTGCCTCATGTGGTGGGAATGTGACATGCAGAAGTAAATGGAGGTAGCAAGAGAAGAAGTTGGAGGCTAGGTTCAGGACAGAAGGACAACCCTGTTGCTATGCTATGGATTGCAGCATTTATTCTGAAACATAGTGACAGCCATTTGTTTTAAAAAAGGTGTCATACAGTATGATTCACATTTTATCACACAACTGCAGTAATTTTGCAAGGCCTAGGCTGGGTGATGTAAACCCCAGAGCCACAGTATCATACCAATAAAAGCAAATCGCCCAAGTTTTAGAAACAGTGAGTCTTTGTTAGTTTCGAGTGTAATTGCTGAAAACATGCAACTGACTTCTCGGTGACTATGGAACAATGTGAAGTCAGGCCACTCCCACATCACTAAAATGGACGGACTTCCACAATGGTCAGCTCCCTTCATGTATTTTTTTTTAAAAAACCGTAAAGTATGGTTCATATACCATTATATTCACCATGATAAAGTGCAAAATTCAGTGATTTTTAGTATATTTATAGAGGTGTACATTACCCCTAACCAAAAGAGAAATCCTGTACACCCACTCGTGGATTGTTAAACACAGCAGAATCTCTGAAGTAGCAAGGACATAAAAGACATGGGAAGTCAATAGCACTGCCAATCCCAGAAATTTGTCTGAAAACTACCTTCTTGCATGCTCACAAAATCGTTAATTCCATTCATATATTCATACATCTATTCATTCTTCAAAGATTTATGAGTACATACTATTTGACATGCATTGTGCTAGGTATTGAGTATATAACAGTAAACCAGACATCCATGCTTTCTATACTATGGCACCTTACAATCTAGTGAAATAAAAAGACATTAATAATATTAATAAAGATAAAATTAAATTGTAATAATTCCTAGAGGACATAAAATGTATAAGGGTCATTGGCTACCTTAGAATTGGGAGTCAGCAGAGGTTTCTCTACAGTCTGACACACTTAAGCTGACATATAATGAAAAGTAAGAGCAAGCCAGATGTAGGGTTGGCCCAGAGGCAGAAAAGAGTTTGGTATAATTAAGAAACTTAAATAATGGTAATCATAATAATAATACCTTAAATTTACCTGGCTCTTAAATGTACCACATTTCCTAATTCACTTGTTCCTATTTCTTGACATCAGCTTCTATATTCCCTTGCTTGTTCAACCTTTTAGACAATGTGTTCTGGCTTATTGACTTCAGTTTCCTACCAGATAAGATGTCTTTGAACAATATTCAAAAGCCTCTTCTAGTTTAAAAAGAACAGTACTCCCAAATAGTGACTCTTCCTAAACTCAAGTTGTGGTGGTAGATTTAAAACCTCTAGGTCTTTTCTACATTAAGGGCAATTTTAAATGTCATCTTCAATGAGTTTTCTGAACAATTCAAAAATTTTAGTCTTCTGTCTTTCTATAAACCTGGATCTCAATTTTGCATTGAAAGAAGCTTAAATCTGATGCAGCAGTGTCTGCCATTTGAAATACCTATTCTGGAAAAAATCAATCTGAAAAATGTAAAACGTATCCATGCACTCAAAGAAAATGAACAAAACTGAGAAACACTTACATTCACATTCATACATGCATACATGCACACACATGTACATGCAAAATAGCCCAAATCTGCTAGTGTCTTGATCTTGGACTTTCCAGGCTCCAGAACTGTGAGAAATAAATTTATGTTGTTTATAAATTACCCAGTCTAAAGTATTTTTTAACAGCAGCCTGAAAGGACTAAGACAGAAGCTTTTCTCATCTCCTAGTCTAGGTAAAGTCCCCCGTGCCATACTTCTACAGTAGCCCCAAATTTTTCTGCTATTATACTCATTAGATTCCACTGCAAATGCTTCTTCAATGTCTGTCATCCCTGCCAGGCTGTAAGTGACTTGACGTAATCAATGAATAAATGCTAAGAACTTAAAGAGAAAAAAATGAAATCATAATTCCAAGGAGCTGGGCTTCTTGAAGTGATTTCCAAAATTTCCCCCTTGGTATAATGACACCTTTTTCACGACACACTCTAGGATGACTGAAGACCTGTTCACTCAGGTGTCAATTTATTGGACATCTTCTCTGTGCTAAAAATGCTAGTGGCATAACACTGAACAAGATCATAGAACAGTATATACGATGTAGACTGGCAAGCTTTCTGACAGGGAGAGTACAAGGTGCTATGGGGCCTCATAAGAAGGGGCACCCAAGTAAGGCTCTAATGTTTGTTCAGCTAACTGAAGGTGGTTCATTATATTCAGATACACCTGTGGATAACAATAGGAAACCAGAAATTAGAATCATTAGCCTAGCATGCTATACAGATAATAAATTTCTCATCCGTCTCTGAAAGCCTTCAGAAAAGTCCTAAGAATGAAAGAAAAAAATTTCCTGGCAATTTTATAAAAAATTGTTTGAATGTATCTGTCCCTTTGATTGTATTCCTTGAAGTACTCAGTGCACATGTGCCTTGACACTTTAAGCATAATGTGGGAAGAATTGTCTAAAAAACCAAATTCTCGCCATTCAAACATTTCACATTCTTTCGATAGATAACTTTCCAGTAGCAATCTGTGTCAATTTCAGGAATTGTGTCAAACACCACCAACTTGGTGTTAAACTGGAATAATAATAATAAAACAGCCAAGGAAGATCCTGGGCTCTTTTTAAGCATTGCCTTTTGTAGAGTCTTGTGTGCTTCCACACTTTCTTGCTCTCTCAATATATTGGCTGCTGGTTGAGGCAAAAAGAAGGAATGGTTTCCAAGAGATGATTAAATCGTGGTAAACATTCACAGATTTCTCCCACTCCTCTCCATTCGTTTGCGTTACGTTGTACCAAAGCTGTTTTTTGTTTGTTTGTTTGTTTCCATGCTTCCGTGGAGCCAAGCAATATCATGTCTTTGGTTAACAGTTCATGTGATAACTGCTCAGGAATGAGACTTTTCAAACCAATTAAAAAATTTAAATAAAGCAACTAAAAAAAAAAGACTAATTTGTGATTGAAATTATTTATATAAATTTGTAGTCTTGAGAGAAAATTATAGGGTAATTTTTCCCCATGTTAAAATTTTATAAACCTTAATTTGGTGCAAATTAAATTTTAAAGACATTATAAATTCCTACGAATGAAAATTCACAAAGCAAAACAGTGTGGAAAACTCAACTCATTGTGAAAACCATACTTTTAAAATCCAGCAAATCTCTTTCTAAATATCTAGTTTGGGATAATAAATAAGCATTAGAATGCTGTCTTTAAATTCATATATTTGACCTTTAGGTTTCCAAATATGAAGTCTTTGTGAAGAAACACGGAAAGTGTGTACATCCTTATATATCCATATATATGTGTGTGCGCATGCGTATGTGTGTATAAAAATAACTTGAAATTGTACTAAATGCAACAAGAATGTTTAGCTATGATTTTTAATTCAAGTACTTGGGGATGATACAGTTAGACACCAGTTGTCTATACTTAAGGATAAATTTATGTGTATTACTACTGCATTTTATTGTTGAAAATTATAGATGCTTTTAGTTTTTATACTGAAAAAGATTTTAAAATGCAAGTCACAATTATTATTTCAGCATTACTTCAGAAAATACTGCCAAAAGAAACAAAATTTGATAATCTTTGGGATATTAGTGTCTTCTTATTTGGGGCAACATTATTCTAATGGTGAAATAGAATCAAATGACATTCAACTTCAGAACATGAGTCAAGCGGCCGTGAGTTGTGAAAAGACAGGGCTAACTATATTGAAGCAACCCAACCATGTGAACCACTGCACATTAATGGAAGTTCCGTCACAGTCTGAAGACATGTTGATCTTTAAATATTTTTGAATTATCCATATGCATTCACGGAGAAAATGCAATCTGGCTCCTTCTTTAGTGATGTGTTTGTATACGATATGCCATGAGTGTTTTGTAGTATCATATTTGCCTGGCAGAGAAACATGTTATAATATCTAAAAGTTAACCAGGTAGGTACAAACAGTATAAATTTCCCTGTTACTTAAAAGTATAGAATGTATAATTTTTATGTCAAATTTATTCTTTCTCTTATTAATATCAAGTCAGAATAGTATAATGGGGGGAAAACATCACAGGTTTACGGTAGAGTACATCTAGATCCAAATCCCAGCTGTGACAGAATAAGCTGTGCTCAATTTCACCAAACTCTAAAATGGGGACAACATTAACTACAGAAATTAATTGTGTCTGAAAACCCTTTTTTAAAAAACAGAGAAACAGCTTTATTGAAGTATAATTGATATACAAACAAAGAAACAAACAAAAACCTGCAAATATTTAATACAATTTGATGAGTTTAGAGTTTGGAGAAAACCCTGATTCTTTTTATTTATTTTTTTTTTTACTTACTTACTCATTTATTTATTTTGAATACTCATGAGATACAAAGCTGATTGGCCCTCCTACACTCAACATAAGTTTCTCCAGTTTCATCCATGTTGTTGCAAATGGGAGTATTTCATTCTTTCTTATGACAGAGTAGTATTCCATAGTGCATTTATCCAATCACCCATCGATGGACATTTAGGTTGGTTCCATATCTTGGGTATTGTAAACAGAGCTGCAATAAACATGGGAGTGAAGGTATCCCTTTGACCTGATGATTTCTATTCCTTTGGGTATATATACAGAAGAGGGATTGCTGAATCATATGGAAGATCCATCTGTAGTTGTTTGAGAAACCTCCAAATTGTTTTCCAAAGTGGTTGTACTAATTTACATTCCCACCAACAGTGCAGCAGTGTTCCTTTCTCTCCACACCCTGGTCAGCATTTGTTATTTATCATCTTTTTGATCATAGCCAGTCTAACTGGAGTGAGGTGGTATCTCAATGTGGTTTTAATTTGCATTTCCCTGATGACTAGTGATGTTGAGCATTCTTTCATGTACCTGTTGGCTATTTGTATGTCTTCCTTTGAAAAATGTCTATTCAGCTCCCTTGCCCATTTTTTAATTGGGTCATCTATTTTTTTACTGTATAATTGCTTGAGTTCTATGTATATTCTGGATAGTAGTCCCTTGTCTGATGCATAGTTAGCAAAAATTTTCTCCCACTCTGTTGGTTGTCTTTTCACTCTGTTGATTGTTTCTTTTGCTGTGCAGAAACTTTTTAGTTTGATATAGTACCATTTGTTTATTTTTTCTTTTGCTGCTTGTGCTTTTGGGCTCATGTTCATAAAGCCTGTACCCTGACCTAACTGTTGAAGTGTTTCACCTATGTTTTCCCTTAGTAATTTTACAATTTGGGGTCTTATACCTAGGTCTTTAATCCATTTTGAGTTGATTTTAGTGGATGGTGAGAGATAAATATCAAGTTTCATTCTTCTGCCAATTGATATCCAGTTTTCCCAGCATCACTTGTTCAAGAGGCAATCGTTTCCCCAATGTCTATTTTTGTTGACTTTGTCTAATATCAGGTGTCTATAAGCCTGAGGAGTGATTTCTGGGTTCTCTATTCTACTCCACTGGTCTGAATGTATATTTTTATACCAGTACCATGCTGTTTTGGTTACAACAACTTTGTAGTATAATTTGAAGTCAGGCAGAGTTATGCCTCTGAGTTTGTTTTTTTTGCTCAGGATTGTTTTGGCTATTCGGAGTCTTTTGTTTTTCCATATGAAAAGTAAGATTGTTTTTTTTTTTTTTCCATTTCTGTGAAGAATGTCATTGGTATTTTGATAGGGATTGCATTGAATCTGTTGATCACTTTGGGTAGTGTAGACATTTTCACAGTGTTAATTCTTCCAATCCAAGAGCATGGAATATCTTTCCATCTTTTTGTGTTTTCTTTAATTTCTTTCAGAAGTAGTTTGTAATTCTCATTGTAGAGTTCTTTAACCTCCTTGGTTAAATTGATCCCTAGGTATCATATTTTATTGGTGACAATTGTAAATGGGCTTACTTTCTTTATTTCTCTTTCTGTTAATTCATTATTTGAATATATAAATGCAACTGATTTGGGGGCATTTATTTTGTATTCTGCAATGTTACTGAAGTCATTAACCAGCTCTCTTACAGTGTCTCCTTTGATTAATAAGGGAACCTGATAAAGTTTGGATATGTTGTCCTCACCAAAACACATATGGAAATTTGATCCCTAATGTGGAAGTGTTGGAAACTGAGTCATGGGGGAAGATCCATCATGAATGGATTAATGCTCTCCCTCGGGGCAGGGGGAGTAATGAGTGAGTTCTCATTCTATTAGTTCCCACAAGAGCTGATTGTTTAACAGACCCTGGCACCTCCTCTCTCTCTCTCTTGCTTCCTTTCTTGCCTCCTCTTGCCATGTGATCTGCTTGTACCTGCCTGCTGCCTGCCACTTTCCACCATGAGTAGAAGCAGCCTGAGGCCCGTGCAAGATGCAGCTGTCTCTGAATCGTAAGCCAAATAAACCTCTTTTCTTTATAAATTACCCAGTCTCAGGTATTGCTGTTAGAGCAACAAAAATGGACTAAAACAGAACCAATCTGAAAAGACTTCCTAGCCAGCCGACCCTCTCTGAGTCTCACCAGCCAGAATTAGGTCATACTCATTCCTGATGATTACTGGCAAGGAAACTGATACTACCCCAACAGCCTTCTAGCCATCAGGATTTATTCTTGAGCAGACAATGGGGTTGGCCATCTTCTACCATATGGCCGTTTCTCCATATGAAGAGTGGTATATATCTGAACAAACTAAGGATACTTTTGGCAAGAAAAAAAAAATGGAAGATGACTGGAATAAACAATAAATGGAAAGTAACTCATAGGGTATTAGTAAATAAAAGCATATATTATGCAAATAATATAACATAATACAAACATATATTTAAATAATATTACATGCTTATGTTTCTGACAAAAAAGTACTCAATAAATAATAGCTACTGATAGTATAATTGTTGTTTGTATTATTATTAAACTGTAAGGTTAACAGTACTATAATAAGAGCCATAATTGGGATGCAAAAGAAATATACCTTGATTTGACTAATTAACTGCATGGCTTAGACTCTTTACTGAGGATTGGAAGAATTCTCTCAAAGAACAAATTGCAAATATTTTAGGTTTAGTGGGGCACATGGTTCTTTTTTGTCACATACTCTGCTTTTTTTTTTTTCCAGCTCTTAAAATATATCAAAACATTTCTGAGCTCCCAGGTAGTACAGAACAGGCAATCCCTATCTTAAAACAAGTACTTAGCTTCACTGTGCCTCAGTTCTTCCATCAATAAAATGGAGATACTAGCAGTGTTTTCTGTGGAGTGTTGTGGTAAGGATTAAATAATGATATACACAAGTTAGATACAGGGCTTTCACATGGTAGGCACTCAGTAAATATTAGTGATAGAGGTTGTTGTTGTTGTTTTAATATACCATACATATGCATCAATGGATGCAAACTGATAAACATATTCAGAGATTAAACACACCCACAACAGCAAGTGAGTACATTGTAAGCTAATAAATTTTATGGTATAAGAAGTGATACATATATCTTTATATATTTATATATATATATATATTTATTTATTTTGATATATATTTATATGTATCTATGTGTATATATAAAGTGATATATATTTATATATAGAGAGAGAGATATGGTATAACAAGGGGTATAACAAGTGATGCAGTGAAAGACAGCTTGGCACAGAAGAAGAGCATGAGCTCATGAGTCAAGCAGACCTGGTCCAATTCTGAGTTTATCACTTGGTAGTTGTTTTGACCTCAGAAAAGTTATTTCACCTATGTGAGTCTCATTTCCCTCATATATTAAAATTAGATACTAATAGGACCTGTCCCATAGGATTGACCTGAGCACTAAAGAAAGATGCATGTCTGTCAAGAGACTATCATGTGATAAGAGCTCTCAATAAATAGCAGTTGCTATCATTTCTCATGTCCTTTTTAGTTGTATTAAATACCTCTGAGGCTGTGTCTCCAAAATAGCCAGTCCATTACTTGTGGAAAAATAGCAATTGACTGATTGTGATTTGACTATATTTTTGACTGGCATGACCAACCCAGTAACTCAGAACAACCAGTGAGTGAAGAAAAACAAGAATTGACTGGTTAATTAAGCCTAAAATGTTGGTCCGATAGCCCTGTACACACAGCTTGATTATAATTTCTTTTAGTTATGTATAGCCTTTCTTAATATATCTGACAAGAAAGTGATTGAATTTTAATTAATCAATTTAAGAGTTTATGCCTAGAGGCTCCTAAACTTCAATTTAGCTGTGTTACTGAGGAGATTGAGCATTTTAACCATGCCCAGGCTAATACTAGAATTTACCTTCTCATCCTAGGTGTCTGCTAATACTGATACAGTACTAATTTGAGACAAATCTTCAGGCTTTTGATAAAAGTCACCCAAATCTGGGACGAGAAGTGAAATCATAATGTGGTTATGACATGGGAAGCTTGAAGACAGAGAGTGATGCTTTTTAGAAAGAGATTTTGTTTTTCAATTTGAAAACAGTCACTCTTTATTAACTAGGCAGATTGCAAAAAACAATTATGGCAGACACCTTATTTCATCATTCTAATAAGCCTGTTGATCTGGTCTTCCCTGTTGCCAGAATCTTCACCTTCCACAAAATGAGTGGTCTTTGTCTTCATCCCACCGTGTGAAAGATAATTCAAAGGGCCACAGGAAATTATTTGCTTCTTTGAAGCACTTTCCAACAGTGTAGATCTCATGAATCAGATTTTCCATGCAGGTGATGCTGTATTTACCAAGAGATCGGGCAATCAAAGTGTTATCTGTTAAGACAATTCACTTCTTATTGATTTTGCCATAACCACGCTTTTTGGTTAGTTCATTTACTGACTTCAGGTTTGGGTACCCCCAAGCAATATGTGTGGGGTACCCCCCCACAATCCTCAGCATGTTAATTGAAGCCTTGTTGAGTTTAACAAAGGTGCCATTGAAGATCTGGCAAAGGTGAAGAAGCTGCAATGCCTTTGGGACCTTTGGTCTCACACCATTGATACCTCTGATCCTGATACTCTTTGTTATCAGGAAATTGAAAAATTCCAATTTAGGTTCTGCAGGTACATAGAAGTTGCCAGCTTTTCTTGCCATCCTAGCCATATGATGGAGTTTGGATGTATTGTCCTCCCAGAACTCATATAGAAATTTGATCCCCAATGCGGCTGTTTGAGTCATGAGGGCAGATCCCTCATGAATGGATTAATGCTCTCACTGGGGAAGGGGGGATTAATAAGTGAGTTCTCATTCTATTAGTTCCCATGAGAGCTCGTTGTTTAAAAGACCCTGGCACCTCCCCTCTCTCTCTTTTGCTTCCTCTCGCCATGTGATCTGCTTGTACATGCCGGCTCCCTGCCACTTTCCACCATGAGTAGAAGCAGCCTGAGGCCCGTGCCAGATGTCCCTGAATCGTAAGCCAAATAAACCTCTTTCCTTTATAAATTACGCAGTCTCAGGTGTTTCTGTTACAGCAACACAAAACGGACTAATACACCATATGAATCTCAGTTCTGTATAGCTTCCTATTCCTTGAGATAGTGCTTAGCTTTTTCAGAGATAAGCTTCCCCCTCCCTTTTGAAGCATCTTCAGGTCAAACTTCTTTCTCAGGCCCTTGACTTTTACTTCTGTGAAATTCCTTCACTTTTTCTTAAGGGTTTCTGGCACAGCAGGAACCTTCTTTTTCTTCTCTTCAACACCCTCCATGGTTCCAGCTGGAAAAGAGCTACAAAGAAATTGAAAATATAAATTTATAGTTATAATTTTCTTTCAAGTAACAAATTAGGGTTTTAACAGAATACAGACTAACATTGTGAGAATGTCTACTATGCACTACACATAGTTGGGGAAACTGAGGCACAAAGAGGCCAAGTAGCTTGTCCATAGTCATATAACTAACAAACGCATGGAGTAAAATCAAGTCAAGTGGGCTTCTTTCCTTTTTACTCATTCAGTCTTTGTGCTGAGTTTAATGACATTAAACTGTAGCTTATCAAATTCTCAAAAGATAATTTAAGGAACGACCCATTTCTGCTTCTCTCGTTTTAGTTCCACTTAGCCCTCAAGAAGACAAATAGCTCATATTTACCAAATTACAGGAGTTAGCTATTTAAAGAGAAAATTTTATTCCCTTATGGTCTGAGGGTTTTTGAAGGGGAAAGGCCATCCCTCGCTTGCTCAGTGCTGCATCCCAAGTAGCTAGAGCAACAATGCTTATGCTGTGGATTGCACATTCCCCCAAGCTCACTGAAGCTTGAATTGTGCCCCTCAAGTTTTATGTATTAGAAATGGTCCCCACTGTGACTGTGGAGAAGTTGAGAAATCCTTTTATGATAATTGAAAGGCAGAGCCTTGAAGAGATAATTTGACTGCAGGACCATGCTGTAGTGAATGAATTAATAATGGTGGCCACAGGTGTGGTTCTGAGGGCTTTGAAAGGAGAGGGCATGAGGAGTTCCACCATTTCCTGCCATGTGAAACCTCTGCATTGCTGTAAAGCCACCTCAAAGAAGACCCTCACAAGATATGTTCCCTGGACTTTGGACTTCCCAGCCTCCAAAATTGTAAGTCATAAATTTTGTTTTCTTACAAAGTACCCAGTTTCAGGTGTTTTGTTATAAGCAACAGAAATGGACAAATACAGAAAATTGTTACCAAAGAAGTGGGGTGCTGCTTATAACAAATACTTGAAAGTGTGGAGCAGCTTTGGAATTGGGTATTGAGGAGAGGCTAGAAGAATTTGAAGGAGCAGGGTAGGAAAAGTCTAGATGCTGGTGAAAGTTTAGAAGACAAGAAAACCAGCAAAAGTTTGGAATGTTTTAGAGACTAGTTAAATGGTGGTGAGCAGAGTAATTATGGAAACATGGACTGTAAAGACCATTCTAAGGAGGCCTCAGATAGAAATAAGAAGGAGTTTAATGGAAACTGGGGCAAAGATCACCCTTGCTATGAACTGGCAAGGAACTTGGCTGTGTTCTGTTCACGCTCCCAAGCTTTATGGAGTGTGGAACTTACAGATGCTGAACTAGTATATTTGGTGGAAGAAATTTCTAAGCAGCAAAGCATTCAAGAAGCTGAATGGCTACTTTTAACAGCCTACACTGAGTTATGGCAGCAAAGACATGATATAAAGCCAGAATTTAAAAGGGAAGCTTTAAAAGGGTAAAAAGTTAGAAAATTTGCAGCCTGGCCATGTGGGAGAGAAGCAGAGAACATTTTCAGGAGAATAATTCAACGGTGCAGCTCAGAGACACTTTGCAAAGGAGATGAGTACAGAAGAAAGGGATTATCAAAAGAAGGGAAAAAAGACATTGAAGGTATTTCAGACATCTCGGAGGCCAACCCTTCCATTACAGACCCAGAGGCCTAGGAAGACAGAATGGCCTAGGGCAACAGGCACAATGCGCCCTCCACAGGCTCACTGACCAGGGCCACCTCAGGAAGTTGCTTCCAGCACCAGCATCCAGGCTGGTACAGTTGTAGCTAAATTGTCACCAAGTGTGGCTGGACTCACAGCTTTGGAAAATACAAGCTGGAAACCTTGGAGGATTCCACATGATGTAGGTCCATGGGCTCACAGAATGCAAGACCTGTGAAGGCTTAGGAGCCTCCAACCCTATTTCAAAGGAAGTGTGGAAGAGTCTGGGGATCCAGGAAGAGATCTGTCACAAGGATGTAGTCACTGCAGACAGCCTTCACTAGTACAATGCCAAGTGGAAATGTGGGGTTGGACTTGCAGCAGAGAAACCCCACCAGTGTCATGCCTAGTGGAGCTATGAGAGCAGGACTGCCATGCAGACCCCAGACCTGTGGAGCTCCCAGAGTGGAACACCAGACTAGGAGAGCTGAAGTCTGGCCTGAGACCAGGAAAGCTATAGGAGTGGAGCTGCCTGAGGACTTGTGTACCCAACCCCCATATCAGAGGGCAGAGGACATGTAACATGGAGTCAAAGTCCATGATTCACCAGATTTGAGATTTGATGCCTGCACTGCTTGGTTTTGGACTTGTTTGGGACCTATTACACCTTTCTTTTGGCCTATTTCTCCCTTTTTGAATGGGAATATGCACCCTATGCTTGTCCCACCATTGTATCTTGGAAGTAGATAACTTGTTTTAATATCACAGATGGAACTTTGGACTTTGGACTTCTGAGTTGAAACAAGTTAAGACTGGAGATGAAATGAATGTATTTACCTGTGAGAAGGACATAAACTTTGGGGGCCAGGGGAGGAATGGTATGGATTGAACTGTGTTTCCCAAGTTTTAGGTATTAGAAGTTTGATCCATGCTGTAACTGTTAGGGTGGTAAATCCTATTACAGAAATTGAAAGGTGAGGCCTTGAAGAGGTGATTAGATTCTGAGGAACATGCTCTAATGAATGGATTAATAACGTTGCTTATGGGCATGGTTCTGAAGGTTTTTAAAGGAGAGAACATGAGAGTCTCTCTCTGCTCCAGCATTCTGCCATGTGAGACCCCTGCATTACTGCCAAGGAACACACTCACCAGATGTGTTCCCTGGACTTTGAACTTCCCAGCCTCCAAAACTGTAAGCAATAAAGCTCATTTTTTTACAAATTACCAAGTTTCAGGTATTCATGTTATAAGTAGCAGAAGTGGACTAATATACTTGGCACAGCACATTTTAGATGCTTAATACATATTTCTTGGACGAATGAGAATTTGAAATTCTAGAGAAAGAAACCATGATGCTTCCCCAGTAATGCATCAGAGAACTGAGCATTCCAGAAGCAACAAACCTGCATCTAAGGCCCACTTCATTTTACTTTGGGGAAATAGTGGGGTCAAAATTCCAGCTGAATAATACTGCAATGTGAGTAGAATTGTCCTATAGTCAATTTTGTGATGCTCCACTCAGATCCCTCTATCAGAGCTGAAGGACTTATTCCTCCAGCTGCTGAAAGTATAGGCAGCAAAGTAGCCCTTAACAGGAATTGGCTCAGCCAAAGTGATCCACCTTGCCCAAAGTCGCATCCCCTTCTGGAGCAGCCCATAGCCAGTAAGCAATTATTTCAGCAGTTAAAAACCTGGACCCACTGCCCAAACTCGGAAAATTTTAAATGGCTATCCCAGCTTCTGAACTCTTCATGGCATTGGTAGAGGTCTTTGTTAAGATGCTATCACAGACCAACTTCTCCCATTACCCAGTTCTGCTTCCTTCCCTTCTCCGCCACTGATGTTGATGTAAAAGAAACTCCTTATTAAACATTCTGTATGCTAATCTCTGTCACTATATCTGCTGCTCCCATAACCCAACCTAAGACAAGTTCCACTATGTCCTCTTTTCTCCAGGCACACTTTCCTCATGAGGGAACTCTTGCCTAGCACTGCAAGCACTTTCCCATCTAAAATTTAAGGTTCATATAAGGTTTCCAGTCAGGTATGGGATGTAACCAATCACAAAAGCACAAAGGGGAGGAAACAGAACTTCTACACTTCCTTGCTGGATCTAAGCATTGCAGGGTTAATAATTTCCTTTCCCAGACACCTAAAAATTGTTTTTCAAATTTCTCCCTAAGTTAGGAAGAATGAACACATCCTCCAGAGAAACTGGGAATGTAGCCTTAAGTGGCCAAGGAAGCTTAACATCCTTTTGAAATCCCAAGTTTTATGCTAAAAATAATTATAAATTTGGCATTCAAGTTCATCATATGTCATGTTTCTTTAAGTTTTAAATGTCCCCACCAAAGCAAAACAAAACAAACAAACAAACAAAAACCTGAGAATAATTAACTCCCCAAGAAGGTGAATATTCTTCTTGCGGCTTTTCACACAGCAAGACGTGTATCTAAGTTGAAGTGTAGCCTACGATCAAAACTCCTGGTTGATTGGGAGAGTCATACTGGAGGTACACAGCATGCAACAGTCTGACCAGTCAGTTCCTGCATCTTCCTAGTTGTTAAGTACTTTGAATATCACCCTTACCTAAAATATATGGCTTTCAAGACAACTCGGTTATACCACATTTTGTCATATCAGATATTTTTAATTCTCATCCCTTTGGAGTTTTGTTTCTCTTTCAAGTTTTGCACTTCTACTCCTCTCTTTCTCTCACCACATCCCTTCATCTCCTTACCTCTGTCTTCCCTTTCTGTCCTCTCTCCCTATCTTCCTTTCACCCTCCCCTCTCTGTCTATATATTTTTCTGATGACATGATAGGTTAAGTTTGAAGGAGGCAGCTTAAGCGTGCAGATACAGGCCTAATATTTTGCATCTTAAATAATATTCAAACTTGGAATTATGCTAAAGCCTCCAGACATTGGTTTGGGGTTAACATTTTTTACTGAACCAAAAAGCCTTGATTATTTAATTTACATGGTTTTGCTTAATTCTGATACTGTGATATTCTGGCCAAATTCCTGTCCGATGAGCTAAAGATCCATCAAGCTTAAAATACCTCCAATGTCCCGGCTGAGTTCAGAGTCCATTCTAGATGAAATGTAATTCAAATTTTGAACAGTGTGATATAAAACTTTGACTATGTCTCTGTACTAATAGTAACTATAACAACATTATCAACAAAAATAACAAAAATGATGGCTAAGATTTATTAAGTACTTATTATATGCCTGGTGTTGTGTTAAGACATTTTCATATATTAGTCCACTGAACCCTCAAAACGACCCAATGAGACAAGTGCTATCATTTTTCTTTTTTTCACAGATGTTAAAAATGATAGTTGGTGATGTTATGTGTTTTGCTAAAGGTCATACAGCTACTAAGTGATGAAACCAAGAGTTGAATCAACATAGTCTGTCAATAGAAACAGCTTCCCCAGAATCTTCCAATTCTGTATCAGCATTATCTTGGGGAACCTAATGTCTATGGCTATGTGTCAATTTCAGTACAATGTCGATTGTCATATTCTGTACTCTTGGCTAAGCATGTGCATTATGTGTGTGTCCGTGTGCACATGTGCACACATACACTCAACATACACTTATCTATGATAAAAAGTGATGCATGTAATCATAGAGATCCCACCTCAAGGAAGGCTTTCCTGTTCTTGCCAGTCTGAAATTGTTGTTTCTCCTTGATACTTCCATAGTTTCTGCACATTCCGTTAGTAAGGAGTTATTCCATTATATTCAATCATAGGTTATACCATCTACTATGGTTTGACTATGTCTGCAAAAGTTCCTGTATTGGAAACATGCAGCAGTGCTGAAAGGTGAGACCTTCAGGAGGTGACTGGGTCATAAGGGCCCTGTTCTCATGAATAGATTAATCCATTCATAGATTAATAGATTAACAGATTAATGGATTATCAAGGGAGTGGGTTAGTTATCATGAGAGTGAGACTCTTATAGAAGTCAGTTTGGCTGTCTCTCATGAGGCCCCTCACCGTGTGATGCCCTGCACCACCTCGGGACTCTGCAGAGAGTTGTCACCAGCAAGAAGTCCCTCACCAGGATCTACCCTTTGACCTTGGACTTCCTGTCCTCCAGAAGTTTAAGAAATAAATTTGTTTTCTTTATACATTACCCAGTTTCGGGTATTCAGTTATAACAACAGAAAACAGACCAAAAGATCATCTGTTTTCCCCACTAGATCATGAGCTCATTTCAGGAAGTCCACTTAGCTCATCTTGGGATCACCAGCTCTTAGCATCATATCCGTTCCATATTAGGCACTATATAAATGAGTTGCAATAAAAGCAAAAAGTACCAGTAAGGGCAAAAAGAAGGGAGCTACTAAATCTTACTAAATGAGTCATGGAATGATTTATAAAGGAGGTGACATTCCAATTTGGAGTATGCTGAGTATATAAGAGCAGAAGAACATTATAGGCAAAGGGAATAGGCTATTTCTGAGCTCCAAAGAAAATGTGAAAAATTGTGAGGGATGGAGCATAAGATGTATGAAAGAAGGTAATACATGGCATGGACAGCAAGTGGAAAGAAGTTCACGATCAGGCTACAAGAATGATTGGGTACAGGTTGCAAGTGGTATCTATACTAAGGTCAAGGAAAAAGAATAAACATATTATATATCTGATGGGGAGATGTGGAAGGGTTTTAGAGATTTTATACTGGGACTGACAAGGCTCATTTTAATTTTAAAAACATGATCCTTGCTGCTATATGGAGAAAGGAGAGGATCCATAAGGGAAAAAGGAGAATAATTAAGGGCAATTGCAGTCACTCAGGTAAGAGAAGACAATGGCCTGAACTGATGACAGAAGTAAATCAATTCAGGATTTGAAAGACACAGAGAAAGTTGGAATTGGTGGAATATGAGGGGAGAATTGATTGATTGGATATGAAAAAAAATTAAAGAGTTCTGAATGAGGAATACAGAAAAATAACATGTTTGAGGATGAGGTAATGCATTTGGTTTGATGCATCTCATACATAGTTTTTACAGGTGCACAAATTATTTTTACCACAGTTGAAAAACAAAGATTAAATTTCCTGTAAAATGGAAGCAATATTATGGATGACAACCAAGGTCCTCAAACCACTCTTTTGACTTTCAGTTGCTATTCATTCATTCATAGGCAGTTTGTTTGGATAGAGTTAGTATTTTTAATTGTATTTCCTGAACAGAATCATTTACCTTGATCATTTCACTCCCTCAAAAATTTTCTCTTATAATTCTTCTTGCACTTTATCATAGAGGTTTATCCCCTGTTATAGATTCTTATAATTCAAATACATGATTTGCTAATTTCATGTAGTGTTAAATATATTATTGTCAGCATGTTGTATTACATTAAACCAGTTTACAATCATAGATACATGAAAAAATTATAAATAATAAAGCTTGATTCTCTTTCCTTTGCAGTTTCTTTATTTGGAGGCTTATTTTAGCTTTTATTCTTTTCTTTAATATTAGTTTAAACTAGATTTTTTCACAAACGTAAACACCTTCAATGTCCAGGCAGGTATGTTAAATGAGTGAAGCAGGCCACTTATAAGATAGTAAGAAGTGGTGCAGCCTATAGTGAAAGGGGCCTCATTTATTGACATTTAAAAAGAGAGAGAGAAAATAAACACAAAAACGCTGTTTAAGCAGAATTAAAACATATTTGCTGCCAAAACCATCAATTTTCAGACTATATTTTAAAGATTATATGAAATAGGGATTTCCATGGAATGGATAGTGTCTCTGCTACAATCAGAGACTATTCTATCTTGACAATGGGGGGATTAAAAACAAAAGCATCCTAGATGTGAAAAATGACAGTCTAGTGGGGAACAAAAGAAAGCTAACCTTGAATAGGGTCGGGTGAGATAGGACCAGAACTGGCATTAATTTGGCTCCAGGACTGGCCACTGATGTGGTTATAGCATCCAAATCACAATATTCAAGTGGGCATGTTTAATTTAGTCTGGTGCAATCAGTAATCAGGCTTTACTGATATGATGAGCAGGACATGGCAGTAGACATATTTAGGTGCAATGTTGCTAAGAATCAGACCATTGACAGCAACACATGTGCTGGGGGTGGGGGTGGGGGTCCCATGTGGTTGAGAATTAGGCATAAAGGAAACTAGATTCAACTCTTCAGGGAAGTTGGGTAGCATGAGATCATGAGATTAGTAGAGCATCAGGTTATTTAGGAAGTTTACTAGAGTTCTGAACAGGTTTCTAGGGATTCAGAGTACAAATTAAGAAAACAGAAAAGAAATACTATAATACAGCCTGGGCAAAAATGAAGGAGGGAAGGGAATGGCTGTAAAGTAGTGGATACTTATGTACTCAACACAGCAGCATTAACTTTAGATTCAATCCAATTGTAAAAACAGGATTCCTGGCATCCCGCCAGGGTAGTTTACGATAGACTCATATAGTGAATGGGACTAAACCTACAGGATGAGAATAGCAACTAAGTGGGCCTGGGGCTGGAAAAGTTAGGCAATGGCTTCTTTGAGCTGGTCCCTGCTCCTCACCTTGGTGAACATGTTATCTTTGATTTCTTGGTGTACAGAGGAGAGGAATTTCCCTTCTCTGATTCTATTTTTTTAATTGGATTTATCTTACGAAAGTCTAAAACAACCCTAGAGACATACTCCAAATGCTTGACATGCTAGTTTGGAAGGCAACAAAGCTGCTACAGATTACCTGAGCTAGAGTTTTTGGACTTAATCTGACTTTAATGCTGAGCTCTGAAAGATGTAGTAATCAGTGAATACGGTAATGTGAGGGGTAACATGATCCCATGATGATATTGACAATGTTTTCAACATTGTCAGGAGGGTACAAGAATATAATCTTCCAAGAGACATTCTGCACTTAAATAGGAGGAAATATCATAGTGCTGGGTAGTATATCTTGTTTGATGTAGGGCCCAAGCGGTCACCTGGGAATAGAAGACAGGGTCCAGCTACTGGATGAGAGATTGAAAAGGACTAGGTAAGAAATAGGGCTGCATCCAAATGGAAATGGGTTTAGGGCAATGGTTCTAAGAAGGGATTAAACAGCTATGAAGTAACTGTGACAGATGCCCAGTGTTTATAATAAGGTGGATATTCGGGTGCTCACAACAGCAAGACCAGTTCCAGACTCTACCCAGTGATGTGAATAAGATTCCTAATATTCTTCCAGTTTGGACCTGTGTTGCCATATTGGCCCATCACCTGGGTGGCACAAAGCCTATAGTTTGATGGAATAGTACCTGTAGCTGAGTAAGGCTGGGGAAGTCAAGGCTTGACACTTTGGTTTTACAGACAAAGGCTATTTAGCATAATTATGAAAATTGATTTGCTACTTAATCAGTATGCCTAGACCTTTCTATACTGAGAATCAGATAAAATTGCATTGACTATTGCACTTTACCCTAACCCTTCACTCATCGAAGAAAATACTTATAAATTGTAGAAGAAACAATAAAGGAATTGTGTTATCACAATGCAAATTGAATGGAACTTGGCTCGCTGTTATTAAAAATGGTTTAATGAAAGCCACTCTCCAGATATGAAACTATGTAATTAACAGAGAGCAAGAATAGAAAAGAAATACTTTTTAATTGTTGCTCAAAGGTAAGTAAAGTAATGAATGAGATCATAGAGGCAGACTCAGTGAAAACAGTAAATCCAGCCAAAGTCACAAGAAAAAGGGAAGCATGAAAAGGGTCCCATTGCTCCAACTTCCTCCCAAACATTAGTTTTCCCATCCACTTAATAATTATTGCAATAGCTTGGGTCTGTGTTTCTTGAACATTTTGAGTGTGAAATAAATGGAGCTCAGTGCCTTTCTTACTCTCTGTAGACAACATTTTGAATAAAAATACATGACAACTGAGTGGAGTGCTGTAACTAGGAATGCTAGCTTCAACAGGACACTTTGATAGTTACCTCTGAATCTAGTCTTCTTTTTTCTTTTAATTGCATGACTGAAGGTAGCTGATCCCTGTCTGTTCCAATTGCCTCTTTTAAACAAATCAAACATGTCCTTTCAAAAAGGCACAAAGAGCCATCATGGATACTTGCGTTCTACCTGAAGGATGCCTCAGGTTGAATTTCAGATCTAACTGCATCTATCTATCACCACTTTTCTTATTATTCTTTCTGTCTTGTTTTGGGTCTAGACTTCAATTTGCTGATGAGACAGGACCTCATACTGAAGACAGTATGAAACTATTTACTTTGACTCTGACACTACTGAGTTGTAGTATACAACCTCTAGAATTTGTTTGTTGGCTGCACATACCACTATTATTGCTTTCCACAATCCTACCCATATTTATTTTAACAAGGGCACCTACCCCATCTCTGAAGACTTTGCACAGCTTGGTCTTCCCTTAGATACATCAGGAAGCAAATAAGACCTCCGTGATGTTGAGCACTAGTAAGCTATATTCTATTTCCATGGATCAACTTGATAAATGTTTGCCTATAACCATCATCAGGTGAGCCTATTTTGCCCCAAATTAAAACCTTAATAGAAAACACCACATGAGCTTTTGACTCTTTGCCGTGAATATTAATGATGCTATACAAAAAAGATAGATCTCATTACTTCCATGGCAGCTGAGAAGAAATGCCATGCAGTATTTACTAGCCAGCTGTTAGCATGCATCAGTGCAGACTGACAGTAGAATCAGCAAACAATTGGCTCAATCTTTGAAACATGTTTTTGTGCCAAGCACATGAAGTTTTAATTATAAGCACTTTGAAATATTCATGGTTATTGAATTCCCTTATGCCCATGCAGAAACAAGATAAAATTTATTTTGAAATCTGATGACGGAAAACACTTGATACTGACACACAGTTGTGTAATGCCTAATTAATCACTCATAGAAAATAAGCATTTTGTCCTGGGTTGGTGATTATGCTCAATGCCACAGTATAACAGACCAAAATAAGGTTTCTTTCATAATTCTGAAACTTTATGAGGTTTTGTCAACATATGCAAAGATGACTTTGGTTAATATGACAATTATTGTAGGTGTTAACATGTCCTATACTAGGCCATGAAAGCTTCATAGTTTCCCAGTTTTCCAGGATCATCTTGTCTCACCATGCCTATGCTCACATGCATAATGGTATATATACACTATGCCCTGAAACTTATGCTCAGTATCCCACTTCTCCCTGAATTCTGGCCTCTGTGAAATTCAAACATTCCTTAATTAAGCAAAAACCTATTGAGCACTATTATGTGCCATGCTCCATACTAGGCATATACAATATTGAGAATCATAGTATATAGGCTCTGCCATCAAGAATTTCACAGTTTAGAGGCCAACTTACCCATGTAAACAAACAAGGGTAACAAAAATTTAAAACTGAGATGTGATGTGAAAAATACAATTTAAGTAGAATTGAAGTAGTAGGAAAGCATGCTTTTGGAGCTCAGTGATTTGCTTGGATTGGCCAGACCTCCTCCCCATAACCCCTGTTCCAATCCAGTCAATCCATTTTTTCTTAATAACCACTTCCTGTAATCCATACTTTTGTGTGGTCGTCCCAGCTACTTATGCTTGCCCTTCTACTAATATTTAATACAGCCACCAAATGTCTCCACTACCAGAGCTTATTTGTGATGTTACAGGAAACCACTGAATACCTGCAGAGAAAAGAGTGCTCTACTCTTCCTAAAGCTTGAATGTCCCTATTGGAGTGCAGTTGTTCCTCCATGATTTTTTTAGACTCCGCCCACAAAATAAAAATTTAAGAGAATATCTTAATGTGTTATCCCAGGACTACCTACCTTAGAGTCATTTGGGTGCTTTTTAAAACCTGATTCTTGGGCCCCACTCCTAGATCTACTAAATTAAAATGGGGTAGGGGCGGACATCGCCCAGGCATTTCCCAAAGGAATTCAGATTTTGCAAACAACAGTTTGCAAACAACAGTTCAGGGACCATTCACCTATCTTATCAAATCCTCTCAACTTCATATGCTGGATGCCTTATTTCTTGATCCAGCCTTCAAATTCTCTTCACATTCATTCATTCATTCATTTATTCATTTTTTTGATAAGATTCATAAGATACTTAGGTTCATGTACGAGGGTATTTCAAAAAATTCATAGAAAAATAGAATTAAAAGATAATACACATATTTTAATGAACTTTTTGAAGACCCAAGTATCTTACGCTCTACTGGAATTCTAATAATGCATGTATACAAGCTCTTGAGAGTGTTTTCTTAACAATTTTTACTGAGATATAACATACAAACAGTAAAATACAGAAATCTTAATGTATAGCTTGATGAATTTTTGCATATTTATACACCCATGTAACCAACAACAAGATAAAGTGAACACTTTCAGCCCCCTAGAAGGCTCTCTCATGCCCCACCTCAATCAATACCATCTCTTCCACCTCTGTATGTGGGATCCGAACCCTCGGTGGGAGCGCCGCCACACTTCCCAAGTGGCGCACTACAGCAGTGCACCACCAGGCCGGCCCCACACTATTCTGACTTTTATCACCATCTATTAGCTTGCATGTTTTATCATCATAGACTAGTGTTTGCTTGTATGAGGGTACTTCAAAAAGTTCATACAAAAATAGAATCAAAAATAATATAAATCTTTCCATGAACTTTTTGAAGTACCCTTATATAACTTATACAATATTTATTTCATTTTGTCTGGCTTTTTTTGCTGGACATTATGAGTTTCATTCATGCTGTTGTACGTAGCAGTAATCCATTATTTTTTATGGTAGCATTGCATTGTTTGAATGTAATACTATTTATACATTCTACTATTGATGGACACTTGGATTTTTTCCAACTCTTAGATACTATGAATAAAGTTATAATGAATATGATTTTACATGGTTTTTTTTGGGAAACCGTTCAATCATTTATCTTGGGCATGTACTCAGAATATGATCACTGAATTGTAAGGCAGATGTATGTTTACTGCCAAACTGTTTCCTAAAGTGGCTCTACCATTTTGCATCTCCACCAGCAATATATGAGATTTCCAGTTATTCTACATCCTTGTCAACTCCTGTTATTTTTACTTATTTTAAATTAAGCCATTCTAGTGGGTATGGAGCAGTATCTCATATTAGTTTTAATTTAAATTTTTTCATTGAATAATAATGTTGAGCATATTTTCATACGCTTACTGGCCATTTGTATATCTGTTTTTGTGAAGTGCCTGTTCAAGTATTCTGTCCATTTTTTGATTTATTTATCTTTCTTGATTTGTATATTTTTTTTTATATGTTCTGAATGTGTCCTTTACCCAATATATGCATTGTACATATTTTCTCCAAGTCTTTGGCTTGCTTTTTCACTCTCAAACATCAAAGTGTTTCTTGATGAACAGAAGTCTTAATTTTAATGAAGTCAAACTATCAATATTCTTTTTATGGTTAGTGCTTTTATTATCCTGTTTAAGAAATTTTTGCCTATCCCAAATTCATGGAAGCATTCACCTATCTTAAATATAATGCATACAATTTTTTACATCTGAAAATTTTTCAGTGTACAGTGTGAGGTAGTGGTCTAATTTGAAATTTTCCCAAAAAAATACAGTTATCCCAGTGCCATTAATTGAAAAGTTCACAATTTCCTTAATGATCTGCAATGCCATTTTTTTCTTATATGAATATCATGAAGATATTCTCTTATGTTTTCTCCAAGAGGCTTTATTGTTTTCCCCTTAATGTTTAGGTTATAAGAAATGTTGAGAAAGAAACCTGAGTGAATTTGTCTCTGATTCTAAAGCTGATACCTAAAAGATCTAGCCTAGTTAACAAGGCAAAAAGATGAGTAAGAAGGAAAGAAGATAACACTGTGGAGAGATGAATCTTTAAGTGACAGCAAACCTATGGTAAGATAAATATTATGACATATTTGTTGGACCAAAACAAGGCCAGTCTGGCTAAGGTGCAGATTGAGCCAGAGTGTTACTAAATGGAGCCCAGGAGATAGTGAGGGACTGGACAATACAGACTCTTATATAACATGTTAAATAATTTGGCCTTTATCTTAACAGCAATGGCAAGACATTTGAGTTTTGAAAATCACCACGCTCTTTAAAATGTGAAGAAGAGATGGTGGAGAGTGTAATGTGTGTAAGGACAGACCAGGAGGGCATTGCAGAAGTCCAGATGAGAGATGATGGAAGATACAGAACACTGTGCAAAAAAAGATGAAATTGTTTTGGGGGATGGGCGTGTGGAGGAGAGATCAATGGTAAATGTTTCATGCATTTAGCTCAATTTGTTTTTGATACTCCCAAGTGGAGGTGGTAAACGGGTAGTTAGATATGTTCTGGAGTCCAATGTAAAGAACTATAGAACTATTCAGCACAAATCCTTCCACCATGTCCTCTGTTACTTCTACTACCTCATTAATCATAATTTCCTCCACAAACTGCCTTAAGTAAAACCTGTAAGTCCCTTGGAGTTGGCATATCCCTTTTCAAGCAGAGGTATTCCACACTATGTTAGAGTAGGGAGATGATATCAGTATCATCTCCATTAGTATAAGCATGCTGTATTAGTTTTCTGCTGCTGATAATAGAATATCCGAAACTGAGTAATTTATAAGAAAATAAAATTTATTTGCTACAGTTTTGGAGGATGGGAAGTTCAAGTTCAAGGGGTACATGTGGTCAGGGCTTTCTTGTTGGGGACTCTCTACAGAGTACTGTGGCAACACAGGGCATCATATAAACAAGGCTAAACAAAAGCATGCTAACGTGCTTCTTCATCTCCTCAAAAAGCCACAAGTGACACTCACGTGATAACTCACTTATCCATTAACCCATTAATCCATGAAAGGATTAATCCATTTATGACGGCAAAACCCTTATGATTCAATCACTTCCCAATGGTCCTACCTTTCAACACTGCCACAATGAGGATCAAGCTTTCACATGACCTTTGGAGGGGACAAACGTTCAGACCATAGCACAGGTCTTTCTTCTTCCTATAATGACATAAAATATTGTTGCTCCTTTGAGACTCATGACATCCAGCTATATACTGCATATTCTCCCACCTTGTCACTGTCATCTACTGACCTGTTTCATTTTATTCTTCCCTACTCCAAAATTTTCCAGCAGCCTGGAAAAGATCTCCCTTCTTTTGAAAATCTACTCAACATCTTAGTATCTCAGTTCCTAAACTTGGTCTACAAAAATATTTTCTTTCTTTAGCCATCCATTGTTAAGGGCACAACCTGAATATTGTCATCACCTGAATATGTTCCATTTCTAAAGTCATCAATTCAAATACCCCACTCAATAAACATAAATTTCTACCCCAATGTAAATCCAGTTTTGCTATAAGCCCAGTCTTCCCTCTCGAGTGGAAGCTGTTTATTCTCCCACAAGCCTCTACCATTCAATTCTTTTAACTGATTTTTTTTTATTTTAACATTTACCTGTACATATTTGTTGGGTACACTGTGTTGGTTCAATACATGCACATATTGCACAATGATTTGCTTAGGGAAGATAGCATAGTTTTTGTACCCATTGGTCCACCAGTTATCCTCCTCTCCACTCCACTCCCCTTTAGGCCTCTGGTAATCGTTATTCTACTCTCTACTTCTACAAGAACCACTATTTCTTTTCTTGACTTCACATATGAATGAGATCATGCAGTATTTGTCTTTCTGTGCCTGACTTACTTCATTTAATATGCTGGCTTCCAGTTCCATCCATGTTGCTGAAAATGATAGGATATCATTTACTTTTATATCTAAGTAGTATTCCATTCTGTATATACACCATTTTTTTTTTTTTTTTTTTTTTTTCAATCTATTGATGAGTATTTAGGTCGATTCCATCTTGTGGTTATTGAGAATAGTGTTGCAATGAACATGAGTGTGCAGGTGTCTTTTTGATCTATTAATTTCATTTCCTTTGGGTATATACCCAGTACTGGGATAACTGGATCATAAGGGAGATCTATTTTGGGTTTTCTAAGGAACCTCCATATTATTTTCCACAATAATAAATCAATTTACTTTCCCACCAACAATGTAGGAGGGTTCCCTTTTTGCCACATCCTTGTCAGCACTTGTTATTTTCTGTCTTTCATTATTATTATTATTATTATTATTATTATTATTATGGCTGTAATACAAGCAATCTTTTATTTATCCTAGTATAATTGTAATAATGTCTCTGGAGCTCAATATTATATTCAAACTCCAAGCTCCCTCATACAGTTGGCAGGTTTGAAAATAGAAGAAACAACTTCAATTTTAAAGAAGAAAGCAAGTGCTGAGCTCATATAAAGTAATAATAACTTCATTAAAGTTATCTCAAGATGTTTCATGCACAAATGCATGAAAATAGGCCCTCTTCTCCCTTCCAAATTGAACCTACATCCAGTCTGATCTCCTAAACCTAGAAAGAGGACGTATTTCTACCTACGAATAATGCTATCAGGGCAAAATTTAAAAAACATTCCTTTTCCACATAATAGAATATTATGCACATATGCAAATTATGATTTCAAATCCTTTGTAATGCCATTGAAAACAAATAAACAGGATATTAAACCATACATGTTCTATAACCTCATTGACATAAAATATGTAATATAAAATATAGGACTTTTTTTGGCATTTTTTAAAAACTTGACATTGACACATTGTAATTGTCCATACGTATGGGATACAATCTGATGTTTCAGTACATGTATATATTGTATAATAATCGAGTCAGGGTAGTTCAAGTATCACCTCATGCATTTATCATTTCTTTGTAGTGAAAACATTCAAAAGCCTCTCCTCTAGCTATTATGTTATATACAAAATGTAAATGTTAACCATATTCAACTTACTGTGTGATAGAATACCAGAACTTATTCCTCCTAATTGTAATTTTATACCAGTTGGCCAACCTCTCCCTGTTTTCCCTTCCCCCCATCCCGCTTCTCTGAAATGTAGTTTAAGTGGCTGGAAAGTAGTACATAAAATGTTTGTGATAATAATCTCTGAATTATACGATAATGACTTCTGTGTTTTTTTCTTGCATTTATCACACTTATTGTATTTTATTTTATTTTTATTTGCATGAAGAGCTGAAACAAATATTTTGAGAGGGTGACAATCATTTCAATGTCTTGTTGACAATAGCCATTCTAACTGTGCTGAGATGATATCTTGTGGTTTTAGTTTGCATTTACCTGATGATTAGTGATTTTGAGTATTTTTTCACGTGCTTGTTGGCCATTTGTATGTTTTCTTTTGAGAAAAGTCTGCTCAGGTTATTCACCCTTTTTTTAATTGGGTTATTTGATTTTTTGCTATTGAGTTCTTTCAAGAAATGTCTGCTCAGGTTCTTCGTCATTTTTAAATTGGGTTATTGGGGTTTTTGTTTGTTTGTTTTGTGTTGTTGCCATTGAGTAGTTTGAGTTCCTTATATATTCTGGATATCAGCCCCTTGTCTGATGTGTAGTTTGCACTTTCTGCCATCCTCTAGGTTGTCTCTTCACTTTGTTGGTAATGTTCATTGCTGTGCTGAAGCTTTTCAGTTTGATGTAGTCCCATTTGTATTTTTGCTTTAGTTGCCCATACCTTTGAAGGATATTGGTCTGTAGTGTTTTGGGGTTTTTTGTTGTTGTTGTTTTCGCTTTTGTGTCTTTTCTGATTTTGGTATTAGGCTAATGGTGGCCTAATAGAATGAGTTTGGAAGTATGCCCTCCTCTTCAACTCAGATTTTAGAATTGAGTTTGATATCCCAGTAGCTACACAAACTTCTTTTAGAACGTTACTATTCCAGCTTTTATTTTTCAAAAATAATTCTCATTTTTTAGAGGCTTATGCACTGTGAATAAGCCATCTGCTACTTCTTGTCACTGTATCCACACACCTTCCAGTAACAAGTCTCCCTCTTCCAATTATTTGTTCAAGGCAAAGGCGTTTGATTCACATGCCTTGTTTTTTATCCCAGGCCTTGCTATTATACTATGTAATTTCTGTGTCCGTGTAGATAAGCTATTCAGCATTTTTGTCTCTCATTTTCTTGACACCCAGTGTATTTAGTCTACAGTCTACTTCAGTCGACTTGTGAAATCTCACACCAGGACCATCACTCAGATATATTCCAACTCCTAGGGCCGGCCCATGGCTCACTTGGGAGACTGTGATGCTGATAACACCAAGGCCACAGGTTTGGATCCCTGTATAGGGATGGCTGGTTAGCTCACCTGGAGAGTCTGGTGCTGACAACACCAAGTCAAGGGTTAAGATCCCTTTACTGGTCATCTTTAAAAAAACAAAAAACCAACAAACAAAAAGGAAATATTCCAACTCCAAGTCATTCTAGTTTTTGACAACAACCTCCATCTTACTCATTCATTTATTCTTTCTACCACTGCTTTTGTTCTATTTTGTTTTGTTTTAATTTACAGGGACATGAAATTTGAGTCCTCTCTCAAATTCCTTACTATGTTTTTTTTTTTAGCTCTATCCTTACCTTACAGAGTTTACATGGTCTATCTCTTCACCTACTCTTCTATTCTAATCCTTTCGTCTCATATATCTGGCAATATCTTAATCTTGGATAAGCATAAATTTCACATCTTCTGCCCTTGTCACCAAACTAGAAAAATCAATAACACTTGGCTGATGATAATACTCTAAAATCAGTAGTTACCAGCCTCAAATGGAGCCCAAACTCTAAGTAGAAGTACTACTAAGTTTTCTCTAATCAGCTTGCTCTCCCTTTCTCCATGTTGACTACCTCAAATCTTCCTCACTTCTCTAAAACTTTCTACATCACAAATTCGTCCCATATGTTTCTGAGATGAGTTTACCTTCTATAAACCTACCTACATACTTACCCATTTTTTTTCTTCATTCCCTTCAGGTAGAATTAAAGAGGCATAGCCTCTTTCCATCTAAATAATATATCTCAAGTTGCACTTGGGATTCCACACTCTCCCACCTTTTCATAATTCCTGCATTTCAGCCTTTCTTCCTCTAGTAAATTATTCTCATCAACTACTACCTCCTCTAAATTTTTACGGTTTTTTTTTAAAGTTTTCTATTGATCTCACTACCTTAGTCAATCCTATTCCTCTCCCTCTTATGCACAAACTTCTCCTCTGAAAAGTTATCTACATTCACTGTTTCAAAATGCCTGCCATCATTACTCAACCAAATCCAGTCTTGGTTCCACTCTGATCACTATAATGATATTGCTCAAAATAAGTATACATGACCTCTATTTCACTCTATCTAGTAAATACTTATAGTACTCATGTCACTTTATTGCTCAGTTAACACTCTAGTCAGTTGATTCCATACCTCTCCCTTCTTGAAAGATTCTCTTCTCTTGACTTCTTTGACACCATATTCTCTTGATATCTCTCATTTTCCTTACCCATAAATGTGTTGTTCCTCAGATATCTGCTCTATAATTACCTATTTATATGCTTCCTGAATGATGTTATTAAACCTATGGGTTTAATTATCATAGATATTCTGATGACTTTAGAATCTTAATCTCCAACCTAAATTCCTTTTCTGGATATGAGGCTCATATAAACTCCCTCTTACTGGGCATTCTCCTATTGAGTTTTCACAGCCCTCGGATTCAGTAGAATATAAAGCAGAATGATAAAGTAGAATGTGCTTTGTATCACCTGAAATTTGCTCTTTCTCCTGTGCTCCCAGTCACAGTAAAAGGTAAAACTTCCTACAAAACCAAAAAACTTGGGACTTATTTTGATTCTTCTCTCTCACTTTACCTTTACCAGGTCTTATAGCTTTAACACCTATTTCCTTAATCTACCCATTTGACTCAATCACCACTGCAACACTCTTATCTAAATGATTGTCATTTTTCTCAACTACTGAAAATAACATCCAGCCTGGTCTCCATACAACTATTCTGGACTCCTTCTTCTCCTTTTTGTGCATGAAATGCTGAATGACACTTAAATCAGTTCTGACCATTTACATTTCTCTTTAACAAATTAAATAACACTCCTTTAATGTCTATTGTCTACAAATGTGGCTTTCACCAAGAAATATATATCTGACTATAGATAGACAGCTAGATGGTCAGTTTCTTTCCTCATTCATTATTTACTTAAAATTTGAAAATATTAACTCACAATTACAGGATGCTGATAATGGCAGTATTTGGTGGCTCTTTCAGATGGATTTGGATACTAAGTGAAATGAGGACCCAGAAATAATGGAGAGATGTCTAAAAAAAAACTATTATCAGAGCACCATTAAATGTAAAGTTGATAAGCACATTACACTCAACAGCTGGAAGGTTGGATACTTCAACTTGAAAGATGTCAGAGAATAGATTCCAGTTCTAGTCTGGTTTTCATTTGGTTCTGAAAATATTCTACATGTTCTATTACAGCATTTAAACGTGAGTTTTAACTATGCCTAATGATATGCTATCTATTTCTTTCTTCAATGAATGAGGAAGATCTTTAAATTTTGGAAAAGATCCAAGTTCTTGGCAATCATTTTGCAAACAAATTGCTCTTAAGACATTTTGATAGGTTATGCACAATATTATAAATCATCATGTTTTGTCCATGAAATCATAGGTTTAGGCTGTTCAAGATACTGAACATATCACTATTCTGGTGTGAAAATAAGACTTCATTTGATCTTTCTCTTCAAAAACTCTTTTGTGCATGTTTGTTTTTTCCCTTAAGAGCAAGCATATTTTACTACATAAAAGATGATTTTTTTAAGCATTCGTGTAAACAGCAAGCAACAAATATATTCAGTGGTAATTGTTTATTAGTTTCACAATTTTAGCTGCATCAGTTTCAGGAGGTATGAGTGATTTATGTGATTAAATCAGTTTGTGGACTAATGTTCATATACTACTCTTATTGTCATAACAAGCTGTGACTTGCTGCACACAAAACTGGTGCTACATCAGAGATACTCTTAGTGAAGTGTGTCTAGTCCTAAAATGGGTTACAAAATAGTCGATGACTTAGTAAGAACTTGAAATTTTCTTCTTCCATAGTTTGGGCTATCAGTAATAAACAGAACAAAATCTAGTCTAGCATTTCTTCAAGACATACATATAACCCATATGCAGGAGGCTGATCCACACACTGCATTTCAGTAAAGAAAATTAAAAAAAAAAAAAAAACTTCATTTGTGATGGGTAGCTACTTTTCCACTTGTGTGTCACTGATATCTTATGACATCTAATTGTGTGTATCATGTTTTGCCCAAATGGCATTCTGCTTTTTCACTATATATTAATATTAACTTTACAGTTGTTTTTTCTTAGAATGTAGACTCACCTACTTAGTTTATTTTTTTAAATTAGTTGCTTTAGGTTTAGCTATCACATTCTATCTTTAATTAATCTTATATAATTTTACATATAATGTAAGAATTTAAAATAGTATATTTCTATTTCCTCACTCTCAGCCTCTGAGCTATTGTCATAACTTTTACTTCTGCATGTTAAAAATCCAAGAAGACAATGTTGTTATTTTTTTTTTAAAATCAGGTCTCAAAAAAAAAATTTAAAAAAAAAAAAAAAAAAAAAACAAGAAAATAATTTGAGATACTTCTTTGTTAATGTAAGCATTTATCACTAAAAATTTTCTTCTTAGTACTGGTTTTGCTGCATCCCATACATTTTGGTACGTTGCATTTTTGTTTTCATTTGTCTCGAAATATTTTTTTTTTAAATTTCCTTTTGATGTCTTTAACCCAATGATAGTTCCAAAGTATGTTGTTTAGTTTCTATGTATTTGTACATTTTCCCATCTTCTTACTGTTATCAGTTTAGTTTCATTCCATCGTGGTCAGAAAAGACACTTGGTAAAAAGTTGATCTTCTCAAATTTGTTAGGGCTTGTTTTGTGTCCCAACATATGATTTATTCTGGAGAATGTTACATGTGCACTTGAGAAGAATGTGTGTTTTTCTGCCGCTGGGTGAAAAGATCTGCATATGTCTTTTAGGTCCATTTGTTCTGTGGCATTTTTTAGGTTGACTTATTTTTGTATTGGTTTTCTGTCTGGATGTTTTATCCATTACTGAAAGTGGAGTATGAAGTCCCATACTATTATAGTATTGCTGTAAAATTTTCCATTCAGACTTGTCAATATTTGCTGTGTACACTTAGGTGCTCTGAAGTTGGGTGCATATATATTTATAATTGTTATATCTTCTGCTTGAATTGATACTTTTTTCATTATATAATGACCTTCTTTCTTTACAGACAGTTTTTGGCTTAAAGTCTATTTTGTCTTATATAATGATAGCCATGTCTGCTTTCTGTTGTCTACTATTTGAATGGAATTTTTTTTTCCATTCTTCACTTTCAGCCTATGTGTGTCTTTGAATCTAAAGTGAGTATCTTGTAGACAGCATATAGTTGGATCTTAGTTATTTATCCATTTAACTACTTTATAGTTAAGTATTTACTATTGCCATTTTGTTAATTATTTCTGTTTGTCTTTTAGTTCTTTTGTTCTTTTTTCTTTTGTGCTGTCATCATTTGTGTTTATCTTTTCTTGTTTTCTATTTTTGCTATTAATAATCTTTGATGGCTTTCTCTTTTTCTTTTGTGTAATTCTATAGCTTTTTTTTTTTTACCTTTTTTTTTTTTTTGGATACCATGGAGTTTAAATGTAATATCTTGTAGTTCTTACCATCCATTTTAAGCTGATAGCAACTTAATTTCACTTGCATAAAATACTCTCCACTTTACCTCTCATCCCCCACATCATATGCTATTGACAGCAACATTTAAATCTACATATATTGTGTACCATTAACAAAATTTAGTTATAGCTGTTTTTTATAGTTTTGTATTTTAACTTTTATAACTGAATTAAAAGCATCTTACCCATCATCATTATAGTAAGACAGTATTTTGTTTTTGTTTATATATTTACCTTTACCACTGAGTTCATACTTTCTTGCACTCTGATGTTGCTGTTTAGTGTCCTATTGTCTCAACTCAAAAAACTTTCTTTAGCATGTCTTATAAGTCAGTTCTAGTGATAATGAACTCACTCAGCTTTTGTCTGTGAAAGCCTTTATTTCCAAATAACATTTGAAGGGAAGTTTACTGAGTATAGAATGCTAAGCTGGCAGTGATTTTTTTCTTCAGCACTTTGAATATATCATTGCACTCCCCTCTTGCCTGCAATTTTCCTACCAGTAGTCTTATGGAGGTACCTCTATACATAACAAGTCACTCTTCTCATGCTGCTTACAAAATTCTCTCTGTATTTAACTTTTGGTTATTTGATGATAACATGTCTTCATGTGGGTCTCTTTGGATTTATCTTATTTGATGTTCTTTGGGCTTCCTGGATCTGGACGTCTATTTTCTTCCCCAGGTTTGGGAAGTTTTCAACTTATTATTCAGGGATTATTTTTTTGAATAACTTTTTGTTTTTCTCTCTTTCTCTTCTCCTATAACTTCCATAAAGCATATATTGGTCTACTTGATGGTGTTCCATAAGCCCCTTAAAATATCTTCACATTTTTCATTCTTTTTTCTTTTTAATTCTTTGGATGATTTCCCATGACCTGTATTTGAGTTTGCTGATCCTTTCTTCTGCTTTATCTTGTTTTCTGTTGATACCCTCTATTGAATTTTTCAGTTCAGTTCTTGTATTCTTCAGTTCTTTGATTTCTATTTGGTACTTTACATTTCTATTTCTTCTGTGAAATTCTCACTTTTTTTACACTTTACTCTCCTGAAATCTAAAACTATATTTATGACCAATATTTTGAATGATCTGTCAGATAAATCACAAATATACATTTCCTTAATTCAATTCTGGAGATTTACTTTTTTTCTCTTATTTGGAGTGTATTTCTTTATTTTTTCCCTTGATTCTCTGTGTTTCTTTCTGTGTACTACACAGAGCAGCCACCTTTCCCAGTGTTTAGACTGGTTATTCTAGTATAAGAGAGGAATCTCACCAATCAGTCCCACAAGAGGTTATGCATCCCTCTCAAACCTTTATGCTCATGAAAACCACCATATTTGTTCTTAGTGGTTCCCAGGAGGCCAGAGTATGCCAAGTCCCATCAGTAAAGGAGAGTCAGTCCCTTGAGTAGCAGCCAGAAAAGTAGAGGTGCTGGATATGTAGTCCAATGTCTTCTCTCCTGAGGGAGAAGCTGGAGTTTATCACCTGCTCTCTCTTCACTGGAGTATGGAGAGGAGCTGTGGCAAGTGCCTGCATGCTCATTCAGATTGCATTTTCTTTCAAACCATTTTTTTGCTCTGTCACTAGGGTTCCCCATTCCTGCACAACAGATTGGAAATTCCTTTCAGGTAAAAATTATGGAAAAATGTACATTTCAACTTGTGTGTTTCCGAGGCTCACAGTCCTGTGCTGCCTATTGCCCAATATTTGAAACAGTTGTTCATTTATTTTCAGCACTTCATTAATCATTTGTATTGGGAAAACAATTCCCATGACAGTATCATTCATGAGAGACATCTGATAGCTTGTTTTAAAAGTTTTCTTCATGGAGTATTAGTTGTATTTCATTGTACCTATTTTGTCATGATGAATATGTTGTTGAAAGATGCCCTTGTATTGTTTGTGTATTCTTTGATTTAAGCAAAAAAAAATTTTTTTCCTTTCCTTCTGGATATATTTATGTCAAACTTGATTGAAACAGATTGGTTTATCATTGGAGCCATTTTATTTTGTTTTAAAATACTATGAAACTAGGGGACAATTCATCATGAGTTGAAACAAATCTAACTTTTCATATATTTTGTTTATTTTTTTCTAATTCCAAATTCTTTACTGTATGCTTTAATAAAACCACCACATTCACGGATTTAATTTCTTGTTCTTGAATTTATTTACGAGTATATGACCTATTTTCTCACTGGTGTCCTATTTTCTAGTTATGCATATGATGTCATTCTGAGTTGCACTATTTATATTAACATTTTCATTATTACTTTTACACTCTAGTACACTATTTTCAGCCACCGATGCATTTTTTGTGTGTGTGAATTGAGGATACATCTTTAATTATTTACTTGTGAAAAACTAAAATATAATAAACATAAAAAATAACATTACAGTGATACCCCAGTGCATTCTACTTATAAAACATTCAAGAAAACCTATGGTGATACAAGTGAGAAAAGTGATTACTTTTGTGGGGATAATAAGTTGGAAAAGGTACCAGTGAGGTTTATGGGATAATGGTGGTAATCTATATCTTAATGTAGGTGCTAGTTACATGGGTGTATTTACTTTATGAAACTTCATAGAATTGTTAAAATTGTTTAAATAACCTTATTATTTGTACATTTTATTATATGTTTGTTATGCCTTGCAAAAATGTTTTAATTACATGCAAGTATATTAATCTAGATGAATTATACTTGTTAAATGAAGTCCTGTTGAGATTAAGTAATCAATGCAATCTTGTAGTACATGTGAAAACTTTAAGAATGTAATAATAACACAAAATGAGAAAGGCAATGTATATGAAAATCATGATTAATCTTACTTTTCAATTTTCACTTTATGTCTTTCACTTTAATTTCACTAAACCACCTGTGCAAAACTTAGTATATATACAATGTAAACAGTGTTTCAGATATGAATGAAGAATGCAGATATAGAAAATGTTTCAGGTACTTTGCTTTCTGCTAATTTTCCTTAATACAGGAATATAATTTGAAGAATATAATATAATCAACCAAGTGAGTTGACAAATAGAGTATCTGTCTATGAAGAAATCTTCCAATTAGTTCATAATTAAATTTTCTGACAGATATTGGTTAACACAGATATATTTTGTTTATGATTAAACTGAGAGATTAACAATTTAATTCTTCTATATAATTTTTCAAAGTAATATATTGATGTGGTCAAATTTTAAAGGATAAATAAAAAAGACAGTCTTATGAAGAAAAGCATCTGCTTCACTGACTCTCCACAACTCCAATATAAATTTTAAGAGGCAACCTATTTTCAGCCACTCATTTATCAAATATATTATGCACCTAATATGTGTTAGATATTTTTCTAGGAGTTGGAAAAATGAGCATATTTATTTTGAGTACCACTGATATTAACTCTTTAACTCCAAATGAAAACAACATACCATTATTTCATAATTTGTCAAATTTAATAATATGTAGACTCGCAGAGGTAAAATATAAAATAACATAGCTTACTTATACTACCTTGCCTTGTTAAAAACAGGTATGGGGTTGCTTAAGGAGATTTTGGAGTTTCCATAGTGCTGGGAGAGACTTCAGTGAAAGCACTGCAGATGTAGAAAAAATAATGAACTTGGTGACATAACAATAGAAATTTTTCAAAATTATGCACAGAGAAATAAAGACTGAAAATTTAAACAGAATAGTGAATTATGAGACAACATAAAGTAATCTTCCATATGTAAAGCTGAAATTACAAAAAGAGACAGGGTATTTGAAAAACTCATGGCTGAAATATTCCCAAATTTGATGAAACCAAAATCAAAGAGATCCAAGAAGCTCAATAAACGTCAATGAGAAGCATAAAGAAATCAGACCAAAGCACGTCAAAATTAAATTGTTGAAAATTATGAAGACAATTGAGAAATGTAACAATTTTTTAAAAGCACTAGAGAAAAAAAGATGCATTACATATAGACAAAGGTAAAATGATAGTGAACATGTCCTCGGAAGTCATGCAAACTGCATACAGTGGTGTGACATCTTTAAATTATTAAATTCACAAAAACCTCCTGATCTAGAATTTCATACCCAGTGAAAAATGTCTTTAAAAAATAAAAACTAAATAAAATATTTTTTCAGAAAAACAAAAGCTGAGACAATTCGTCACCATCAGACTAGTACTAAAAAACATATTGAACAAATTTTCTATTCCAGAAAAAAATGATATCAATGGGACTGTGGATCTAGAGAAAGGTATAAAAAGCATTGAAAATGCTAAATACATGAGCAAAAAAACCTTTTTTTTCTATTTTTAAAACTCTTTAAAAATATTTCACTGTGTGAAGTGAAAATAACACAGTGTGGGAATTTATAATGTATTTAGAAGTAAAATATTTGACAACAATAGCTGAGGAAAACAGTACTCTGTTCTAAGATTGTTATACTATATTTGACTTGCATGATATTTCCTGAAGAAAGACTGTGGTATAGTAAAATGTATCTTCTAATCTCAAGGGCAACAACTAAAAAACTATAATAAAATGAAACATGAATTGTAGCTAATAAGTGAATAAAAGAAGTAAACTGGAATCATGAAAAGACTTAATACAAAAGTAGGCAGGGCAAGAGGAACAGGGACAAGGGAAAGCAGGGAGAAACAGAAAATTACTTAATAAATTTTACCGCAAATTTATCAATCAATAATAATTCTAAATATAAATGGTCTAAGTACATCAATTAAAACACAGAAATTGTCAGATTGGGTAAAAAATCATGATGAAACTGAAAGAAAGTGAGCCAAGATGCATGGTACTGATCAAGCTTTATTAAAGGAAAAGAATCTGCTAGGCTGCACCCAAAGTTGACAGCAGCCCAGGGCCACCCTCAAAATGGAGGATAGCACCAGGTGTGGGGGTGGTAGAGCTTTTATAGGGCACCAAGGGCTGGTTGATACCAACAAGGAGGGGCATTATGCTAATGTGGAAACTATGCGACCAGGGTGGAGAACTGTGCCCTTGCAGAAGCCAAAGAATTTCTGTTTAAGTCACAAGGCTTCTCATAAAGGGAAGGAGGAAAGGGTTTGGTGCTGGAGTGGAAGACAAGGCTGGTGGCTATTTTGTGCTTATTGTGTGCACAATGGTGCCAGTCATGTCCAAGATCCATCATTTCCACCTGTTAAGTATACGGAGAAGGGAAAATGGGTGAAGGTCTCGTTCTTCTGATGCTACTTCCTTCGGGAGATGGGCAAAGATATGGAAAAAAATAAAAGATTTATGTTGGCAGGCAAAACAATTAGGTGGCAGAGTATTGGTTTCATGTGGGGAGGTTGTTTTCCTCCAGGGAAAGGTCTCTGATTCTGAGGGGCTGACATCCTCCTCGCAGGAACAATTCAGCAACCTTTTGGTGAAAGCCTGCATATAATCCTGCAAGAAATTAGAGAAACACCAAAAGGGAAAGGGACCAAAAAGTAGGCTGAGTCCCAGCAAAGTTAGAGGTCCTAGTAGGGGCATAAGCAGGGTATCCAAGGGTTCAGTGACTGGGGGCACCCCCGAGGTGTGTTTGTGTTTTGTAATCTTTTGCCTTGGTGATCAATGCTTGCCTTTAAATGGTTTAAGTTGTTTTGGATCACCCCAGACTCATTTACATAATAACAGCATTCCTCCCCCAAGAAGAGGCACGTGCCTTCCTTCTTGGCTGTAAGGTAGTCAAGGGCTCAATGGTTCTCTACAGCGACTGTCGCGAGTGAGGTGACCTGTCGCTGGACGGAGGAGATGCTATCTATACTTAGTTCTTCTGAGAGTTTTTGATAGAATTGAGGGGCAGTAGCAAGGCCCACTCTGCCAGTCCCAGTTGCAGGAAGGATCCCTGCACCAATTAAAAGGTACAATTAGTGCCCTACCAGAGTTCAGCACTTCCTGGGGGGGGGGGGGCAAAGTTAGTCCCAGTCCCATCTCCATTCCTCCATCTGTCTGGATGGTGATGTCTGGGACAAGCCAAATGAATATGCAAGAAATTGCATTAGGGGGCAGGAAACAGGATAACATAGTTTTACAGAGGAAATATACTCTGTAAAACTATGTTTTAGGGCATGGATGAGGAGGGGGTAAATGAGTGGTAGCATTTGGTGAGGTTAGTAAGGCAGAGTGAGGGCAGGCCCTGCACAACGCTGACAGTCCCTATTGAGGTGAGATTAGAGGAAAGTGAAGAGACCTTTTTTGGAAATGTTGCAAGCTGCATCGATTGGGAGGGGGGGTGACCACAAAAATTTCCCATGAAGTGGGAGACAGATGAGTAGCTCGGGGACCAGTCTGATTCGCTGAGGACTGCATCACCCCTGCAGACCTGGAACCTCCATGTTCCAGGTAAGGGGGAGCATTGAGATAGGAGGAAAAACACAGGGAGGATGTGAAGGGTTAGAGAGCCAAAATAATTGAAAGGGCACATTGCCTCAATGAAATTGCTAAGAAGCATCCTACTGATAGGAGGCCAAGAGAAATCTTCCTATAATATTACACTCCTTTGGGGCAGCACTGGCCAATCCTGTAGCAAGTCCTAGAACAGGTAGTATAATAAATGTTAGGGACATGGGGTGACATATACTTATCATGTCCCATGATGGCAAACCCACGATAGCAGGTTGGGATCAGTCTCAGAGTAGTTCTTGTGTGAGGGATGTGGAGTGGACCTGCAAGAGTGAGAGGAAAATTTCTGGGGGAAAGATCATCTTTCTTCTGGGATTGGGGGAAGAGTGGAGGTCCTGGAGATTTTCAGTTTTGTGGGTCCTAAAATGGACAAAGTGTAAGGAGATGTTGGGTTCGGGGTTGAGCAGAGGGACCCTGGCTTGGTGTTAACAGATTCTTTGGGTAAAGTCTCAGGTGCTAGTTTTGCCAAGGATAAGTGACACCAAGGGGCCTTTCCTGGTACTTTTACTGCCATGGGGGTGGTGAGAAATATCTTATAAGGCCCTCCCCAACATGGCAAGAGGGGCTTTGGGATGAGGGTCTTAATATGCACTTGCTGTCCCAGGCTCAGTTTAAAGTCTGAGGGGGTGGTGGAGAAAGGATGAGGTAATAGAAGGTTGGCCTGTTCCCTGAGAAGATCCTTAATGAGTGAAAGAGTAGGGAGATAGTGGCCTAAAGGTGATGAGCTGGAAGGGAGAGGTGTGAGAGTGAACAGTCTGCCATACATACGTTCGAGGGGACTGAGGCCTGTAGGTTTGGGGGGGGGGGCAGCCCATAGGCGAGTGAGTGACTGGTGGGGAGGCCAAAAGAAGGGATGATTTCTGAGGTGAGAGCATGTGTTACTGCTGAAGCATCCTCTGGAGTGCAGGTAAAAGCCTCAACCCAACCTGAAAAGGTATTTACTAGGGTTAAAAGATACAGTGTGCTTTTGTGGGGAGAGTAATATAAGGACTGAAGAAGGCATAGTAGGGGTTTATAGCCTGTATGAACTGAATTATTGAAACTTAAAAGGATTTGCTAAGTTTGTGTGGTAGGGAGGACATAGAGACTGGAGAGAGTATACCAGATGTTCTTTCTTTGTGCTCCCAACTGTTGGAGGTGTTGCATTTCTTGGGGTGTGTATTGGAGTAAGGGCATAGGGGCCATGAGAAAGACCTGAGCAGGAGATGAAGAGTGGGGATCTGGTGATTGAGCAGCCTGTTTTGTGTTTAGGTCCACCAATTTGTTTCCCTGGGCTATAGGGTCATTGGAGGTTTGGTGTACTCTGCAGTGTATAACCCCAACCTCCTTTGAGAGTTGTGCAGCTTCAATAGTTTTTGTTAGATTTACTATGGCATAACCCACCTGGGGGGTGGGCATGGAGGTGGCTCTCCAATCTATGAACCACGTAATGGGATGCCCAAGAAAGGATTTCACCCTTTGTGGTAGGAGTAGGGAGTTCAGAAATTAGACTACTGAAATCCACCATTATTTCTCTGGTATTGGGGGTGAGGTGGACTCCCAAGTAGATGACTGAAGGAGAGGTAATTTGGGCCTTGCTGGGGACACTCAATGTCCCCTGGAGGCCAGCAGGAAATTAAGGAGAGCAACAATATGAGCCTGTGAAACCTCATAGGAGGGTCTACAAAGGAGGAGGTCATTCACATATTGTATTAATGTGCTAGAGGTTGGAGGAAGTTCAGGTAAGTCTTGAGCTAAGTCCTGGCTGGAAAAGTGGGGGCTATCCTGAAACCCTGAGGTAGTACTGTCCAAGTAAGTTGTTGGGAACAACACATGTTAAGATTAGTCCTGCACTAAATGGTATGAGCCGTTAGGCTTTATAACCAGAAGGATGGGTGTATTAAAAGGTGAGTGGGTAGGCCATGAGAGATGAGAAGAAAGGAGTTTGTGTATAATGGGTTTTAAGCCTATTAGGTGTTTGTTAGTGATGGGGTACTGGGGGCCAATAGGGAACAAAGAGGGGCACCACAATTTAACCAGGATAGGGGAATGGTGCATAGCAATGGAGGGAGAAGAAGTGTCCCATACTAGGGATTAACCTTGTCTGAGGGGTAGGGGAAGGTGGAAGGCCCAGGGGCCAGGTCTGGGACAGCCTATAACAGGAGTATAGTAGCTGGAGTTAAAGTGTTTAGGGTAAGAGTAGCTTTGAATTTGAAAAGAATGCCCTGTCCCAGTAAGGGGGCTGGGCATTGAGGCATTATTAAAAATTTGTGTGAATTGGGTGTGACGCAGGTTGCAGGAAAGGGATTGAGTAATCCATGAGTGGTATTCTGATCCTCTGACCCCTAATATTGTGATAGAGGACAGGGCTGTTGGTCCTGTATATCAGGAAGGGTAGGATAAGTGGACCCTGTATTCATGACTTGCCTCTTAAGGCAGCTGGCTTTGGAGTATGTGAGCCACAGATGGCATTAACCAGGAGCTGGTATTTGGCCTGATCTCTTTTATAGTTTTTTCGAATATCAGGGGCTGATTGGGTAAGGAAATGAGAGTGTAAGAGGGCCATGCCTGCAGGGGAGTTTGGGTCTATATGTTGCGCATTCATGTAAAGCCTCAGAGAGGCGGGTTAGGAACTTGTTGAGATTTTCAGTGGATCTCTGTGTGATTTCTCTAAGCATGTCATAATTGACTGACTTGTGAGTAGCATTTTGGAGGCCGTAAATCAAGTGTGTGATGATGTTATCCCAGAGAACCCGATCCCTATGGCTGCCCTGGTGGTCCTAATTTGGGTCTGTGCAAGGGACTGCAATGGCTCTCACAGGCTGCCTGTTATTTTGAGCACGTACTTCATCTGCCTGTTGTTGAGCCACCATCCAGACCTGCTCCCCGCCTTCAGGGGATGGATGTGTCTGGGTTGGACTGGAAAGATCCTAGTCATTTTTTGATTTGGGAAAGGTTTGAAAGAGAAAAGGGGATATGTATCCAGACAAATCCTTTCATCCCTGCCACTTTATGGAGGGGGTATAAAGGAGCAGGAGCTGAGGTGGGGTTCTTACCTGATGAAGGGGGAGAAGGAGAGGGGGGTTGGGTGGTTGAGGGTGAAGAGAGGGAAAAGGTGGAGGTGCTGGTGAAGGATTTGGATCGTAAGGAGGTAGTTGAGGTGGCCCATACAGGGAGCAGTGTAGGCTGACAGATCAAAAGATTAATCTGAGTCCAGGAGGGGAGTTCAGGCATGAGCTAGGAGAATTTGAGACGTAGGGCAGTTTTGACAGGGGGAGAAGGCAGAGATAGAAGAAGGCTTGGATCATAAGGAACCTCTCCAGCCTTTGCTGTTTCGGTGAGTATCTAATTTGAGAGTGCCATCTTGTGGCCACTGGGATCAATTGTAATGAGGCGTTCACGTTTTAATGTCTCCCTGGAGGCTGAGAGATTGGCCTGGAGACAGCCTGGAGGCATAAAACATGGAGTAACATAGAAAACGAGATGTTTAAATTTGTATTGTGAGGATACCGTTTAGAGGGTGAGAAAGGGAATGGGCAGTCCTCATAGAAGAAGAGTGCCGACAAAGGGCATCCTCTTTGCTGTCCACATTCTTTTTGAGAGAAAAGCCACTGACCAGCTAGAGCAGTATCCTCCAATACCTGGGGACATGAGAAGAGTTCCCACAGCCAGGAGTCTGGGCTTTGAGAATGAGAGAAAGAGAGTGAGTCAGGGGAACCCAAGATAGGAGAGGACTGACCCACTGACTCACTCTGAATTGAGGCCAGTGTTGGATGTGTTAGTGTACCCAGTTTGACAGGTCTGGGAAGGGTGGCCACAAGCAAATCAACCCAAGAGAGGGGATCATCCCACAGTCTGGCCAAAACCCTTCCTGGGTTTCAGTACCAAAATAAAAGAAAGTGAGCCGAGGCACTGGGCACCAATCAAGTTTTATCAAAGGAAAAGAATCTGCTGGGCTGTGCCCAAAGTGGATGGAAGCCCAGGGCTGACCTCAAAATAGAGGACAGCCCCAGATGTGAGGGTGAGAGAGCTTATATAGGGTGCCAAGGTCTGGCTGATACCATCAAGGAGGGGCATTATGCTAATTCTGAAGCTATGCAACCAGGGTGGAGAACTGTGCCCTTGCAGCAGCAAAAGGGTTTCTGTTTAAGTCACGAGGCTTCTCACAAAGGGAAGCAGGAAGGGGGTTGGTGCTGGAGTGGAAGACAAGGCTGGCAGCTATTTTGTGCTTATTGTGTGCACAATGGCACCAGTCATGCCCAAGATCCATCAGAAACTACATGTTAAAAAAGACCAAGAATTTAAGAATAAGAATATAGAAAAAATATATACCATGCTAATCACAGACCTAAGAAAAAGAGTGATGATATTAATTTCAGACAAAATAAATTTTAGCTAAAAGAACATTACTAGAAATAAAAAAGGGTCATTTCATAATGATGAAGTGCTCAATTCAAATTCCAGTTTCCATTTCTACAAGAAAAGAGCTTAGATGTCATCACTCATATTTTGCCACCAAGAGAAAGGCTGAACAAACTGAGCATAAAATCTGCTCTTGGATTTATCAGATAATTGGTATCACAAGGCAAACCACCAATTCAAAACCTAGTGACCCTGGAGAAACTTATGTTGAGTGAAAAAAGCAAAGCACAGAGGGATAAATACCACATGCCCTCACTCATAAGTGGGAGCTAAGAGAGAAAGGAGGAAGCAAATAAAGACCACAGTGGTGTGTTGGACTTGCACAGGGAGAGAGCATACGTAGGGACACAAAGTGGAGTGGGGGAAGGGGAGGGAGGTTGGGGATAATTGGGTGGGGGACACGGGGTATAATTGCAATTTGTGGTAATGGGCATGCTGCCAGTATGGATCTGGCTGCCACATCTTGGGCATGAGTGGTGACAATAAGCTTTGTATCTCATGAATATTCATAACCAATAAAAAAAAGAAAAATAAACGTAGTGAGACCAGAAAATACAGAAGACCACATCTTACAGAGAGAAGAAACCATGGGAACCAATAAGGGTTAGGAACAATTATTGAGTAATTGACTAATTTTTGGAAGCAGAGCATGGAATAGCTTCAGATTTAAAACCTCCTCAGAGCTCAGTCTTATAGGGGGCCCCAAACTTTTATGAGCTTTATGCAGGAGACTTACCATGTTCTCATGATGAAGATGGGGTGAAATCTCATGCTTCTGACAGGAGGAGGTGAAAAGTAAATATTTTGAAATACACTTTGAGCTTGCCCTCAAAGGAAACTACTTAGCAGTGCCTTATCTGACCTAGGGGAAGGGCAGCTAGATAACTCAGCCCTCTCTAGCCTTTCTGTTTCAGCAAAAGGAAAGAAAGTAAAAGGCTAAGAAACTCTTCTGATTGCCATATCTCAGGGACCCAGATTCATTAAGATAACGTGACTTAATTATAAGATTAGACAACACTTATTCTCTACAGTACCTTACCACCACATTAAAAGAGCTCTAGCATTACCAGTAGATTATAACTGAGATAGCTGCAAGAGATAGACTCTATTTAAGGAGGAGTTTCTAGGAAACCCAAAGACAACAACATGGTTGAAAACAAGTGCAATAGAGGAAATCAAACCCTCTGATACCCACAGCTAGAACAGACAATATACACAAACCAACTTTATGCCAGATTAACATAAAGCATCATACTAAGGGTATATTTATCAAATTCCTTACACCTGATGCATAATGTCTGGTTTTCAAGAAAAAGTTACAAGGTATGCTGAATTGCAAGGAAAAAAACAATCTGAAGAGACAAAGTAAGCATAAGAACCAGATATTGGTATGACAAAGATGTTGAAACTATCAGAATGATAATTTAAATAACTTTACTTAATATTATAATGGTATTAAATGGGAAAGGAAGACAGTATGCAAGAAGAAGATGAAAGAGGGAAAAGAGCAAAATAAATATTTAAAGTAATGATGACAGAGAATTTTCTAAAATTAATAACAGATGCCAAACCACAAAGCCAGGAAGATTGGGAAACACCAAACAGCATAAATATCAACAAATCTACATCTAGGCCTGCCATATTAAAACTGTAGAAAATAAAGAGAAAAAGAAAATCTTGAAAGGAACCATGTGGGTAAGTTTGGAAGGGACAAAACTACTTAACTATAGAGGAACAAGAACATAATTCATTTTATATGAGATTTTTCTTCACAAACCACTCATGCAAGAGAGAGGGAACAAAAATATGTAAAGTATGGAAAAAATAAATCAACCTGTAATTCTATATTATTATCCTTCAAAATTGAAGATGAAATAAAGTGGTTATTTCATCAAGAGGATAAAACAGAGTTTCAAAATAAATGAAGCAAAAATAAATAGAACTGGAAGGAGAAATAGGCAAATCCACAATTACAACTGGAGATTTCATCTACTTTCTCTCAATAATTGATAGAGTAATTAAATAGAAAATCAATAAGGAAACAGAATATTTGAATGACACTATCAACCCCATTGACCTAATTTAGAGTTTAGAACACTACTCAAAAGAAGAACAGACTTTTTTTTAGGAATAATGAAGTTTTTATCAAGTTAGACCATGTTTTGAGCCATAAAACAAATATCAATAAGTTTAAAAGTGTTCAAATCATAAAAAGTATGTCCTCTAACTACATTTAAATTACAAAACAATATCTGGAAAACTCTCAAATTAAAGAACATACTTCTGGACAACCCAAAAATTAAAGAAGAAATCAAATAGGAAATTATAAAGCATTTTCAATTAAAAAAAAAAAAAAAAAAAAACACAAGACACCAATACGCATATATGTGGAATGCTGCTAAAGCAGGACTTAGGAGGGAATTTATAGCAGTAAACAACTATATAAGGAACAAAGGTTTCAAATCAGTGACATCAGCTTCTACAATAAAGAGTTAGAAAAAGAAGAGAAAGGAAACCCAATGTAAGCAAAAGAAAGAAAAATATAAACATAAGATAAAAATTTGCTCTCTCTGAAGTGAGTACACTCATAAACAATTTCAGTGTTGTCTCACATCCAACAAGGGGCTAATATCCAGAAAATACAAGGAACTCAAACAACTCTTTGGTAAAAAATAAATAAATAAATAAATAACCCAGTTAAAAGTGAGCAAGGGATCTCAATAGACATTCTTAAAAGAAGACATAAAAATTGCCAACAAGTACATGAAAAATGCTCTGCATCACTAATCATTAGGGAACTGCAGATCAAAATTGCAATGAGATATCATCATACCTGTTAGACTGGCTATTCTCAAAAAGGCAGAGAATAACAAATGCTGGTGAGGATGTAGAGAAAGGAGAACCTTCCTTCCCTGTTGGTGGGACTGTAAATTAGTGCAGCCATGAAGGAAAACAGTACGAGGTTTCTCGAACAGATATATATATATAGGACTACTACTCCATTGTTGAAGTATAAACATGCTACTGATTTTTGCATGTTAATTTTATATCCTGCAACTTTGCTGAAATCATTTATTAACTCTAAGAGGTTTTGTTGTAGGGTCTTTCGGTTATTCTATATAAAGGATCATGTCATCTGCAAACAGGGACAGTTTGGCTTCATCTTTTCCAATCTGGGTGTGCTTTATTTCCTTCTCTTCCCTGATTGCTCTGGCTAGTACTTCCAACACTATGTTGATTAGGAGTGGTGAGAGTGGGCATTCTTGCCTAGTTCCTGTTCTTAAAGGAAAAGCTTTCAGCTTTTCCCCATTCAGGATGATTTTGGCAGTGGGTTTTTCATATATGGCTTTAATTATGTTGAGATACTTTCCATCTATACCTAACTTATAGAGGGTTTTCGTCATGAATGAATGTTGAATTTTATCACATGCTTTTACAGTATCTAGAGATGATCATATGGTTTTTGTGTTTGATTTTATCAATGTGGTGTATGACATTTATTGATTTGTGTATGTTGAACCAAACTGGTATCACTGGGATGAATCTCACTTGATTATGAGGTATAATATTATCTTATGTGTTGCCTTATTCTATTAACTAGTATTTAATTGAGGATTTTTGCATCTATATTCATCAAAGATTTTAGTCTGTAGTTGTCTTTTTTGGTTGTATCTTTGTCTGGTTCTGGTATCAGGGTGATATTTGCCTTATAGAATGAGTTTGGGAGAATAGCCACTGTTTCAATATTTTGAATAGTTTGTAGAGAATTGGTATGGTATTGGTTCTTCCTTAAAGGTCTGGTAGAATTCTGCTGTGAAGTCATCTAGTCCTGAGCTTTTTGTTGTTGTTGGGAGACTGCTGATAACAATTTCAATCTCTTTGATTGTTATTGGTCTGTTCAGATTTTCTATATCCACTTTGGCTCAGTCTTGGTAGTTTGTGTGTATCCAAAGATTTATTCATTTCCTCCAGATTTTCAAATTTGTTGGCATATGGTTGTTTGTAGTAGTTTCTAGTGATTCCTTGTATTTCTTTGTATTTCAGAGGTATCTGTTGTAATATAACCATTTTCATTTCAAATTTTTGTTAGTTTTGTCTTCTCTCTTCTTTTTTATTTAGCCTTGATAATGGTTTGTCAATTTTATCTTTTCAAAAAAAAACAATGTTTTGTTTAATTGATTTGTTGTATCATTTTGGGTTTTTTTATTTCATTTAGTTCTGCTCTGACATTAATTATTTATTTCCATCTACTAACTTTGGGTTTGGATTGTTCTTGTTTTTCTAATTTTTAAGGTAAAGTGTTAAGTTGTTTACTTGCCTAGTAGAAAAAGAAGTTAAGACAGCTAGCCCATTTAAAATAGTCCCCTGAAAAATAAAATACCCAGGTATAAATTAAACCAAGGATGTGAAAAATCTCTACTATGAGAATTACAAACCACTGTTGAGCGAAATTAAAGAGGACACAAGAAGATGGAAAGATATACCATGCTCCTGGATTAGAAGAATTAACATTGTGAAAAAGTCCATACTACCCAAAGTGATCTACAGATCCAATGGAATCCCCATCAAAATTCCAATGACATATTTCTCAGATTTGGAAGAAACAATCCTAACATTCATATGGAAGAACAAAAGACCATGAATAGCCAAAGCAATCCTGAGCAAAAAAATAAAATTAAATAAAATAAAGCTGGAGGCATAACAATGTATGATTTTAAACTATACTACAAAGCTATAGTAACCAAAACAGCAGGGTACTGGCATGAAACCAGACACACGAACCAATGGAACAGACAAGAGAATCCAAAACTCAAACCATGCACCTACAGCCATCTGATCTTTAACAAAGGCTCCAAGACTACACATGGGGGAAGAGACTGCCTCTTCAGTACATGGTGCTGGGAAAATTGGACATTCATGTGTAGAATAATGAAACTGTACCTGTACTTCTCACCATATACCAAAATCAACTCAAAATGGATTAAAGAATTAAATATACATCCTGAAACAATAAAAATCCTTAAAGAAAACATAGGGGAAACACTCCAGGAAGCAGGATTGGGTACAGACTTTATGAATATGACCCCAAAAGCACAGGCAACCAAAGGAAAAATAGACAAATGGGATTATATCAAGCAACAAACTTTCCACACAGCAAAAGAAACAATTAACAGAGTGAAAAGACAAACAGAGTGGGAGAAAATATTTGCAAAATGTATACTTGACAAAGGATTAGTAACCATAATATTCAAGGAACTCAAACAACTTAACAGCAAGAAACAAAACAACAACAAAAAAAAAAAAGAAAGAAAAGAAAAGAAAAAAAGAAACCCAATTTAAAAAGGGGGAAAGGAGTTGAATAGGCATTTCTCAAAGTAAGAATGGCCAACAGACACATGACAAAATGCTCAACATCACTCAACATTTGGGAAATGAAAATCAAAACCACTTTGAGATACCATCTCCCTCCAGTTAGGATGGCTAATATCCAAAAGACCAAGAATGACAAATGCTGGCAAGGTTGCAGAAAAAAATGAAACATCTTATGCTGTTAGTGGGACTGCAAAATGGTGCAACCTTTACTGAAAACAGTATGGAGGTTCCTCAAACAATTATAAATAGTTCTACCATATGACACAGGTCTTCCACTGCTGGGTACATACCCAGAGGAATGGAAATCATCATGTCAAAGGGATACCTGTACTCCCATGTTAACTGCAGTGCTATTTATGATGGCCAAGAGTTGGAACCAGACTAAATTCCCATCATCCTATGAGTGGATAAGGAAAATGTGGTATAGATGTCAAATGAAATACTACTCTGCTATATAAAAAAAAGAAAAATGAAATAGTAACATTTGTAGCAGCATGGATGCTGTTAGAGAAAATTATATTAAGTGAAATAAGCCGGGCACAGAAAGAGGAATACCATATGTTCTCACTTATTTCTGGGAGCTAATAAAAATAAATTAGTAAATATACAACTGAATAGGGAGAAAAAGAAGACACAACAATCGCACCAATTCCTTGATCGTGTTAAGACAAGCGAACAGATATGATGTTGATGCAGGGGAGTGGGTAGAGGGAGGGAAGAAAAAGAGAAATTGGTAAACGGCTATGAAAATCAAATACATTGTATATCGATAAATTAAAATTTTAATATGTGTGTGTGTGTGTGTGTGTGTGTGTGTGTGTGTGTGTGTGTGTGTAGAACTACCATATGATCCAGCAATCCTACTACTGGGTATATATCCAAAGGAGTGGAGATCATAAAGTTGAAGGGATGCCTGCACTCCCATGTTTACTGCAGCTCTAGTCACAATAGTCAAGATATGGAACCAACTTAAATGTCCATAGACAAATGACTGGATAAAGAAAATGTAGTATATTTACACAGTGGAGTACCACTCAACCATAAAAAAGAATAAAACTCTGCCACTTGAGAATATGGATGAGTTTGGAGAAAATTACATTAAGTGAAATAAGACAGGCACTGAAAAAGAAATACCACGTTCTCACTCATATGTGGGAGGTAAAAATGAGAAAACAAAACTAAAAACAAATAAATAATAATTATATTAAGTTGAACTGTGAAATGGTGAGGGGAGAACTGTGATTGGTAGAGGCAAGGGGGGAGTCGCCAGGGGGCATTATGAGAAGCTGGTTAATGGAAACAAAATTACAGCTGGATAGGAAAAAATAAGCCCTATTGGTATACAGTCAACCCAGAAATCTATAATAAATAATGATTTACTGCCTTTTACCACAACTACAGGAGAGGAGGTTGAATGTGCATATCACAAATAAATTATTGGGGTTTTGCAAGGGGGAATATGCTGATTGCCCTTAAGGGATTATCCCACATTGTACACATGTACTGAGACATAACTCTGTACCCCATAAATATGTACAATCAATATGTTTCAATTAAAACATTAAAAATTTTTAAAAAGCATACCTGAGGCATATGAAAAAATCTTATAGTAATTTATTTAAAAAATTAAAAAAATAAAATTTCAGTGTTCTTGCACCTTTCCTGTCAGTTTGAAATTATATATGAGAAAGTTATTTTAAAGAGAGAATTTTCCTCTCTAAGTCAAATGGATTCTTCTCTTTTTACTCTATATTCACTACTCAAAATCTTTTTTTTCCATTTACTTTTGCTTCGTATTTGCCCTATGACTCTCTTGCATACGTTTTGTTTGTGCTGTTTTTCAGGGTTTTTAACTGTACATTTTTTAATGGTATAATGATTTTCCTTGATTATTTTGTAGTGACTTCTGTATTCTCAGCCATACTGTTTGTTTCTCATGGTCGTCGTTTCGCCCTGGAGACATGCCATTTGCAGACCTCTGCAATCTTATTTTGTTTCAAAATGGACCAGTATGACTCTTGCTACTACTACTAGTGCTGCTGCTGTTGCACACACACACACAGGTTTTCCTTGTTTGTTCTGGATTTCAGGTATTGAATTACAGTTTGAAAATGAGGCTTATAAAATTTAGACTTTTTGGAATCTATTAAAGTTTCCCTATGTTTTCTTTGTTAATGTCTTTCAGTGTGATTATGTTTTTAATAAAATTCTTGATTTTCAAAGAATTTTTACATTATGAATTTTATTTCTATGTTTTTCTGAAAAAATTCTAATGGCTTGAAATTTCACTGTATCTGATATTAATGGAACCTACACTCCTTTTGAATTTGCATTTTCCTATATATGTTTAAGCACTCTTTTATTTTTAACCTTTCTATATTATTTAATTTAGATGTTTTTCTGATGAACAGTACATTTAATCAGACCTGTCTGTCTTTTAACTGGTAAGTACCATCCATTCACATTTATTATAGTTACCAATATGTCTGGTTTTATTTCTAATGTTTTATTTTTTATTTTATATTGAATTAGCTTTTCATATAATTTTCATTTTTCTTTATGTTTTTCTGAATGCAACATTTTCTTCTTTTGAATTATTTTGTTCCAGTGGGCCCATAGGAACAGCAGATTTAGGAAATGTCTAACAGAGAATTCAGAATAACCCTCTCAAGGATGGTCAGGAAGTCACAAAAAATATACAGGTAGAAAATTAAGCGATACCTGGAAAACAATCCAGGTGAAGAATGAGAAATGTGATAAAGGAATTGAATCAATTAAAAAATAGAAATTCTAGAAATAAAGAATATATATCTGAACCGAAAAACTTGATAGAAAGCTCCAAGAGCAGATTTAATCAAAAAGAGTGAAGAATTAGTGAGCTCAAAACAGAGGAGCAAAAGGAAAAAAGAATAAGAAAAAATGAATCAGAAATACAGCAAATATGGGACTTCCTCAAGCAAAATAACCTTTGGATAATTAGTGGACAGAAAAAAGGAAGAGATATAGAAAACATATTCTAGGAAATAACAACTGAAACTTTCCCAAGTACGGAAAAAGATGACAGCATCCAGGTACAGGAATCTCAGAAGTCACCAATCAAATTCAAGCCAAGGAGGAACACCCCAAGGCACATCATAATCAAGTTATCAAAAACCAAAGACAAAGAAAGAACACTGAAAGCAGCAAAAGAAAAGAAAGACATAGCATTCAACAGAGCCCCAATACATCTTTCAGTGTATTTCTCAGTAGAAACCCTACAGGCCAGAAGAAAGGATATGTTCAGGGTGGTGAAGGAAAAAGACTGTTAGCCAAAAATTATCTATACAGAAAGACTAACCTTCAAATGTGAAGGAGAAATAAAGTATTTCCTGACAAATGAAAGAAAGGTAGGAGAATCCACTTCTCTGTTAATTTTGGAAAGGTACTACACAATTCTTCTGCACCCTGAAAGTTGTAAAATAAATCAAGAATATTGATATATCAATATACAAAATGTGAGGAATGATTATGTATCCCCATCACACCGACTTGAGACCCTGTAGATATTTTTATTCTTTCCACAACTCCTGTCTTTGGTTTCATAGATTTAAAATTTTAGTTTTAAGTTATTATTTTTTACAAAGTTAATTTATTTTTTATTTTAAGAAACTACTCAACATTTTCATTATAATTTACATATTTATGAGCAATAATCATTCGCTTTTAACTATGTTTTATTTTCATCATTGCTCTTTGTATATTTAATATTCTCCCACTTGAGTTTTTCTGATTCTTTTCTCAGTAAGCTAGAGTACTTCCTTATTTGTGCTATGCTTTCTAAGCCCTTGCATATATAAAATTCCTTTCTTCCTCTTCACATGTGAAGGATATATGTGAGGGTAAGATTCTAAAACCAGAGTTCTTTCTTCTTATAATACATAAATAAAATTCTACTCTCATAGCCTCTACTGTTGTAGATTGAACATTTTATAACATTCTGAGTCACTTTCTTTTATAGTTACTTATTTTTATTTAGAAGCTTATAAGATTTTGTCTTTATCCATGAAATTTATAAATGTTGCCAGGAGTCTCAAGGTTATTGTTGTTAATTCTGCCTAGAGGTAGAATGTATGCCTCTTCCTCCAAAGTGTTGTTAGTTTATGTCTTGCTTAGAAGGGCCTTTCACAGTAGCCCAACTGATTATAAATTTAGTTCTTTATCAAATGACTTGAGACTTTGGGGCAGTGAGAAAGCAACCCTCTTTCATCAGCTCTTTTATGTGGGATTGGATTTACATTCAAATGGTGGAGAGTTTGAACTTAAACTCATACATATTCTAATTTGGGACAATGAACATTCTTCTATAAAGCAGCTACTTGGATCATAGCACTCCCTTTTGGGTATAGAGTGTTAGGAACATGTAGATAGTAGGTAATCCTCTGAGGAGTCAACTGGAGAAAATGTGTAGCCATTCTCATTTTGAAGCATGAGTTCTTTACTAGGATGCTTCCAGAATACCACTGCTCCCTATTCCTCTAATTTTAGAACCTGAAAACTATCTTTTAAGATTAAATGGGAAATGCAAATACACTGAAAAGTCCATTGAAGTGGAAATAAAATCAGTTTTTAGGTAAAATCTGCTTGTATTTCATATGGGCTATTGTCGGCAAGAGAAGAAATACAGTTTCATCCATTATAAAAATCACATACGGTACTCCATGGCAAGGGTATTAAAAAATAATTCTCCTCAAGTTTCCACATGTTTGGTGTTCAAATTATTGAATATTGCAGTTTTCTAATTTAGGGAAAAAAGTAACATGTCACAACTGGAGCTTGGCCTTTATGGCAAGGTGTTCAGGCCTCTGAAAATATAATCCAGTCACTTCTGTCAAACAATATTTATTGAGAACTGACTGTGTACCAGACACTATTTCAGGTACTTGAGATATATTGCTTTACAAGGAGTGCATGACCCCTGCCCTTTTGCAGTTTATCATCTAACAACCCCATAGGGTCAAAATAGTAAATTTGGGGAAGTGTGTCAGGGAATAGAAAGAAGTCTAGGAAGCAGCCATGCAGAGCCACAGAATTCTATGATTCAAAACCAGGAAGGTACCTTCTCAAGAATGCAGATGCACCAAGCTATAAGCAGCCACCTATACTCTAGACAGACAGTCAGCACCAGGTAGGTCCAGCATTAGGCAGCCAGTATGGAGCCACAGCATTGAGTTGCAAAAGCTACACTCCTGGAAGGATGGAATGGGGACAAAGCAAAACCCTAATCTCTAACCCTAAGCCCTTATGAGCCTAGTAGAAAAGAAAATGAACATGCAAACAGAAAGATAAACCATGGATCCAATTACGGACACCAGAGTATAAGATAACAGTTTGATTACCAGGGTTAACAGTCAGAGTCAAAGAGTTCCAGCATTAGTAAATAGGAAAGTGTCCTTTAAAGAATGCAAATGTACCAAGAGGTTCAGCCTCAGCAATAAAAGTAATATGATGCTGTTTCCTGTCATTTCAGGAGTTCAAACTTAAGTGGTAAGTTTAATTAGAAGACATCGTGTATGTTTTTCTTCCTTTTTCCAGAATATATGCAATTAAAATTCATGTAAGTCAGTATCTCCACATGCACCTTAGTTTGAGCCTCCTCGTTTTTTTCACCAATACCTGAAGAAGGGATTCTTAATTTATCTGAGGGTAAGGTTATCTTCCACCCTGAGAAACTTACGAGTGGAAAAAATAAGACTGCTCTCAGAAAGAGAAGCCAAGAGACAATAAAATAAGCACACAGTGGGTCAGAGAAGAGAATTTAAATTGAATCATTTTCAATTTAATCTGAATTCCAGGCCTTTTGACTTGACTAACTAAAGATATTAACAAATATATAAAGGAAATGGTCCCCCAGAGGAAGTGTAGAAATAATACAATCTCTGACACTGAAGCTGAAGGCCAGACACTGGACTGTGGTGAATTCTCTAAAGTTATATCTCTTGGCGGGGCCTCTCTTGGCAACAACAAAATATTAGATTGTGTTTTTCCTAAAAATGCACACACCCACATACACACACACACACACACACATGCCCCTATCTAACACAGAAGCAGTATATTTTATAAACAATGGATCACAAAGATTAGTTTTAAAACTTGCACATTGGACTATCATTTTCCAAGGCTGGCATCTACAACTCTTTTAACTTTGTGATTCAGATACTCAAAATAATACTGTAATATTATACTAATATTATAATAATGGCCTTAGCAATAAAATAATATAAGTGAAGATATTGTTAAGCATCCCTTAGACTCATTGTCTGGGGTTTGCAGCTCATAGTTTTCCTTTGATTAAACTCTGCTTGCTCTATTCTGCTATTTAAATTACACAGAATATGATTCTCTGTCAAATGCTCTTAAGGATAATGTAGAATTTCTCTCACTAATTTCCATCTTTCATTCACCATTTCTGTTCTGCTAACACAATGAGATGCCAGAGAAAGAGGTTTTTTCCTTGGTGTTCTCTTAGCAATCTGAAGAGTGAAATGAATGGAATTCATGAACAAAAAATGAATAAGGAAAGAAACTGTGAAGAATCCAGCATGTCTTATAACCCATCATATATTAGAAACCCAAAGAGTTTGCTTGAGAAGGTATGAGTGCTTCTTCAAACTTGAAACCCCTCACCAAAAGCGAGTTCTCATCTCTGAGCAGGAGGGTGCACCTAAAATCATCACATGAGGGGACTCATTGCAGCTTTCTTCTGAGAGAGACTACAGGTACTTAGATTCCCTTCAATGGTCCTTCGTACACTTCAGGGCCCTGAAGACAGTGACCTAGCAAGCTTGAGAAGGGCTAAGTGAGAAAAGATAAAATCCAGGCTACTCAAAACTAATAATTAAGGAAGAAAAAAAGGAGATTTTGTACTGACAGGCACTGAAGAAGCCAAAGCCTCCCTGCTGAAGTGAGATATTTTTTCTGGGTGTTAAATTTGAAGGCAAAAATAACTAAGCATGAGCGCAAGGATGATGAAGAAAGTTCTTGTAAAGCCTGTCCTTACTAATAAGCATCACATATGTTTTATCATTTTTACCTTTTTTCCCATTTTTTCTCCTTTCTGTTTCTTATCCTTTTTTCATCTTCTTTAGCAGTTTCCTTTCTATGACTTTTTGGCTTTCCATCCTTTCTGTGAGCCAGCCTCATTAGTGACCTGAGGCACCAGACACAATTTAGCCTAGTCGGAGGTAATTAAACCAAAGTAGTCACTGATCCTTCCCTGAAATTCTGCATGATGCTCAACACAGTCAGGATGAATGACTAAATGCATCATGGGAAAACACTGAAGAAGGTTCACTGACTCTTCTAGAAATGCTAGAGTACTCCAAGCCCTGAGCCTTGGCCCCCTTGCAGGTCCATTGTCAGAAGGAAATCAAGTACCTCTGATTTCTGAGATGCTGCTCTTGCTGGAACAGAGATCTCAGAGGATATACCAGTGTGAGGACCTGAGATTCCTGAAGCAGAATTGCTGAGTTCTCCTATTCCTGTCATTAACACTATATCCCTGAAAATAACCTTGGACAAATCTCTTCTCTCTGGACCTCAATTTTCTTATGTAAATTAAGTGAATTGACAGGAAAGGAAAATAAGTTTCAACTTTCTTGACAATCACCACCAATTAGAAGTTGTTGCTTGGTTCACCATTTTCAGAAATGCTGGCGAGGATGTGGAGAAAGAGGAACCCTCCTGCACTGTTGGTGGCACTGCAAATTAGTGCAGCCATTATGGAGATCAGTAGAGAGGTTCCTTAAATAACGACAGATAGAACTTCCCTATGATCCAGCAATCCCACTATTGGGGATATATCCAGAAGATTGGAAAACATCAGGTCTAAGAGATACCTGCAGTTCCATGTATATTGCAGTTTTACGTACAGTAGCCAGGCGATGGAACCAACCTAAATACCTATCAATGAAGGACTGGATTAGAAAATTGTGTCATGTATATACACCACGGAATACTACTTAGCCATAGAAAGAATAAAATTTTACTATTTCTGGCAATGTGGATGAGCCGGGAGAAAATTATTCTAAGGGGAACAACTCAGGTACAGAAGGAGAAATACTGCATGTTCTCACTCATAACCAGGAACTGAATCCATAAATATACAAATAAACAATAAACAGAGACAGAGAGAAAAAAAGAAACAACAATTACAGTAATAGACTGAACTTTTAGAAAACTAGAGGTGGAAAAGGGGAGGAGGGGGGTAAGGAGGAGGGCTAATGAGGAATTGGTCAACAGACACAAAGAATGATTGCGTATTGTAATGATGAAGAATGTAACTATACTGATCTAACCACCACACATTGTACATGATTATTGGAAATCAGTGTTGTACCCCACATGTATGTATCATTAAAAAGTAAAATAAAATTAAATCTCAAGAATAAAACACACACAAATAAATAAATAAAGTTTATGTTAGATCTTCTAGAATAAAAAGAAAAAAAAAGAGAAATATTTTGATTACCCTGGTTCAATATTGTCACTGGTTTCTTTCATAATTGCATTATGTCATAATGGCTAAGAGCACTCAAGTTGGAGTCAAACCCTTCTGGACCCAGTTACCAACTGTGAAACTATAGCATGTTACTTTTCATCTCAGTCTGTGAAATAAGGAGAACATTACCCACCTTATAGAGATACTCTAAGAAATTCATTACATAATTCATATAAAGTTCATAGCACAGTGCCTTCACAGTGTGAGCCCACAGTATATAGCAAATTATCTTCATGACCATCACACTCACAAGTCCATGGAAATATATAGCAAAATATCTTCCATGGGCAGAGGACTGGGGAGTGGTGCCTTGCTAATATCATTCCTAGACTAGGTAACTTTTAAGTTGTTTTCCAGTTCTCGAGTTATGTTTTTGTGGATACCAAAACAGCACAGATTGTGTGATTTAGCATGTTCGATAGAATTTATGGTGAGAATCAGTGGGATGTTGACAACTTTTCTTAGGTGACAACGTCAATTCATCACCCAACTTTTGGATTTCTTTTAGTTGGCTGTGTCTCCCCACACAAGAAACAATTAGACCAAAGGGAAGAAAAAAGACCGTCAATTATATTGTACTAGTAGACTAACTTTACACCAAACTGATTTATATCAGTTGATTTATAATCAACTGACTATATCTTTTACCTGTTTAATGAATCTAGTATTTTTGTGTGTGTGGTTTTGATGCAGTGACCACTTCCATTCAAACAATTCTATCATTCTTCTATAGATTCTGGGAAAACCAATCATTCCACATTTTTTTTATTGAATGCCTGTGTGTCAGGCAGTCTTAGCCACTAGAGATACAAAATCATACAAGACATGGGTCTTGGAGCCAAAGTGCACAGAATCTGGAAGAAATGTTCTAATGGAATTCTTGAGTTTTTCCTGCCTGATTTCATACATTTAACATATTAGTTCTTTATTCTTCATGGTAAGTATGCCAGTACTGACCTATAACTAGTTACTTTCTCCTTGATGGGCACAGGGACAACTACACTCCCAAGCTTCCTTGCAGCAAAGTGGGACCATGTGATCAAGTTTAGTCAATGAAATATGAGTAGTAACAATGTGTACCACTTACTCTCCAAGGCAATTAAGATTAGATGAATGTCTCCATGCTTTCTCTTTCCCTGACATTAGTACTATACAAGTTCCCAGTTGAAATGGTGGCATCATGATAGAGTTTGGATGTGTTGTCCTCCCCAAAACTCATGTGGAAATCTAATCCCAATGTGGCAGTGTTGGAAGCTGTTTGAGTCATGGGGGACGGATCCCTCATGAATGGATTAATGCTCTCCCTGGGAGGTGGGGGTAGTGAGTGAGTTCTTGCTCTATTAGTTCCTGTGAAAGCTGGTTGTTTAAAAGACCCTGGCACCTCCCCTCTCTGTCTCTTGCTTCCTCTCACCATGTGATCTGCTTGTACCTGCAGGCTGCCCGCCAGATTCCGCCATGAGTAGAAGCAGCCTGAGGCCTGCATCAGATGCAGCTGTCCCAGAATTATAGCCAAATAAACCTCTGTTCTTTATAAATTACCCAGTCTTAAGTATTCTGTTATAACAACATGAAACGGACTAATATACATCACAAAATGGTGGACCATCTATTGAGCTGTGAACCTACAATATCCACCCCATCTCACTCCATATTTGTGTTCAATGTGTAGAGTGAGCAAAACACAAATTCTTGTTAATTCACTGAGATTTTGCTATAGCTACTGCAGCATAGTGTATCTTATATATATATATATATATATATAAAATAAAGGCTTCCAACAGTAAAGAGATCATACACTCGCCTATGCATGTTAACTGTCTTTTCTTTTAAACAAATATTTGAAATTGAAGAATCAGAATATTTGAAATTAAATCATCATTTATTCAAGATGGAGCACAGGCTAAAGCACCAAAATATTTCAGTTCTATCATCAAATTTGTCTTCATCTTATACACATAAGTGCTTTTGTATAATTGTTCACCTTATCTGATAATGCTAGTAAATTTTATGAATTATTTTTAGTGTATTTAATACTAAAGTGGGCACAGATTTGTGTTACGATAAATCCAATTCTTCTAATGCTTTCCAAGAAAAACATACTATTTTTACTTACTCATAGAGCTGAGAAATACCTGTGTTGATAATACAGGAGTTAGTAAAAAGAAGTTGACTTGAGAGTATAACACCATGCCACAAGTCCATAGATCATAACCAAATCCAAGGTCATTTTCTCCATAGCATATTTTTAACTGTGTTCTTATAAGCCACTCTAATTCACCTCCCAGTATTATCAAACTAGTGTAACTACTCCTGCATAATTAGAAAACTTCTGAGTATTCAGAATATTTGACCAATCTTTTGCAAAGAAAGACTCTTTTATGTATAAATAATTGGTGAATACTAGATAAATTTACAGATATCTAGCATTTCTATATAATAATAAGTGATGTGATAAGTTTTAAATGTGTTTATGTATCACTTTGACTTTTGCATATATTTCTAACTTAAAAAAAACTTAACAAAATTACTTTTTTTTAAGTGGTGAGTTTATATCTTCATTAAATCAAATTCAAGGTGGAAATGGAAACATTCAGTAAAATACTTGTGTATTTTGCTTCTCAATACCACCGTATGACTATTCAGAGACATCTATGTAATTGGTAACATTCTATACTTTCATATTCAACTCATGAAGCTTACACACTAATTGTGTATACATGAGAAAATAGAAAAACTAGAAAGTAGGCACAGCCAAGCTCATGCCTTTATTAAAGCTGTTATCGTATTATATTAAAGTAAACCCTTTGCTTACACGTCTTTCTCTAGGAGGAATGTCTGAGCTCTTTGAATTTTGCCTGGTATCTCTCCCTACCTCATCCAATGTGTTATCTTCCCTACACCCAGTAATCTCTAACCTTTCAATGGCCCTCCATTGACAACATCTTTAATATCCAAGCTCCTAACCACATCATTCAAGTTCCTCTAGGACCTGGTCATTTGCTATCCCTCCAGACTCAGCTACTCTCCTGTCTCTGAGCACTCCATAAATTTATTCTGTGAGACTCAACATAGATGTCACCTCCTCAGAGAAGACTTTTCCAACTCCCTTTGTCTCTTCTTTGTGTTTACTCAGTTCCTAACAGCAACCCTGTATTTGATTGCATAAGAAAGTGAGTGAAATTGTGCCTAACTTATGTTTGGTACCTTTAGCCTTAGAGCTGGTTAATGACTTCAGTGACATTGCAGGATACAAAATAAATGCCCCCAAATCAGTTGCATTTATATACTCCAATAATGAACTAACAGAAAGAGAAATAAAGAAAGTAAGCTCATTTACAATTGTCACACAAAAAAATAAAATAAAATACCTAGGGATCAATTTAACCAAGGAGTCAAAACATCTCTGCAATGAGAGCTACAAACCTCTTCTGAAAGAAATTAAAGAAGACACAGAAAGATGGAAAGATAGTCCATGCTTTTAGATTGGAAGAATTAACATTGTGAAAATGCCTATACTACCCAAAGCGATCTACAGATTCAATGCAATCCCTATCAAAATACCAATGACATTCTTCACAGAAATGGAATAAAACATTCTTAACTGTCATATGGAAAAACAAAAGACCTCAAGCAGCCAAAGCAATCCTGAGCATAAATAAATAAGTAAATAAATAAAGCTGGAAGCACAACACTACATGACTTCAAATTATACTACAAAGCTATTATAACCAAAAGAGCATGGTACTGGCATAAAAATAGACACTCAGACCAGTGGAGCAGAATTGAGAACCCAGAAATCACCCCTCAGGCATACAGCCATCTGAAATTGGACAAAGGCAACAAAAATCTACATTGGGGAAAAAGATTGCCTCTTCAATAAGTGGTGATAGGAAAACTGGATATCAATATGCAGAAGAATGAAACTAGATATGCACCTCTCACCATATATTAAAATAAACTCCAAATAGATGAAAGACTTAAGTATAAGACCCAAAACTGTAAAATTACTAAGGAAATTTTACAGATATCTAGGTGACAAGCTTCAGCAAATAGTTCTGGGCACAGGGCACAGACTTCACAAACATTAGCCCAAAAGCACAGGCAACAAAAGAAAAAATAAACATATAGGATTATATCTAACAAAAAAGCTTCTACACAGCAAAGGAAACAATCAACAAAGTGAAACGACAGCCTTCAGAGTAGGAGAAAATTTTTGCTAACTATGCATCTGACAAGAGATCAATATCTATAATATATAAGGTACTCAAGCAATTACACAGTAAAAAAACAAATAAACCAATTAAAAAGTGGGCAAAGGACCTGAAAAGATACTTTTTCCAAGGAAGATATACAAATGGTAGATAGGTACATGAAAAAATGCTCAACATCACTAGTCATCAGGGAACTGCAAATTAAAACTACAGTGAGGTACCACCTAACTCCAGTTAGACTGACTATAATCAAAAAGATGGTGAATAACAAATACTGGCAAGGATGTGGAGAGAAGGGAACACTCCTGCACTGTTGGTGGGACAGTAAACTAGTACAACCAGTATGGAAAACAGTATGGATGTTTCTCAAACAACTACAGATAGATCTTCCATACGATCCAGCAATCCCACTTCTGGGTATATACCCAGAGGAATGGAAATCATCATGTCAAGGGGATACTTGCACTCCCATGTTCATCGCAGCTCTGTTTACAATAGCCAAGACATGGAACCAACCTCAGTGTCCGTCGATGGATGATTGGATAAGGGTTTTTTTTCTCTCTCTCTCTCTCTCTCTCTCTCTCTCTCTCTCTCTCTCTCTCTCTCTCTCTCTCTCTCTTTATTTTTATTTATTTTTTTTTTTTAAGAATGAAATTCTCCCATTTGCAACAACATGGATGAGCTTGGACAAATTTACGTTGAGTGAAATAAGCAAAGCACAGAGGGTTAAATACCTCATGTACTCACTCATAAATGGGAGTTAAGAGAGAAAGAAGGATGGAAATGAGTGAAATAAGCAAAGCACAGAGGGTTAAATACCTCATGTACTCACTCATAAATGGGAGTCAAGAGAGAAAGAAGGATGGAAAGAACACAGTGGTGCATTGGACTTGCAGAGGGAGAGAAAATACCTTGGGAACAAAGTTGAGTCGGGTGGAAAGGGGAAGGGGGAAGAAGGTTGGGGATAATTGGGAGGGGAACACATGGTACAATTGCTATTTATAATAATGGGCATGCTGCCAGTATGGATGTGGCCTTCACATCTTTGGCACGAAGAGTGACATTCAGCTTTGTATCTCAAGAATATTCATAACCAATAAAAATAAACAAAAAACACAGGCAATGGTGTGGTGGAGCCAGATCACACTAGCTTTTGAGTGCCAATTGTGTTCATTTCTTCTCAACTCTGCATAGAGTGGCATCACTTTGGTGGCTTGAAATTGGCTTTGGTAGCTGAAAATGCCACACAAATTGATAATTGGTATAAAGCTTTTTCTTTTTCTTCCAGAGATCTTGTTGATTCTATTTACCATTACACTACTTAAAAATGTCTGTCTACCTTGGTAAAGCAGCAAATTGTGGAAGTATACCATTAATCAAACCTATGAAACAGCTCAAATACATCAGGATTTGAAAACAAAATAACTCTTTTCTTAATTAAAATATGATGCTTTTGCAGTCACATCTTCATAAATGGTTTGAGGAAGATTTGCTCAAGGTAGAATAATTGCTAAGGATTTGAGTAATTTATGATTTTATGTATACAAACAATGATAATTTTGTTATGTTAATTTATTCATCTTAATAACTGTATCAGATTAGCTGTGCAGAAATAACATAAATATCCACATGTGTTTTGGTGAGGGGAAGGTTGTTGTGACAAATGGGAAAACACATTCATTTAGTACTACCAACAAGCAGTCATTCTGTACCCAATCAGCTATTTCTGAAATAACCTCCAAACAGAAGTTTCAGGCCAATAGGCCTTTTACCAGATAGCAGTTTGCATAGATCTTGAAGTACCCATATCTCCAATTGCGCTGCTACAAAAATACCAAATAGTAACTGCTCTGGTCAGGAATTTTAGTAGAAATAGTTCTCTCTGTATCTTTTTCCATGGCATGCGAATAGTTGAAGAGGATTCAGGTAAAATGCATGATTGCAAAGTATCAAATACACAAGAAATCTACTACAGAATCTCACCTCCTCAATATTTGCTATGATGTATTTGAGTAGTTCCCAAACATCAATGGTCCTGGCCAACTTAAATGCATCGAATCACCTGGGAAGCTAGCTTACTCGTATTCCTATATCCCATAACAAGAGGGTCTATGGTAACCCCTGGGAATTTTACTTTTAACAAATTCCCCTGATGATTTCAGTACACTGATTGAAAACACCAATGTAGTTTTTGACCCTAAGTCCTCTCTCAAGAACATACTGTTTTAGTTTGTAAGTTTGCCTTACTTTTACTTTTAAACATATGCTCTCAGATCTGAGTAATGGCCATGAAGAGAAGCCAGAATTCATGAGGAATATCAACAAACAGCCAAAAAAGGTTTTCAGTATAGAAGATAAAGTATTGTGGTAACACATGAAAAATTAATGGGGAAATGGAAGCAATTATCTCAATAATTTAGCTCCTCTTTCACTTGAAATATTCTCTCTGATGACCTGTCCACATAATCAAGGGACCGGTGCTCTGATCATTGACTTTTCCAGACAATTTTTTCAATTCCTCTTTTGGAATATAAACAGCTATTCAATAGAATAAACAAAATCAGAGGTATTGGATTTTGGTCATTATTGCATAGTGAATATCTTCGCTTATTGTCATATAATAAAACATTTCCTTAATTATTTAAAAGCTAGCTGCAAACTAGAATTTATTGGCAGAACGGCATCCTAGTGTCTAAAAAAATATGTGTTTGAGTACTCACGCAAAAATAAATCTGCTTTGTGAATTGATATATTTATTTGCATATGTACCCTTGCTTTTTCTGAACAGGGTTTTTAATTATCTCAGGTGAGTTTGCCTTTGCATTCGTCTCAAGGACTGCATGTAGGCTTTAAAGGCAGCCTATGGACTGCATAGGAGCTATAAGCCAATAGTCTGCTTTCCTTAAGAATGTGTCATTCTCTTAGAACACACACACTTGTTCTAGAAACCCAGAGTGTGTTTTCTTTAGTGTCTATAGGTAAATAATCATTTTCACTTTTATATATTATTTTACATTTTCTTTCAAAGGCAAGCCAGAGTTTACCACATTCCACAACCATGAATTTCTTATATTAATCCAACTCCAAAAGTCATTATAATACCATGCCATTTTTGTCTTAATTCATAGAACATTAGAAAAATTCATGCTAACATTTGGAAACCCTGGGCATACCCCACTTGTAAAAATAAAAATATTAAGACTTTAAAAATTATGGGTAATAATATTTAATTACAAGGCTTCCTTTCACTGTGTGTGGGGTTTCTGTTTGGAGTATTATTTTATTTTTTTTTTATTTTTTTTGAATCTGCAACATTGACTTTACCACCTTGGTTCTAATGTCTTGTCCAGAACCACTCATTTCATTACTTTGTCAAAACATCCGTAACACAACATGGCTATAAGTGTACAGCTGTTGGCCTTTACTTGGAATTATTATGAAGATCAGTTACAGTATTTGATTTGGCCTTCTTCTCTAAATGCTGCTATTAATCCAAGTTAAAATACTCAGTTAATGTGCTTCCTGCCATACATGGAAATTAATACATCTTTTTATTTTAAGTGGAGTTTATTTGGGATGATAAGGATAAGGGTAGTTTGCTTTATCTGCATTATCTTTATTTGCACAAAAACTCATATTAAAGTTTAAAATAATCAGAATATCACAAATATTTTTTTTAAAAATAAGGCATATGAAATAGACATTTCTCTTGCCAATAAATGTACTATGGTAGGGTGAAAAGAGGCTTCTTGCAGAAGGTAAGAGCCTTAAGTTCTAATCATTCAACCATTCTGGGCATCAGTTTTCTCAGTCGTGATATATGGATATGGGGCTTTATGAGAGCAAATATTTTCAATGATTTTATTCAAGAACAAAATAGAAATAGTTGTTGAGCAGGGCACTATAGCGTTACCTATACTCTACAATTGCAGCTGGCAAAGCCCTTAGAATAAGAGAAAATGTATCTAGAAAGAATACCCATAAAAGCAAAATTAGTTGAAAAAATACTCACTTTTAAGTTGATTAGAGACAAAAATAACACTGCAACCTAATTTGTATTCAGTTTAAGTTTACAAAAATAACTGTAATGTGATTCAATCTAAAATGGTTATTCCTCCTGGGCAAAGGCAAAAGTTTAAAAAATTGACAAAGTTAAAACTAGGTAAAGAACTACCAAATGTATGGTTCCCGTCCTAGACTGTGAAAGCGTGAAGAATGAATGGTAATATAGATATAGAAAACGCATATATAATTTGAAGAAGAGACTCAGCTGAGAAACATGAGATGTAGATTTAGAACCTAGCTCATCTTTGAGATTTAAATATTCATGATAGATTTCCACACATGGAAATAATAGAATGAAGAAACATTTAATAAGAATCCTTTCAGAAAAATAAATACTTAAACAGTGCTACAGAATGACTTCAATTCGGCACAAACACACACACATAGTGTTTCATCAGTTTGCTTCCCTTCGTATATGGGTCATCGTTTTGTTTGGTGGGGGAGACAGGATGAGAGCAACATAATTCAGTCAAAAAGTCACTGGCCAGGTTAAAGTCCCACATAGATCATTTTGGTTATAAATATACTCTTATTTCAAGAAATGTTAATTTGTGAATTTCAAAAATACAGTGATTGATCTACTTGTCTTCTCCTCTTCTCCAGCTCATTCATTTGTTCTATGCCTTCATCCTATTGAATTCTTTTTTGGTGCCTTAGTGGTCATGCTTAACCCTTTGGATACAGCTGAACCCCAACCCAACTTAGTCTAAATAATATTTTTCTCTGAACCACATCCTTTTAGCTTTAAATTATTTTCATAGCCCTTTTTATCTACCATTTTTCATACTGTATGGTAGATTGGGATCAAAAACTTGGATCTGCCACTAAATAGTTTGATGACTGTGGGAAATCACTTTCCTATGGTCCTCAATTACCTCACCTATAAAATGAACATCCATAAGATTGCATTCAGATGCACACTTTGATAAATTTTATTTGTCTCTTCTCGTGTGGATACCATTTATATGCTTTGTTCACTGTATTTATACTTCTTAAGTCCTTTTGAGTATCCAGTATGAATTTACTCATGGGCAACATCCCAATAAGCATAGAATTCCAAACAGGAAAACTCAACACAAACAGGTATTCAAAACATCCATTATTTAATCATTTTCTTATTCAATAAATATTTACAGAGACACTACTAAGCGCTATTAACGTAGAAAGCTCCAAGTGTAATGAAAGAACAAACAAGAAAGCAATTATAATAGAATATGACAAGAATATGATAGGGATACAGACCCTAAGGAACAGATACTGTGTGAGCATAGAAAAAAGGTAAAACAATTGGGAAGTTTTCTTATTACATAAAATTTAAGAGGGTTTTTAAAAACTATATCAATGGTATATAAATCTCTGTCTTAAGAACCCATTGCCAAAGGGTGAAGGAGCAGCTTCTATTTTATAAACACTTAAATGGGAAATTAAACAAACACACACACATACGAGAATTTTCACAGGTTGGTGGAAAAATGGAATTAAAAGCTAATACAAGTCTTTCCATGAATTTTTTGATGGACCCCTCGTGTGTGTGTGTATGCATGTGTGTGTGTGTGTGTGCATACACACATATGCTGATGTGAATATTCAGCAGGCTCACTGGAGTCAATAAATCATACTTCACTGAAAGCTTCTACTATAAACAAAAGATAATGCACTAACCAAAAGCAATGACAAGAGGAGAGAAAAGAGCATGGCTGCACTATCACAGAACCACACTGAATATGCACTGTGAAAAGTGCACTAAGGACAAATTCATTAAAAACACAGAGAACCATATATTATGTTTGCTGGATTTGTGCACTCTGCCTTATGGTATGATTAATTATGCCTGTCAACTTCAAGTCTGAAATTAAGGAAAGAAAACTATAGGGTGCCTCTAAAGAAGGAATGTGGGGTAAATTCCCACAGATCTTTCCCCACCCTCATTTTGAGCAACTAAGAAATAAATACATTTCTCTGTCAAGTTTGTTAGCTAAGAAAAGAAAAGAATGAGAACATGAGAACTGAACATTTCAACAATGTCTACAGAAGTGAAGTCAAGTGGAGAACTAATATGACTATCTAAAAGGATCGGGGATGGAATCTTCTAAAAAGGCAGAAGAAACTTGAGTCTCAGTCACCCAAATTAGGTGACTACAGTGACTAAATTAGTTGGGCAAATGTTCAGTTCTCTATTTTACTTTCCAGTTGATTCCATAGTCCAAATATATGACCACTCCCAGGTCCATATCACAAAAGTCAAGTGTAGTATTAAAATAAAGTTGCAGGATACAAAGTCAATATGCAAAAATCAGTAGCATTTTTGTACTTCAACAGTGGACTAGTAGCAGAAATAGAAATCAAGAAAGCTAGCCCATTTACAATAGTAACCCAAAATAAATAAATAAATAAACTAAGAAGAAAGTTAACCAAAGAGGTGGAAGATCTCTACAATGAAAACTACAAATCACTGTTGAAAGAAATTAAAGTGTACACAACAAGATAGAAACACATTCGATGCTCTTGGGTCAGAAGAATTAACATTGTGAAAATGTCCATACTATCCAAAGCAATCTACAAATTCAGTGCAATTCCCACTAAAATAACAATAACATTCCTAACAGAAATAGAAAAAAATAATCCTAACATTCATATGGAATAACAAAATATCCTAAATAACCAAGGCAATTTTGAGCAAAAGAAATAAATAAGTAAAAATGAAGCCAGAAGCATAACACTGCCTGACTTTAAATTATACTACAAAACTATAGCAACCAAAACAGCATGGTACTGGCATAAAAACAGACACTCAGACCCATGGAACAGAATAGACAGCCCAGATATCAACCCACATATTTACAGCCAACTGATCTTTGTCAAAGGCACCAAGAACATACATTGGGGACAAGACTGCCTCTTCAATAAATGGTGCTGGGAAAACTGGATATCCACATGTACAAGAATGAAACTAGACCCCTACCTCTCACTATATACCAAAATCAACTCAAAATGTATTAAGGACTTAAATATACACCTGAAACTGTAAAACTACTAAAAGAAGACATAGGAGAAAGAGTCATGAAAGACTTTATGAATATGACTTCAAAAGTACAGGCAACAAAAAGAAAAATAAACAAATGGGATTATATCAATCTAAAAAGCTTTGGCAAAGCAGAGGAAACAACAGAGCAAAAACACAACCTACAGAGTGGGAGAAAATATTTGCAAACTATACATCTGACAAAAGATTAACATTCAGAATATGCAAAGAACTCAAACAATTTCACAATAAAAATGCAAATAACCCAATTATAAAAATGGGCAAAGGAGCTGAATAGGCATTTCTCAAAGGAAGATACATGAATGCCCAACAGGTACATGAAAAAATCCTCAACATCACTAATCATCAGGAGAATGCAAATCAAAACCACTGACACATCATCTCATCCCAGTGAAACTGCCTGTTAATCAAATGCTGGTGAAGATGCAGAGAAAAAAGAATTCTCCTACATTGTTGGTGGGACTGTAAATTGGTACAGCTATCAAGAAAATGGTATGGAGTTTCCTAAAACAACTACAGATATAATTGCCATATGATCTAGTACCCAAAAGAATGGAAATCATCATGTTGAAGGGATACTTTCACTCCCATATCCATCGCAGCTCTATTTACAATAGCCAAAATATGGAGTCAATGTAATTGTCCATCAACAGATGACTGGATAAGGAAAATGTTGTATATTTACATAATGGAACACTACTCGGCCATGAAAAAGAATAAAATAATGCCTTTTGCAGCAACATGGATGCACTTAGAGAATATTATGTAAAGTTAAATAAGCCAGGCACAAAAAGACAAATACCTCATTTCCTTACTTATAAGTGAGAGCTAAACAAAAACAAATAAATTAAAAAAGAAAGAATGATACAACAATCACAGTAATACATTGAACTTTCAAACGAAGAGAACAGAACTGAGGTTACCAGGGGTTGGAAAGCTGGAGAGGTAGGAGGGTAAGGGAGGAATTGGTAAAGGGCCATGAAAATTGATTACATTGTATAAGATTGATTATACAAATAACCCTCATTTGAGCATCACATATTGCAAACAGGTATTGATATTAAATGCTTTACTGCACAGATATATGTAATCAACAATGTTCCAATAAAAATAAATAAAACAATTATACAGATGATTCCAGGCCATAATGACTATCTGGGACACTGCTGAAGAAAACGTATTTTGTTTTATTTTGTTTCCTTTATTTTTGCTAAGGGATGTTTTAGTGTAGCACATGCATCTTGTTCTCCATATCATATCTCCTCATCCCACATCTGATTTCACCTGCAACTTCAGTGCAGAATTTCATGTAAGCTCAGACACATGCTGGCAGTATCATACGTCAAGAACTTGCCATGACATCTTTCTGCTTTCTTCCCAGGTACTTCCCCAATAGCTTATTCTCTCCACATACCAAAAATGAGAGGTTATCCCCAAAAGTGATCCTTAACTAATGAGGGACAGAAGATGATAGATGCATTATCCTGTCTTTGCCCATCAGGTAGACAATTCTGGCAGGCATTCTGTACACTTTTCAGGAGGTCTCAATACAACTGTGTCCCTATTGCCCACAGTGATGGTCTCCTTATTTATTTTTCCTTTACTGACTTATATTCGTATATTAATTTTTTTCTCCTTTACCAGCTTATATTCATATATTGACCTTTTCTCCTTTACTGACTTCCTCTCTTTGCTCCCTTACTTCTGCTTCTGGAATAAACTCTCAAATAAACTCCTTGCACTTTGGTCTTTGTCTTGGGATCTACCTTCAGGAGAATCTAAACTAAGATAGTGTGATAAAGAAGTTGTTCTGTATTCATCAGAGTTACCTCTCCCAGAGTACAAATGAAAACAATATTCCTCAGCCTGCTTCAAGTAACGCTAGGGTCCCAGATACAGAATTCTGACTAGTGGAATGTCAGCAGAAATAACCTAAGCTGTTAAAATCTAAATCCAGAAAAGCAAGTTCAGTGTTAAGGGCCACTCACCATTCCTATAGCACCCTGTCTACCGTTACCCTTGCTTGTAGTACACTTAGTATATGCAATAGAAATTGTTAATTTTCTTGTCTTTCCTCTTACCCAAACCTCACTAGATTGTCAGCTTCTGGCACAGAGCCTCAGAGCCTGCTGCAGAGTGAACTCTTGGTGAATGTCTGTGAATAAATAAATAAATAAAGCCTAATATTTGAGCAAAACACACACACACACACAAAAACTTAAGTCACTAAGAAGTTGTGAGAATTAAATCCCCTTTCTTTACTCCACATCCACTCAACTGATTATGCAGGCTTTCTCTATGAGGGCTTCCAATCTAGAAATATTTTTGCTCATCTCTTTCCAAAACAAAACAAAAGCCTTCCTAGGGAATTTTCTGTAATGCTCCAAGTATAGGCTATTCTTCCTAATCCATTTCACCGTCAGGCATCATTAATGAGCTGTCTATACTGTCTATGCTTCTTCACTTTCTACTCACTCCAACTAACTTCATTCTGAATTCTGTCTGCACCACTCTACTGAAACTTACCAATGTCTCTGAAGATTCCATGATGATATAGCCAATGGATATTGTCCAGGCTTCACCTTACTTGACTTCTCAGCAGCAGCCTTCACAGTCCTCCTCAAAACAATCCTTTACCTTTATTCCTGTGACATCACACTCACTTGGATTTCCTCCTGACTCTCTGGCTGCTTCTTCTCAGGCTGTTTTGTGAGCACATCTTCCTTTATAAGTTTTTTGATGTTTTTTTTTTTTTAAAAAGCTTTGTCTAGGTTTTTTTCATTATCACTTGGCACACTGATTTCATTTGGCATCCACTGCCATTTGTATGCTGATTATTCCCAAATCTATAATCATATTTCACATTGGTCTTCCCATTTCCAGATCTATATTATCTTTCTAGCCACTGGATATGTAGTTTTGAATATTCCACAAGCACTTCAAAGAGAACATATCAAAAAACTGAGCCCATTGTTTGTGCACTCACACTTTAATCTACCACTCTGTGTTTTCTTTCTCAGCAAGTGGCAGATGTATACTAATCAATAAAAGTAGAAAATTAGTAGTTTTCTAAACTTTTCCCTTTATCTTTCTACATCATAATGATCACTGCCTGTTATCAATTCCAGTCCTTAGGTATCTCTCAAAATTTATCTTTTCTTCACCACCCCAGCAGACAGCCTCTTACATCAGGTCTTCATCATCTTTCACAAAGAATTTTAAATTAGTATACCTGGTCACCATGCCCACATCTCATCATATTTCAATTATGTCTTCATAAGTCTGTCTTCCCCACTAGACAGTGCTTGTAGACGGCAAATAATATTCTTTGGCATACTTACACTTCAAAACCTGGTACAATAGGTACTTGAAACATGTTAGTTGAATAGATGAATAAAGGAATAAGTAGATAAAGCCTACTCTGTATTTTCCTCTAATTATTACATGTCTGTATGTATACTGTTTCTTTGTGATTTCAGCAATCTGCAAGCAGGGGCAACGTCTTAAAAATTTTATTCTAGAAATTAGTATCTAAAAATTATATAAAGAACTCATACAACTTAATAGCCAAAAAAAAAAAAAAATACCCCACAAATAACCCAGTTAAGAAATAGGTAAAGGAACTGAATAGACATTTTTCCAGAGAAGATATACAAAGGCCAACAGGTGTATAAAAGTGCTCAACATCACTAATCATCATGGAAATGCAAATCAAAATCATAATGAGACATCACTTCACATCTCTTAGGATGTTTATTATCAAAAAAGACAAGAGATAACAAGTATTTGTGTGGGTCTGGGGAAGACAGAGTAGAGTCCTGCACACTGTTGGTGGGAATGCAAATTGGTACAGCCTTTATGGAAAACAGTATGGACATTCCTTAAAAATTTAAAAATAGAACCAAATGATTCAGCAATCTCACATCTGTATGTATATCTGAAGAAAAAAAATCAGTGTCTGGAAGATATATCTGCACTGCCATGTTCATTGCAGTATTATTCACAAAAGCCAAGATGTGGAAAAAACCTAAGTGTCCGTCTATAGATGAATGGATAAAGAAAATGTAATGTATATATATACACAAGGGTACTTCAAAAAGTTCATGGAAAGGTTTGCATTATCTTGTAATTCAATTTTTCCATGAACTTTTGGAAGTACCCTTTGTATGTGTGTGTGTGTCCGTGCAAAATGGAATGTATCATTCAGCCATATAAAAGAAGGAAATCCTGACATTTGCTACAACATGGATCAACCCCCTTGGGTGGTTTGTTTGTTTGTTTGTTTGTTTGTTTGTTTTTTGGGTTTTTTTTGTGCCTGGCCAGCTTGGGCATCCAAACCCATGACCTTTGTGTTATAAGGCTGTGTTTTATCCAACTGAGCTAACTGGCCAGCCCTTGGATTAACCTCCTTGAAGGGTACTGTGCTAAATGAGAAAAGTCAGACAAAAAAAAATACTGTATGATCTCATATGTAGAATCTAAAATAGTAAAACCAATAGGAATGGAGAGTAGAATGGTGGTTGGCAGGGGCTGAGGAATGCAGAGAATTGGTAGATGTTAGTCAACTGGCACAAACTTTTAGTTACAAGATGAATAAGTTCTGGAGATTTAATGTACAGCATGCTGACTATAGTTAATAATACTGTATTGTATACTTGAAATTTACTAAGAGAGTAGACCTTAATTTTCTCAGTGCAAAAAAGTAATTATGTGAGATCATGGATGTGTTAATTAACTTGATTATGGTGATTATTTCACAGTATATATGTATATCAATTCATTTCATTTTATACCTTAAATAGACACAATTTTGTCAATTACATTCAAGAAAGCTGAAAAAAATGTCATCCTTAACACATAAAAATGTTATCCTTAAATGGTATCCTATTACAATTTTATCAATTACAATCAATAAAAGTGAAAAAAACATGTTATCCTTAAAACGCAAAATGACCTCAATAATTTCTTGAGAACTGATAAAAAATCCGAGCATTCAAAACATCTGTTTAGAACCACATACCCCTTTTTAAAAAACTCTTGGTTCAAATAAATATATATTTTAAGAAACTGAATACATTTTGACTACTTTGAGGGTGTGGGATCAGCCAGTTTGAAAAATGAAACAATGATTAGCTAATTCTGCCAAAGTGAGAGTTTTTTGTTTTTTGTTTTGTTTTAACAAAATATCCTAATTTGATCAAATCAACCAGTTATGTTGGTACTGTCTGAATAGAGTAAACTAGAATTTCTCTAGATGTCGTTTTTTTTGGTTTGTTTTTGTTTTTGTTTTTAGTTTTTCAATACTTCTGAAGTTAATCTTGCATGTAATTAATGCATTATGAAGAATTCTTCAATAAAATTTACTCAAACCTCAATTATTGAATCTTATAATAATTTAAAGAATTGTAAATGTAACTCCCCTTTTGTACTATCTATGCAGAAAAGGTCTGACAAGCTTATTTATAATGTGAAATAAAAATGTTGAAGGATAGTAAAATGTTTAGAGGAACAAATGCTTCCAAGGACATTAGCAAAATCAACGTGAATACAATGAGTCAGTTACGAATGATCTCTATCTATTAATTAAAATAAAACTCATTAAATGTTCTATTAAACTATGTTTACTGATTATTATCTAAATTACTTAGAGTGATAAAATTCATTTAAATAAAATTTATTCCAAATACTAAGGACTTTTCACCAACTTAGATTGGCCATCTTTCTAATGAGTCTAATTTAACAATGCTTTAAGGAGGCAGAGGTAATGTAATTTGGAGGAAATAAGGTCCCCTTTGCCAGTTTTGTGCACTACACATTTTTATCTTCAAAACAGTTGAGCCCTCTCTATATAGATATATGTGTACATTTTATTCTATTGAAATACTCAGGCATTCCTACTCAATCTATTTCCATTTCGTTCTGCATCGTTTACACCAGAGAGAAAAAACATTTGACTATTAGTCTTCTTGTTAATAGGACCAATTTTATTAATGAGTAGTAATTGATTTGAATGAAAGTTTTCATTTTCTTCAAGTACCTTGCAAACATATCTCTCCCTCATAGTCAGACAAAAGAGAAAAAGATTATGCCCTGGTCACATAATATTTGGTTAATCTAAATTAAAGTGGCACTCTTAACACTCTGGGGGATTCTTTCTCTAGATTTCCATTCTGATAGGTTCAGTCCTGTTCACGTTTATACATGGATTCACATGGAAATCATTATTGGAGGCCAACGAAATGGAGTAGTTTTGAACACTGCATTTATTTGTTAGATTTATATTATGCTTTTTGACCAAAAGCTCAAGGAACCAAATGTAGTGGCATGATTTGCCACTGTTCAACTGGTTTTAGTATTATCACGATGATACATTCTACGGAGTTATCAAATTGGAATTCCTGATTTTAGCACTAAGAATACTAATACTGAAAAGTGTACAAATTTGAAAGCAGTTCAATCCCATAAATCAATCAATATAATACAACTTGACAAAAGATAAGCATTGAAAGGATAGAACTTTGTATTTGGTTAACATTTGACTGTGCTTCTTTATAGTTGTGCATTTTGCTCAGATAAGCATATCTAGAAAGGTTTTAGTCTTCAAAGGAAAGCATTCTTATGTGGACTCAGGCAAAAACAAGCCATGAGTCAAATGAATTGTATGCTGGAGCATATAAACTTCCAGTCAGTCACATAAATTAGAAGGCGATACACCTGAGAGGAAAGAAAGAACTTATCATAAAATCTTCATGAGGGCAGCAAGACGGTGAAGATTAGGACAAGGATGAACTGCAAAATGAAATTTCTGATTTTCACTTTACTAAATGTGCTGCAGAATTTTCAGCTATTTATAAGGTAATAAGTCTTGCTTAGCCACAGTTTCTTCATTTTTAGTGGTCTCTCCATTATTGGAGATAATAATGATCCCTCTATCATTGGGCTTTTGCAGGGATTAAATGAAATTCTGTATGTTAAAGCACTTATACTTTCTGCCACATAGTCAGCATTCAGTCTGTGCTATAGTTTGAATATGTCTCCTTTAAAATTCAGGTGTTGCCAATGTGATATATTAAGAGGTGGAGCCTTTCAGAGGTGATTAGGCCATGAGAGTTCCTCTCTCGCGAACGGGATTGGGTGCCCTTATAAAGGGGCTTGAAGGAAGTTCATTCTCTCGTGCCCTTCCCCCTTCTGCCACGTGAGGACGCAGCAAAAAGGCCCTCATCAAAAAGTCTAAGATGCTGGTGCCTTGATCTTAGACTTTTCAACCTCCAGAACTGTGAGGAATAAACTTCTGTTCTTTATAAGTTACTCATTTTCACGTGTTTTGTTACAGCAGCACAAAAGGGATTAAGACAGTCGGTGACAGGTATACAAGTACAGTGATTACTCTTATTAATGCTACTATTGAATGCCTATAATGTGCAGTAGTATAATAGGTAGGTATGTAAAAGGACTGAGAGCCCTCGCAGAGGAAGCATTTAGTGAATTCATTCAACAATTTTTTTTTTTTTTTTTTTTTTTTTGTCCCGTAGATCTGTACTGAATACTCTTCTAGGCACTGGGGATTTGGCAGAGGGCAAAAAACACAAAATCCTTGCCTTATAAAAGCTTACATTTGCCAACTGAGGAACATCTTCACTGTGGATTGTTTAAATAGGGGAGTCCTAGTAACAGGTGACAACTAAATTGCAGTGTGATGAGTACAATGATAAGCCACAGCAGAGGGAGGAGGGAAACAAAGAGAAGGGACACTTAACGTGGTTTTGTGACAGGAAAAAATGAGAAAAAGTTTCTTGGAGGGATTAATATCTATGCTAAGCCTTGAAAGACATTTTTACTGATTTAGCAAGTTCTTAAATAATTCCAGCTACATGTCTGGAATTGTTCTAAGTGCTTTATAAATGAGTTATTTTCATTTAATTTAATTCATCTATTACTCTTAACAACTCTGTGAGGTGCGTTAAGTGAAGTACCTATGAGCTAAGTTACTCAAAGTCAGAAAACTATGAAGTGCTTACATAGGTTGTTGTTCCCTTTGGGTATGTTTTTATCAGCTACGTTGGGGTAAGCTGGAGTCCAAAAGAACAGGGCATTGGAGGAGCAACCAGTACTTCGTAAATGTCTATGAGACTTTTGACTTTATTGGAGTAATGAAAGGAACCAGAGAAACATCAGGAAAGAAAATGAGGGTGATTATAAAGCCAGGTGTGGGATTTTGGTATTTCTGGTATTCTATGCTAAGTTGGCACTCAGCTAGTTATATCATATGTTATTGTTGTGATAAAAGTATATTTTACAGGTTTCTAAAATATAGATCAAAAGACACAATTATACTTATTAAGAATATGTACTGCATGTAAAATTCTCAATAGCAATAATCAGATGCCCTTTCATGGGTCTTTGAGTTAATTTATTTACAGTTTTAATCATGGGTAGTTGTGCTTAAATTAGTATGTTTTTTGTAAGTAACCATACATGATGTTTTGTTAGGAATGCCTAGCATCCTAAGATAAAGTGAGATTGCCACAAAGTAATTAAAATGATAAAAATAGAGATCTATATCCAGGAAAAAAACTAATTCTAGTTTCTATTTCTTTGACATGAGCAGTTTTATGTTTCTCCAGTATATACCAACTGGCCCAAACTAGGTTCTCACTAAGTATTCATTAAATGACTGAAGTTTCATCTTTATGAAAGTACTAGAGAAGTATACTTAGAACAGTTTAGCATCTCTAGAAATAATTTTGTAACTAAAGGACTGTCAAATGATAATGAAAATGAGCTACTTTTGTTATAAAAGAAATAAAGGATCCTGGAAAAATAATCAAATTGAATGGAGTTTATATATATAATGTATATATATACACACACACGCACACACACATATATATATATATTTTTCCCCAGAGGTGCTGATCCTAGGATCAGAAATAACTGCTAATATTTGTGTATATCTGTCCAGATGCACATTGAAGTTTGAAGGGCTTTTTTGTTGATGTTTGAGTTTTTTTTTTGCTTGTTTGTTTAACATAAAATAGGATAAAACTACAATTCTGTTCCTCAACTTTCTTTTTTTTATTTCACAATATATGTTGGGCATCTTTAATATACATTTTACTCATTATTTAAAATAGCTGCATAGCATTGTATTAGACAGATGTACCATGATATACATAATCAACAAGATATTTAAAATTTTGTCATTGTTTTTGCTATGGGTCAATTCTATCTCCCAGCAGTTCATGATCCTCATTGTTACAGTCACAAGAAGGTGGGAAATCAGACTATGGCAGTGTTGAAAGGTGGGGCCTTTAAGATCGTGAGGATCGTGAGGTGGATTATGAGGACTATGCTCTCGTGAATGGATTAATCCACTCGTGGAGTAATGAGTTAATGGTTTAATGGATTGCCATGGGCATGGACTGGTGCTTTATAAGGAGAGCACGTGGGGGAGCTCTTGCCATTTTCACCATGTGACACCTTGTGTTGCTGTAGACAGTCATCACCAAGGAGAAGACTCTCAACAGATGTGTTCCCAGGACCTTGGACTTCCCAGCCTCCAAAACTGTAAAAAATAAATTTCATTTCCTTATAAAATACCCACTTTCAAGTATTCTGTAATAATTGACAGAAAATGAAATAATACAGTTTTCCTTCTAACACTGATGTTGCAATAGACATACTTTAACATATGTCAATGGTGACCTATGCAAGTTTATATATGTAGTAAATGCCTAAAGGACAAATCACTAACTCAAAAATTATATGCACTTATTTTTTTTTCAAAAGTCCTTATTTTTTACAAGCTCATTTAAAATTTTAATAATCTGTTTTTCCTCCAGAATACTCTTACATTTCTGCAATTTGCAATTCTAACAGCAGTTTGTTAGTGCTTGCTTCTCCTCAAACTTTCCAACAGTGCCCCATCAAACAATTTTTTATTTTATCAATTCTGATAGTTTAAAAATAGTATCTTGTCATGTGACTTTGTATTGCTTAAAATATCTGTCTCCACACACATTTTTTAAAAAATTTTGTTAAATTATTTTTGTATGATTCCCCCTCCCCGACCCCCACCCACCAGGTAATTTTATCAGCTTGACTTTCTCTTTCTTATTTATTCATTAGTATGAATATATATATTTTCATGTAGGAAAGGTCTTCTGTCCAAGTGTGTAAATACAGTTTTTAATGTTTCATCTGGTCTATATATTCTTTTTTTATTGTTATCATTATTTATTTATTTATTCATTCATTCATTTATTATTGTTTATGACTATTCTTTTTTCTATTTAAATATTTGATCTATCTGCTATACACTTCAGGGTAAGGAGGTAGATAGGAAACAAGATTTGCATTTTTATACCAAACCAGGTAGCTGGTTGACCCAATATCATTTATCAAGCATCTTTTTTCTCCATTATTGAAGATGTTACTTTTCTACATAATAAATTCCAGATGTATTTCGATCTGGTTGGATTCTGTGTTCTGTTCTTGTTATAAGTTAATTTGTGACTTAGAATCAAAAAGTTTAATTACTGCTGCTTCACACAATGTTGTAGTATCTAGTAATACTAATTCCCTTTATTCGTCTTTTTTCAGAGTATTCTTTGATGTTCTCAATTATTTTGTTAAGTTCTAACAAGATGTTTGTGTTTAGATTAGGATTGCCTATAATATATTGATTAATTTAGGCAGAATGAATATATTTTGAATACTGAATCTCACTGTCCCAACAACATGGTGTATCTTTTCATTTATTCAAACCTTGTTTTAAGTACCTCAGTAAATTTTTAAAATTTCTAGTTCAAATTTTGCATATTAATAGTGATATTTATGCCTAGATGTTTTAAATCATATAAATATTAATGTAGGAGATTTTTCTTCATTTTATTTTATATCTGGTTATCCTTCATATGCAGAATAGCTATTGATTTATTTTATTGATTTTGTAATCATATGTTGTAATTCTGAATTCTCTTTGTTTCTAACGTGCTTTTAGTCAATTCTTTTGGGTTTTCTAGGTGGATAATAATATTATTTGCAAATATGGAAAATTTTGTCACATCATTTCATTCGTCTAGTTGCATCCGCTAGTACATCCAGAAATGTACGTTACTGTGATTGTCTTATGTGCAGCATTGCTTTGTTCATCATCATAAGGTTCTTTATGTTCTCATTTTACTTACTTTACTGTTGTTTTTGTGGTTTGGAGGGATTGATTTTACTGTTATAAGGTTACTACAGTCTAAGTTTAATTCTGTTTATTGTTTTGCTCCTCTTGGTAATATTGAAGATTTATATTCTGTTTTTATAAGCCTACTGCTTAATTTTCTAAATTTAAGTAATACAATTAAACATCTACTTATTGTTTTGTCAAGTTTAGATGATATCTCTTGGTTTCTATCCATGGATAAGGAAGATATTCACTCTTCTTCCCCTCACACATCCAGATTTGTGTCAACTCTATGACAATTTTTACATTGTCAATGTTTATGGCATTTGTGTTCTGTTATTTTCTATAATTATAATTCCTACAGTGGTTCATTTTAAATTCCAAATATTAATTGAATCAGTATATACTCTCAACACTTTCATACCATGGTTCTCCATTTCTTTGTTGTTCTTTATTTTACTTTATTCTTTGGGTTGACTGGATTTCTGCATTAAGTACATTTTTCCAAAAGGAGCTCCTGAGTGCTATTGCCCTGCAAAAATTCTACATATGCTATGATTTGGAGTTGTGACCATTTCTTGGTTTAATTAAAGATGGAGGTTTCTTTCCTGTCTCATTCTTTTTACTATTTTGTGGAAGATTCTACTGAAAGAAGTAGACTGGAAATGTTATTAATCTGCCATTTTCTGTAAGATGTCTTCTGAATTACTGCTTCTCAAAGAACTGCTTACTCTGTAAAGTGGTCAGTTGAAGAAATTTGTAGTCTTAGATCTGTCGTATGCTAGTAGTGGACCTTGGGGATATTACTTAACCTCTCTGAACCTCAGTTTACTTATTTGTGATAGGAGATAATAATAGAATGATTATATTTCCATTTTTCCCAGGAAAGGCCCATGTTATGCCAATTGTTTGAGCTTAATTATTAATAGCTACCATTTTATTCCCAAAAGTGTTCTGGTATGGAAAATAAGTTGTATGGACATTCTAATTATCATGTCACCTACCTCATAATGTTGTGATGATTAAATGATACACTATTTAGTATTTGGCATTGCACCTGGTACATTGTTTATCCAATAAATGTTAGTCTCTTTATTTCATCAGAATTTCTTCCCCCTATCCAGACTCTATACTTGAAAATAAATGTACATTATCCCTCTTGGAAGAGCACTTTCCTGTCTGGCTGCCAAGTATTAGAAATTTCATAACTCTTGTTATCTTAGAGATTCCCCGTCCAGATGTTCTCTGAGCTTGCCTCTCTGGCTGCTTTAGGTTCCTAAGATCACACCCATAGCAGTACTCATGTAGAAGAAATGCACAGAAATTCTCTCTAATCATCGTCTTGTTTTCTTTATATAACTTTCCCTTGAGTAGAGAACACTAATTATACAAATTCTGTTTTTGTACAAAAGTAAAAGAATATGTTTCAGTTTCAAAATCTGAGTACACGGGAAGAGCTTGGGAAAGTTCAGCGAGGGCACAAAGCAGAGATGTCTAAACATTTACCTTCGTCTGATAAAAAATATTTAAAACTATCTATTACTCCAATTTGTGAATATACAACTGAGAAATGGATGGAGTGGTAGGAGTTGATGAGGCATCAAGGAACTCGTTTCTATTTATTATGCTCATTTTTCTATATGAACTTCCTGGTGGAAAGGAAAATTACATTCTTTAAGGACTGTGATGACTGTACTATTATTAAATGTTTTGTGTATTCTTTTAAATATGTTAGCATAAAGTAAAGACCGAGTTATATGCTGTTTTCCTCTGGGAAAAATATTGCTCCTTAACTAGTAGATATAAAGAAAACTAAATGGGCAAATCTAGAAATAGACTAAAGACTTCTCTGCCCCTTTCCTGCTTCTAGATTTGCAAAACATATCATCTTGTTCATTTTAAAGATATATAAATAATATTATTAGAACTAAATATAGGTGTGCACACTTATACACATATAATAAGATAAACAAATGATTTGCATACTAGTGATTACATAATTTCTTTCTGGCTTGCTCATACCATTCTGCATAAATTTATCTCTGCTTCACTTATTTCATGAATATCTATACAGAATTAAGATGCGCACAAATGGACAAAATATTGACAGAACTTTTGCCCTTAACTATCCTTTTTCCCCAGATTTATATAGAATGTTTCTAAAGAGCTCATATGTGGTTCCATTTAATAAAATGTCAATATTGTTCATAAAAAATAAACTTTTAAAAATACAGTTTAAGATGATGATTCTATTATAAACGAAATTTACGTTGAATCATTTTAGTGGGTTCTTTTGAATTATTCAAGACAGTCTATGTATTAAAATCAACGTGATGTGCTATGTAGTTGATATATTGGTTAAGGGAAATAAAGTAGATAACTATATTAGCCGTTATTTAAGTTAGAGTCTAATTTTAGCATATTTAAAACCATATTCTAAAAGTATAGTAATTAAACTTAGTGTGATATTGCCTTGAGAATAAACAACAGGCTAATAAACAAAATAAGCATTCTTGAAATAAGCCATGGTATATATAAGAATTTAGTATTTAATGAAAGGAGCCTTAGAAAGCAATTTGGGCTTGATGGAACATTTATTAAATCATGATAGGAATATTGGCTATTTTTAGGGGAGGATCAAGTTTAAACCTCATAGCACAGCATGCACAAAAATAAATCTCAGTAGAAATTGAAAAAGTAAAGCCATAAAATGTAGAAGAAAATACAGGTAAAAATGGCCATGGTCTCAGGAGGGGGGAAAAATTAGAGAAACAGTAAAAAAATTACAAATGAAAAGTTTCGTAGATTTTATTATATAAAAATTTTAATTTCTCTGTTAAAAAAAATAAAAGTAAAGTAAAAGCAGTTCTATGTGTAGTTGTCTAAGGAATCTCCATAATGTGTTCCATAATGGCTGCACCAATTTATAGTCCTACCAGGAGTGGAGGATGGTTCCCCTTTCTCTGCATCCTCATCAGCATTTGCTGTTCTCCATCGTTTTGATAACAGCCAGTCTAACTGGGGTGAGATGATAATGTGTTTTTGAATTGCATTTCCCTGATGTTGAGTGATGTTGAGCATTTTTTCATGTGTCTGTTGGCCATTCATATATCCTCCTTTGAGAAATGCCTATTCAGCTCCTTTGCCCATTTTTTAATTGGGCTATTTATTTTTTCACTGTTATGTTCTTTGAGTTTCTGTGTATTCTGGATGTTAATTATTTGTCAGATGCATAGTTTGCAAATATTTTCTCCCACTCTGTAGGTTGTCTTTTTGCTCTGTTAATTGTTTCTTTTGCTATGCAGATGCTTTTTAGTTTGTATAATCCGCTTTGCTTATTTTTCCTTTTGTTGCTGGGTATATACCCAAAGGAATGGAAAGCATCATGTCGAAGAGATAATAAGCCCCCATGTTTATTGCAGCTCTATTTACAATAGCCAAGAATTGGAACCAACCTAAATGTCCAGCATCAGACAACTGGATAAGGAAAATGTGATATTTATACACAATGGAATGTTACTCTGCCATAAAAAAGAATTAAATATTGCCATTTGCAGCAACATGGATGAACTTAGAGAAAATTATGTTAAGTAAAATAAGCCAGGCACAGAAAGAGACATACCACATGTCCTTACTCATAAGTGGGAGCTAAAAAATAAACATATAAAAAATAAAAAGAAAGAAAGATACAATAATCACAATAGATATGTTGAACTTTCAAAAGGAGAACTGAGGATTCTAGAGGTGTGAAAGGGGGAGAGGGGAAGGGAGGAATTGTGAAAGGGCCATGAAAAGTGATGACATTGTATATTGTTAAATGTAGTAATTATTCTGATTTGAGCACCACATAGTGCACACAGGCATTGATATCCAACACTTTTCCCCACAGACATGTACAATCAGCTATGTTACAATAAAAATAAAAGTTAAAAAAGGTAAAGGAAAAACTCAAAATAAATTCTTAAGATTAAGGATAAGATCAATTATTTTTAATTATGAAAAGTACTTAAAAGCAACAAGTAAAAATGATAATATTATACCAACATAAAAAGTGAAAAAGAAACACAACTAATTAAAATATAGTCAATAGCCCCATAAAAAAGAGTGCAACATATTTAATAAATAAATAAATTCACATCTAACTACATATATGTATGCTGAGGTACAGTGAGACAACGCATCTCTCATAGGCATATAAATTGTAAGTTGTTAAACATTTAAAAAGAATTATGACATTATTTACCAAGAACATTAAAAGCAGTTGTCCCCTTTGATTTTCTAAATAACCACCTGAGAATATAAGGAAAATAAGTAAACATATAAGCAAAAATTTATGTACAAGGTATTTATCAGAATAAACCACCCAATTACTGAACAATAGAATGATTAATTATTGTCTATTCATATGAGATATTGTGCAAACATTAAAAATTATATACTTTTTGGGCCGGCCCGACGGCGCACTGGATAGTGCGCCGCTTGGGAAGCACGGCGGCGCTCCCGCCCAAGGGTTCGGATCCCACATACAGACCGGTTCCCGCTCACTGGCTGAGTGAGGTGCGGGAGCAACAGCGAGGGTTGCGATCCCGTTGCCGGTCCCCGGTCCGGTACGAGGGCAACACTGAGGGTTGCGATCCGTTGCCGGACACGGAAAAAGACAAAAAAAAAAAAATTATATACTTTTTGAACCTCAGGAAGAACATTTGTTATATTTAATCACAATCACAAAATAAAGAAGAAAAATAACATGCACATCTTAATAGATGCAGAAAATATTATTTCTGAAGGACATTTAGTAACATGAGAAATTCTGTGATGGACAGACTCTAAAGTGGCCCTTTATGATCCCTTCTTCCTGGCGTTTACACCTTTATATAATACTCTCCCCTTGAATATGGGCAGGACCTATCACTTTTTTCTAACCAATAAAATGTAGTACCGGTGATGGGATATCACTTCTGTGATAATGTTACATCGTTTGTAGCACCAGTCTTGCTAGGGGACACACTCTCCTTTTCTGGGTTTGATGAAGCAAGCTGGTATGTTGTAAGACTTCCCTATGGAGAGGGCCACATGTCAACGAAGTGAAGGGGATTTCCAACAGATGGCCAGTGAGAAGTTTGACAGCCTGCAAGGAACTGAATACTGCCAACAACCACTGGAGCTTGCGAGTAAATTTTTCCCCAATTGAGAATCAGATGAGATCAAACCACTGGTCAACATCTTCACTGTAGCTTTGTGAGATGCTGAAACAGAGCATCCATTTAAGCTGTGACCAACCTCCTGAACCACAGAAAATGTGTGATAATTAATATGTGTTGTTTTAAGCCACTAAGTTTGTGGTGATATTGTTATGTGGAAAAAGATAACTAATGCACTATCAAATATTAAATAAAAAATCAGGATAAAAAAACATATATACTGTGCTCATCATTCAGCTTTTCTGTATAACAGTCCCCAAACCTTAATGGCTTACAAAAAAAAAATACTTATTTTTAAGTTTCATTACATGTTGTTGGTTGCAGGGCAGCTGTTGTTACTGTGACTCTGTTGTGTTAGGCATTTCCATTCCTGTGCCAAAAAGGAAGAGCGTGAACCACGAGCTGAATCTGAACCATACAATTGCACTTAAAGCTTCTGCTCAGATGTTACTTATATTCCATCAGTTTGATATGGCTGTAAGATTGAAAGCCCCATTTCCTGGCTGGAAGGTCACTCTTATCTTCTAGAAGCTTCTCATGGTTCCTTGCTATGGGCCTTCTCACAGACCCTCTTCCAGACCCTCAATCAACATCATAATGAGCAGCAGGATTTCTCATATTGAATATCCTTCATGCTTCAAATCCTTCTTCCACTTCTGCCACCAGCTAGAGAAACTAACTGCTTTTAAAGGGCTCACCTGATTGGGTCATGCCCACACAGATAATCTTCATATATTAAAGTCAATTTACTTGGAAATTTAATTACATGTGTAAAATCCCATTGCAGCAGTACCTTGATTAGTGTTTGATTGAATAATGAGTGGATGGGAATCTTGGGGAGAAAAGGCACATTTAAAATTCTGCCAACCATGCTTATGTATTACTTTTCTAATCAGAAAAAAATATGTATGTGTATGTTAAAAGCTTCAAAAACACACTGCTACTTAAAACTGAGAATAAGAGAACAAACATTCACCTTGAAATCATACAAAGCCATTTTCAAATTATGGTGCATCCACTTACCTATATGTGCCTTGGACAAATTATTTAACATACAGGTAACATATTGCAAGTACCGCATCTGATTGTTTTGAGGAGTGAGTGGGATAAAGTTTTTAATGTCCCTAGCAAAACTCCTAACATATGGCACTCCAAAACTGGAAACTCAGATCTCAAATTTTATAGTAAATTTTGCATCCATCAATTAGTTCCTGATATTGACTGTGCATGTCAAGAGGAGATATACATATATACATGCACACACACATATATAAACACACGTACATATATATATGCACACACACACACACACACACATATATGAGGAATATATACTTAGTACATATTGGTGTCTTGATACCCACCTGTTTATCAAGATATCATCCTTAAAAATTATTAATAAGTGCAGGATTCCATCTATCATATCAATGTTGTTCTTATTCTTGGCAAGAAGGTTGAATGCAAAAGGACATGAGATATTTCTTTATCCAAGCTATGACTTTTCCTTCACAATACCTTGCAGCATGTGCCAAAAAAAGTGATGAGACACCAGGTTTGAAATTAAACCCATTTCTTTTAAAAAGGATTACAAATTGCTGTCATTTCATTTCCAAGACCATTGCTTTAGTTTTTTTTAAGTGAATTTTGCTTGGAATATGATCAACAGTCAATGAAGGAAAGGCACTGAAATGCCGAATAAATGCCTCTGATACATGATTTTCTAACTGGCAAGCAAAAAGCTAGGAAAACAGCTTAAAATTCCTGCTCCATCTTATTCATCTGTAGTAATAACTTGTATCACCTAGATCAAATATTATCACCACAAGTAAGAAACTTTTAATAGCACATATGGAAGGGTCCTTAGAGATATTCAAATTCAATGCCATTATTTCTCAGAGGAAGAAACTTATGTATGAAGAGTAAAAGGGATCTGCTTAATGTCCCACATCGAATTTTTTTGTTGAATTATTTTCAGAGAAATGGGATAAATAGAAACGTTCTGGCTCTCAGCAAAGTAGTGACTGGATCATTATTTTTCTTGTAAACAAGATACTTGTCTACTTAGGACATTTCGTCATGAAAGTAATTCATTGCCAGCTGGTTTGAGCCCATAGTCAAATTCAGGAAGATCATCTCCAATGACTTTATTTTCTGTTTTCTGTTCTCCTTTCCTTATTCTGTGCAGATAACACCTGCCCATATCCCACCCAATTAGAATGCCAGTAAGCATGATTTTTTCCATACCCCACTTCTTTCACTTGAATCTCAGGAAGGATAAAAATAGAATTATTTACACTAAGTTCTTATTTGATAAGCCCTGAGGAGCCAGATGTTTAGAAATACCTAGCTCATGCTAAAGCATGTTGACAAGTGCGAGTTTACAAATTCCTGATTTGTATAAGCCAAGGTTAAGCTTGGGAAGATGGTGTTTCCCTGTAGTTCCTAGTCCATGATTTCTGCTAGTATAAGAAACTACTTTACTTGAATATATCCTTCTCTTCTCCTAACCGTACTAAGATACCTGATGATAAAGTCTATTCCTTTGTCTTCCATTAAGACAATTTTAAACAAAAAGAACAAAGCTGTAGGACTCATACTCATGATTCCAAAACATATTATAAAGAGATTGTAATCAAAACAGCATGGTACAGCATAAAAAAGACATATCAGCCAATGAATCAGGATAGAAAATCCAAAAATAAACCCACTCATTTACAGTCAATTGATTTTTGGCAAATGCACCAAGAGCACACTATAGAGAAAGGACAGTCTCTTCAATAAATGGTGTTAGGGAAACTAGTTATGCACATGAAGAAGAAATCAGATTCTTACATCATATACAAAAATCAACTCCAAATGGATAAAAGGCTTAAATGTAAGACCTTAAACTGAAAAACTACTAGAAAGGAAAATGGTGAAAAAGCTCAGCAACATTAGTCTGGGCAATGATTTCTTTGGCTATCACCCTGAATGGACAGGCAGAAAAAGCAAAAATAGACAAATAGGATTGCATTAAACTAAAAAGCTTCTGCACAATAAAGGAAACAATTACAAGAGTAAAGAGGCAACACAGACAGTGGGAAAAAAAATATTTGAAAAACACACATATGATAAGGGGATAATATGCAAAATTTATAAGAAACTCAAAATTTCAATAAGAAGAAAACAAATAAACTTATTTAAAAATGGGCAAAGGACCTGAGGAGGCACTTCTGGAATGAAGACATAAAAATTGCCAGTAGGTACATGAAAAAATACTCTATATCATTAATTACTACAGAAAGGAAAATTTAAACCACAATGAAATATCATCTCACACCTCTTAGAATGGCTTTTATCAAAAAGATGAAAGTTAACAAGTGTTTGAGAGGTTCTAGACAAAAGGGAACTCACATTGTTGGTGAAAAGTAAACTAGTACAGCCATTATGGAAAAAATTATGGAGGTTCTTCAAAAAAACTAAAAATAGAACTAGCATATGACCCAGGTGTTGAGTATACCATAAAGCAAATGTACTTCACAGGGCCTGGTTTTCCAAAGCTTTGCAGTTTCAAATACTGATCTTATAAAAAACAGGAAATTTTTCCCAGGCTATTGAGTCTCTGTTGTAAGACAAAGAGCTGTAACACAGCAAGGTTGCTGGCTCAAAGACAGACAGGTTACTGATTGATATGTACAGATACTGGGAAATTGCTGTAAGAAGGGAATGTATGCTAAGATCAAGCTTTTGTTGGTGGACCACTCAATTGCCTTAAAAGAATGTCATCTGACTTGTTTTTACTGAATGTTACCAGCATCTACTGTTAAACTTGGTAAAATTTAAGCCCACCTATGTCTCTTCCTGTAACTTCCTGGGTTGGAGAATAAACACAGGAAGTGAACCCCAATATGAGGTTAATTTCCCAAATGAAAGAAATGCCTTTCTCTTGATGGTTTGGGGAAATTAACCACTTTGGGGATTCTCAATGCTCAGAAGAGATGGGCGTTGAGTAATCCTTTGTGACTCCATCACCAAGGGGAAGAGGGGTGACAAATCTGTGGGGGGCAAAGCAACACCCAGTAATCCCATTTCTGTGTATATATTTAAAATAACTGAAATCAATATGTTCAAGGGATACCTGTACTCCCATGTTCATTGCAGCTCTATTTACAATAGCCAACACATGAAACCAACCTAATTGTCCATCAGTGGAGGAATGTGGTTTAAATACACAATGGAATACTATTCAGCATTTAAAAAGGAAGACATCCCACCATTTTCCACAATATGGATGAACATAGTTGAACCTGGAGTATATTAATCTAAGTGAAATAAGCCAGGCACAGAAAGACAAATACCACATGATGTCACTTATATGTGAAATTTAATACAGTTGAACTCATAAAGGTAGAAAGTAGAACAATGGTTACCAGAGGCTTGGGAGATGGGGTAGAAAGAAACTGGAAGTTGTTGATCAAAGAGAACAGAGTTTCAGAGAGACAGGAGGAATGGGTTTTGAGATATATTGCACAGCAGGTGATTATAGTCAACAATAATATATCATATATTTCAAAATAACTAAGAAGGTAAATTTCAAATATCTCACCATAAAAAATGATTGGTAAGAGAAGTAATGGTTATGTTAGTTAGCTTGATTTAATCATGTCATATTGCACACATATATCAAACATCACAATTGACCCCATAAATGCATACAATTATCAATTAAGTCATCAAAAAATAATTACTTTATAAATGTAAAACAATAGTGGTACAAAGTAAATCCATGCTTGTCATGGTCCGGCTGTGGGAGGAGATATGAGGAAATTTGGGGGTGTGATAAAAATATTCTTTATCATGATTGTGGTGGTTACATGACATTTATCAAAACTCATCAAGCTATATATACTAAAAAGAGGTTAATTGTACTGTAGCTAAACTATACCACACTAAATCTGATTTAAAAAAAAAACGAAGAAAGAAACAATTAGGAATAGAGAGTCAGGATGAATAAATTAAAGAGCTGGAATCTAAAGGGATAAACTTTTATGGGATTTAGAGTTTGCAGAAGGGAGTCTGGAAGAATACCCTGGACTGGTTCAGAGATTCACAGCAGCTTTTTATGTGGTGCCATTGAACCTTGGTGGAATTACTTTAGGAGCAGTTAACAGGGCTAACAGAATGGTCAGATGGAGCCACAGTATCAATAAAGAAACAGGGCAAATGTTTGTTATCTCATCTATCCCTGAATCCCTATCATGCGTATACTATGGCACTTAGTTTACATATACGGCCACCAGATGTTTCCCAGTACTATATCTCAATATCATACACTTTTAATTATTTTCACTAAGGGAGTGCTATAAATGCATAATGGAATCAAAGGTTTATGCATTCACATACATTTTCCTATAAATAAATGCACAAATCCGAAAAAAAAAATTCTCATATTCTGTTTCCTGATTTGTGGTTTGAAAAACATAATCACAAATTTCCATGCTCTATTAGTTCTATTATGAAGTCTTAATCTCCTCAATGAAAGAGTAAACTGAAAATATTTTCTATACACTGTACTAGAAAATTGACATGGATCATCTTACAACAGCACTTTGAAGTATATCTTACTTTAACCAATGAGAAATATTCCAAATGAAATATTAAATACATTTCCTGTGGTCATATAGGGAGTAAGTGCTAAAGCTATGTGTGTTTGGTTCCTTACCCTGTGCTCTTTCTACCTTGCCACTGAACCCTCTCACATGAGACTGAGACAATTGGGCAGCTTTATAAACAATTCCCTCAGTAATACTGTAGTATTTCAGTAGAGAAAAACTTTATCAATCACCTAGTCCAACTTCTTCTTCTAACAGATGAGGTACTTTAGTCTGAGAGTAGATTAGCAACTTGGCCAGAGTCATAGGCCACACATTGAAACAGCTCAATTAGCACTTAGATCTCATAACTCCAAATCTAGTACTCTTTCCAACCCAATTTCTGTCATTGGGAATCAACCATTACTCAACAAGATGCTGGTCAGACGAGGGGATAAGCTTGATTCCAGTATAGTTATTGAGTTGCTTCCCTTGCAAAAAACATTGAAGTGCCTATGGTCACCATGGGAACCAGGTAAGAAAGTGCAGCCAGAGAAATACACAGTGTAAAAAGAAGCTGATGGAGTTTGGATGTCCTCCCATAACTCATATGGAAATTTGATCCCCAATGTGGCAATGTTGGGAGCTGTTTGAGTCATGGGGGCAGATTCCTTATGAATGGATTAATTCTCTCACTAAGTGGGGGACATAATGAGTGAACTCTCGCTCTATTAGTTCCCGTGAGAACTGGCTGTTTAAAAGACCCTGGCACCTCCCTCTTTCTCTCTCTTGCTTCCTCTCGCCATGTGATCTGCTTGTACCCACCAGCAGCCTACTGCTTTCCACCATGAGTAGAAGCAGCCTGAGGCCTGTGCCAGATGCAGCTGTCTCAGAATCGTAAGCCAAATAAACCTCTATTCTTTATAAATTACCCAGTCTCAGGTATTCTGTTATAGCAACACAGGAACAGACCAATACAGAAGCTCTACATTTATATTCTGCTGAGTATAGGTGGGTGAAACTATCTTCACCATGGGACAACCTCTACCTACCTAACAATTTTATTAAAAGGAACCTCTTAGCAAGAAGAACCCAACAGGCCCAAAAGTGTGATGCAAGTAGCTACTCAAAATGGTTGCTTTCTTTCTAGCAGGTTAATAAAGAATACCCCAGAAAAACTGCTTATCACAAGACTGATCTCTAGAAATTAGGAAGATTCTTTTTGCTAGAATAAGTGTCATATGTTTTGAGGCAAGAGAAGTGACTTCATTAAAACCTAGAATAGCTAGCACATATTGACCTCTAACTATGAGCCATACACTCTTCTACATCTCTACACACATTAGTTATCCTCTTTATGATTCTATGAAGCTGGTACCATTATTACTCTAATTTTACAGTTGAGGAAACTGTGGCAAAGACAATCTAAGTAACTTGCCCAAAGTCACATAGTGATGAGATGAAGAGCCAGGCACGGACTTCAGATTCCACATTTCTAACGATCACACCACACCTAAAACTTTCTGGTACAGCTATAGTACATTTGAAGGGAGATTCAACTGAATTCCAAAATGAGTGATGCTCATTTAAATCTATCCTGAAGTATATCCCCTTTTTATTGTTAAATTTCCAGTTTTCCTATGGATATAGATAACAGGCTGTAGCTTATGGAACCAGCTTCCAGTAGAAGAAAGATCCAAGTTGTGAAAGTTAAAAAAGATTTTGTTTCGATTTATGGCTTGGTCACTTACTGATTGTAGTCTTAGGAAAGTTACGTAATTATATCAGCCTCAGTTCTTCAGCAACAAAACTAACACAATTTAATTTTATTGACGTTGTGGGATCGCTGCATATTTCATTCAGAGTCATAGTAAGATTTGTTCTCAAAAGGAATGATTGGAGATGTTCAATAAAGAGATTACTTACAGGGTTGGGGAAGAGGTAAGGGAAACTAACAATGGCTTGCTACCAATAGTAAGGAGCAATTATTATCTCTAGGCATGAAGGATCAAAGAAGAGGAGTTACAAGAACCCAAAGAAAATATCTGTCTCTGAGGGTAGAACAAAGCTGCCTGAGAGGAGCGGGAAGTTTTAGTTAATGGATGCCACTATTTCTTGGTGACCACATGGGAGAAAGACAAGAGAATATATTGCCTGCCCTTTCTCTTCTCCTTTGCTCCAATCTTCTCTCTTCTATTCATTGTTCCTAACAGAATCCAGAGGGAAAGAGAACCAAGTTGCTGCAGCCCATACAAGTCAACCCACTGGGGTACCAGGTAAAGAAGGGTAAAGAGTGGAGCCATAGCAAACATTGGTATCATGAGATAAATGATATATGTGAAAATGCCTGACATGCAGCATTGACTTAATAATTATTGAAAAACTTTTTCCTCTAGTGGTCATCTGTTGTTTCCTCCCACTCAGAATTTCCTCCCCTTATTTCAGTAACATCCCTTTTTCTTCGGTAAACACACTAACCTAGTGAGAGCAAGAGGGCAGGATATGAAACTAAATCAGTACTTGAAAACTTCATACCACATGTCCTCTCTCATAAGTGGGAGCTAAGAAAGAAAGAGAAAGAGAGAGAAAAGAAAGAAACATCAGCCACAATAATATGTTGAATTTTCAGAAGGAGAGAACAGAACCATGGTTACTAGAGGTGGGAATAGGGAGGAGGAGGGGCATTAGGGAGAAACTGGGCAATGGACACAAAGAATAATTATGTTTTGTAATGATGAACATGCTAATAGTACTGACTTGATCATCACATATTGTACACAAATAGTAGCAGTGACTTAATAAGGTGATATCAAATATTAAATAAGACAGTATACACAAAAGCTTAGAGCAGTGACTGTGGCAAAGTGAATGAGCCTGTGTGCCATACTTGCTTATTATTATTCTATGTGTTCTTGTTAATATTGTCAATTAGGGTATCCACCCATAGCCTCCCCTTCCATTGGGTAGTCATGTGGCTCAGACTAGGTCAATCTGACTTTTTCTCCTGAAAAGTTAAGTTCTGCATGGGATAATTCAAGGTTAAATAAACAGTTGATGCTAAAGTTACTCTGATAGCAAAGCCCTTAAGAAACTGCCAAGTATTTCTTGCTACCCAATCCTCGGCACTGCCCTGATTTTATATTTTCAGATTGGTCAACTATTTATTTGATTTTTTAAACAAATACTTAGTTTTTAATTTTTTAACAAACATGAGATATAATTCTCATATAGTACAATTCACCCATTAAAAGCATATAAATCAATGCTATTTAGTATATTCATTGAGTTGTGCAGCCATCAGCACCATATAATTTTTGAACACTTTCATTACTCCCAAAAGAAACACCCTACTCTCTTTAGCAGTTATCCCTCATTCCCCCAAACCTCTTCTCCTCAGCACATGACAGCCATTAATCTACTTTCTGGATCTATAATTTTTGACAGGGTACCAATATAATTCAATAGGGAAACATTAATATTTTCAGCCTATGTTTCTAAGAAACCTGGATGTCCACAAGCAAAAGAAAGAAGTTGGACCCCTACCTCACACCCTATACAAACATCATTTAAAATGGATCAAAGATGTAAATAAATAAGATAAAACTATAAAAGTACAAAACATGGACAAATTTTCTTCTTTTGATTTTGGGGAGTCAGCCACTGCTATGGTTCAAGTGTCCCCCCAAAACACATTGAAGCTTGATCTCCATTGTAACATTGTTAAGGGGGTAGGAAATTAGACTGTGGTATTTGAAAAGTTGGACCTTTGGGATATGATTGGATCATGAGGATTCTGTCCTCATGCATGAATTAATTCATTCATGGATTAATGGCTAAATGGATTATCAGGGAGTAGACTGGAGACTGTGTAAAGAGAGGAAGAAAGCATGTGGAAATGCTCTTGCTCAACCCTGTCATATGATTCCCTGCATCACTACGGGACTCTAGCAACTCCCCACAAAAAAGAAGTCCCTCACCAGATGTGACCCCTGGACCTTGGACTTCCCAGCCTCCAAAACTGTAAGAAATAAATTCTGCTTCTTTATAAATTACCTAGTTTCAGATGTTGCATTATAAGCAACAGATAATGGAATAAAACACCTACTATCCTTTCAACAATTTTCCTTTTAGAGTTTACGTTTGTCTGAAATTTTTATTTTGTTTTGTTGTTATTATTTGCTTACTTATAAGCACAGAACCCTAGCTGTTAGCCCTCCACCCATCACCCTCTTGCAGTTACAATAGTATATTACTGATAGGAGTAATGGATTGTTTTCTTCCTCAAAACCATCCTCACTCTTCCACTTACACCTCAGCCACAGAAAGATAAACGTATGGCATGAGTAACTTATAGCATCTTTTATCAGCTTATGGCCAGTTTTATCTGAGAACACCATTACAGATATATTCACCAGCTAAGAGGCAACTAACTAGGTTCTTGGGTAAAAGAAATCATTGTCAAGAATATTCACCAGAGTTTTTATTTTACAATTTTATTGCCATGTTCTCGACTAACACTTTCAACAGAAACATTTTTCTACTTCTGAGGAAGCTGACCAGACTTCCTGAGTTGTTGGCCCTAGGTTATCACCCTATTGACAAGCTAAACTTAGGCTTAAACTCAAGGACACTTTTGCTCATGGTTCGACTGAGTCTGCAATGCTAATCTTCATGGTATTTAGCTAGTAAATCTCTGGCAATGTTTCAGCATGTGTTTTTGCAAGGCTAAGTGAAATTGTGGTGAACTTAAAATATAAAAGACAAAAAGAAAGAAAAGTTAATGAGTTTTTCAGTTTGGCAATGTAGCCACCAAACTCAAGTAAGCTACCAGACAAGGCTGCTATCAATTACACAACAGAATGAGAAACGATATTAAGAGAATTCATCACAGGCAATACTAATGACTTGCTAGTTAGTGATAGTTCATTTAGTAGGCATTCCAGTTTTACCTTTGTGTGAGAAATTTTATCTTTCCAAACAAATCAAATAAGAATATAAATACCATTTTAAAAAAAGTAAAATCATATATATCTCTGTGTGTCTGTGTGGTAAGGAGAAGAGGAGGTGTTGGAGGAAGAAAGCAATATGTTACTCCCATCAGTAATATGGCATTCTTACTGCAAGCAGGTCAAGGATGAAAATACACACACACACACATGCATGCACACACATATACATTCATAGATCTATCGCAAACTTGTCAAATGATAGTGCTTGCTGCTTTGCTGCTTTAATCATAAATGGTAACATTCTTTAACTTTGCACATTGCCACAGCTGTTCATTAAATTGAATTAAAAAATGCAAATTTCCATCCCCACAAAGTGAATGCAAGAGTGTGCTCAAGGTTGGAATATCTTGCTGAGAAAATACACAACTGCAGAATTCAAATAATAAAAATTAAAAAGTAACAATACCTTCTGTTGTATAGGATGGAAGATGCACAGTTTTAACCATTTGCAGAGAACTTTTTTTTTTTCTTTATCTCAGCAAGCCAATTGAACCACATGCTTCGGAAAACACCTTTTTGACATTCTAAAGGAATGAATAGAGATTTTTTGAGTAAAAAAAGAAAAGTACAGCAACAAGTGCATCAATATCCATCTTACAGACAGAACAAGCTTACTGTTAAGTTTGGACAATAAAATAAGGATGTCAGGTAATGCATCAACACATGTGGGAAGAAGAAGAATATGTAAAAATAAGAAGTAAAGTAAAATTCCCCTCTACTGGTTTTTCCTCTTATGTCCCTTGCTGCTCCTGCATGGAATCATTTTCTTCTACCAAAGCATGATATGCATTAATTCCCCATTACCCAGTCCTAGCTCCTCCTCTTTACTCTACATTCTTCTTAGAATATTCCATCCTGTCCTATGGCTTCATTTATCATCCATATACAGTTAACTTCTACAGGTAGAACTCCAGCACAAACATTTTTTTTTATGAACTCCAGAACAAGTCTTCATCTGTTTCCTGAATAACTCTACCTGGGTACCTTCAGAGGCATACCAAATTCAGCATGTCCAGAACTAACCTCATGATCTTCTTCCCCTAACCTGCTCTTTTTGCAACCCCATTTCAGTTAATTGCACCACCAAACATCGATTTGCACAAGTCAGAAACCTAAGGTTCATCTGTGATGTTGTCTCATTCACATCCCATAGGTCATTTACTAGTGGCCAAAGCACAATTTGAACTAATATATTGACTTTCAGTCTAGTACTTCTTCACTATTCCACAGAGTAATAAGGACTCCAGAGTCTAATAAGCAAACAGTTAATAGATTCCGACTCATCAGACCTATTTTTTCTACATTTAGTCATCAGTATTTGTTCATAATACATTCCCCAGGGTGGAGGGGAAGAGAACAAGTACTAAAGTAGAATTATGAACACTGGCACCATTTCCAGAATGCTAATTAAAAAATGTTTAAAGTTTTTAATTACCTCTCACTTTGAAACTTGATTATTTATTATGATGTTATGGGATGTTGAGTGAGACTTTTCCTGTTTCCCCAGAATGGCAACCTGGAATCTAGAACTGAGCATAAAGAAGTACTAAGAATCCTATATTCTTAAGATATTTTCCAGCAATTGTGGCCAGTCACCTCCCTAAAGGCTCACTAAAATTATCAAGTGGTAGCACATATTATTTTGGTACATTCAACAATCACCACAAAATATCCCCTGTCCCTGGCTTCTCAGTATGTCTAAGAAGACTGGAGAAGGGAGAGCAAAGAAATCAGAGTCAAGAACAGTTGTTACAGGGGTCATTGGGCCTGTGTGCAGGCATCACTCAACCAGAATGTACTCTGGCCTTGGTGCTGAATCATGGTAATGGGGGCTTCCTATTACGGCAGCCATCACCCTTATATTTGCTGGATCATGGAGGACAGGTGACAGGATGGCTGAGGTGGATGCTGCAGTGGAGCCCTGCTGTGGAAGGGATTGGGGGAGAAAGTCATCACATTAGTGGCTATTTGCCATTGAATAAAGTATTTCAATATTTTCAACACTGTTTCTCCATGGAGGGAGGACATTGGCATTGGGATATCACTATTCTCTAGGGATTGCATTGCAGAACATTTAATATCTCTGATCCTGGACACTAAATGGTGTCTCAGTCACCCTGGCTGAGAAGATCAGTAATGCCTTCACACACTTTAAAAAGCTCCCTGGGTTGTAGGGCAGAACTGCCAGATTGAGAACCATTTCTTCATCTGCCATACTAGGGAGATAAGTAAATAAATAAATCCACCGATTTCCTGCAAAACTAAAATATGCACCAACAAGGGAGCCAGCAATTCGATGTCTTCCTTAAGGAGTCTCAATGGCCAGGAAGAGTTAACAGGGAAGCAGCAATAACCAACAAGAGAAACAACGAAAGGACTACAGTCACAGCCAAGAAGCAGAGAGAGATTTGCTCATGTGTCCATTTGCCACAACCTCTTGTCAACCTCAACACAGTGGAAGGGTTAAGCCTTGAAGAAGGAGAAGCATTTCAGTCAAACCCTGCCCTGCCACCCCTAAACTGTCAGCATCCCAGTTTAAGCCTGTGCTAAAGAAAAGGAACGGGAAATGAAAGTTAATTAGTGATTAAGAAAGAAATTGTAAACTGAACTGAGTTTTAATAACAGTGACCCAAAAGTTATAGAATCTGTCCAAGACGTCATTAAATGACAGGAAAGGGAGATTCAGTAAGCATGGTTAAAAGCAGTGACTGAGTCCAGACTCCACAGTAAACTGATTGCAAAGCACCTTGATCATTTCATATATTCCCTTAATTCAGTTCTTTCTCTTCACATTAGAATACACAATTATTTGCTGAAGTCTGATTGAGGCTAAAAATTTATAGCTTCTGAGAAGTTACTATTTTTCTTTTCTCTCAATTATATTAAGTTTATGAGACCTATGCATCGCATAGTTGGTTTTCTATTGTCCTCTCATTTTATTAGCTAATAAGGACAAAATAAAATAAACATAAAAACTTCAAATAACTGCATGATAAGCCCTGATGTTCACTACGAATTGCAACACTGCTCAAATTGAACTGATGCCTGGCCAGAAGCACCACTATGCAATAGTTCAAAATTTATAGTGCAGTATGCATTTCATGGTTGTTTTGCATCAACTCAAATCTGTTATATGATAAAGTTTATGGATTTAATAGTAGAATGTGTTAAAGTGTAAACTGGGCAAAATCTGAGCTATGAAACATGAATATCCTGTACTGTTTTTAATAACATACCTGGTGTTTATATGAGGGGAGAAACAAGAGCCCCATCTGCTCTGATTTACCAGCAATCTTCATCCAAATGTCTGAGTCCTGAAAATCCACATGAATGCCTTTATTTTTATGAATTAATACTTGAACGATTTTATTATGGAATTTCCATCATTCAAAGACGTGACATAGTCATTTAAATTATAAAGCTTTAAAATTTTAAGTTTTTTAAAATTGGGGCAAATGAACCCCATTATGGTTCTGATAAAAATTATAGACCCTGTCCTAAAAAGAATGAACATATACACAATATTAATTATGGTTGAACCTCACGGAGCATCTCCCAGGGTATTCAATGACTCCAGGGAGGGCAGATTGTATTTTACAAACACTACAGCACTGATATGTATCTCATACTGTGTGTTCCTCCTACAATGGGAGGTGACACTCTGCTGATAAGATCTGGAGGCTATTTTTCCTCTCTTTAAATGGGGGCAGACCTGTATAATGGCTTTAACCAAGCAAAAGAAATAATTTGGACCCCTAATTCACACCATATACTAAATCAACTTAAAATGGATCCAAGACCGAAATATAACAGGCAAAGCCTTAAAACTCTTAGAAGAAAATGGATGTAAATATTTGTGATCTTGAATTAGGCAATGACTTCAAGACATGACAGGTAAAGCACAAGCAACCAAGAAACAAATAAATGAAGTTTCATCAAAATAAAAAGCTTTTCTGCTTTAAAGCACATTACCAAGAAAGTGAAAAGACACCCACAAGAATGGAAAAAAAAAAAAAAAACTGCTAATCACATATCTAGAATATATTTAAAAAATATTACTACTCAATAAAAAAAGACAAATAACCTAGTTTTTTAAAAAGTGGGCAAAATATTTCAATAGACAGGCCTTGAAAGATCATATACAAATGGCCAATAAGCACATAAAAAATTCAAAATCATTTGCCATTAAGAAAATGCAAATCAAACTCACAGCACTTCACACCCAATAGAATTGCTACAACCAAAAATGCAGATATTATTAAGTCTTGGTGAGAATGTAAACAAATTGAAACACTTGTGCATTACTAATGGAATTTTAAAATGGTGTGGCTACTTTGGAAAAGTCTGTAAAAAAAGAAACAACAAAATAAACTCAAAGAAAGTAGATGTAAAAATATAATAATAAAGTTAAGAGCATAAATAAGAGCATAAAATAGAAAATTATTATATAAAGGATTGCCACAATCAAGAGTTTATTTTTTAAAAAAAATAAACAATAAAACTGACAAATCTCCGGTGAGACTGAAAAAAAAAAAAAAAAATACATTAGTAAGAACTACCGGACGGGAGAGGAGGAAAAAATTCTGCAGATGTTCAACTCATCCTTTTATTAATTTTAAGCAAACAATCTTTTTAAAAAATAGAAAAAAAAATTAGAACACCAACTGAGCTGGAGACTGCATCTTCAATAAATGGTGCTGGGAAAATCGGGCATCCATATGTAGAAAAATGAAACTGGACTGATACCCCTCACCATATACCAAAATCAACTCAAAATATATTAAAGATTTAAACATAAGACCTGAAACCATAAAATTACTAAAGGAAAATATAGGGGAAACACTCCAGGTAATAGGACTGGGCAAAGACTTTATGAATAAGACCCCAAAAGCAAAAGCAACAAAAAAATAAATAAATAAATGGGATTATATCGAACTAAAAAGCTTCTGTACAGCAAAGTAAACAATCAACAGAGTGGAAAGACAACCTAAGGAATGGGAGAAAATATTTGCACACTATACATTCAACAAGTGATTAAAATCCAGAATATACAAAGAACTCAAACAACTATACAGTAAAAAACAAATAATCCGATTAAAAAATGGGCAAAAGAGATGAAGAGACACTTTTCAAAGGAAGACATGCAAATAGCCAACAGGTACATGAAGAAATGCTCAGCATCACTAGCCATCAGAGAAATGCAAATCAAAACCACATTGAGAAACCACCTCTCCCCAGTTAGACTGGCCGTTATTAATGTACCCAGAAGAACAAATGCTGGTGAGGATGTGGGGAAAGGGGAACCCTGTTACACTGTTAGCGGGATTGTAAATTAGCACATCCATTGTGGAAAACAGTATGGAGGTTCATAAAACAACTACAGATAGAGCGACCTCATGATCCAGCAATCCCACTACTGGGCATATGTCCAAAGGAATGAAATCATCATGTTGAAGGGACACCATCACTCCCATGTTCATCACAGCTCTACCTATAATAGTCAAAATATAGAACCAAATTAAGTGTCCATCGATGGATGACTGCATAAAGAAAATGTCATATTTATACACAGTGGAATACTACTCAGCCATTAAAAAGAATGAAATCTTCCCATTTGCAGCAACATGGATGAGTCTGGAGAAAATTTTGTTAAATGAAATAAACCAGACTAGGAAAGAGAAATACCACATGTTCTCACGTATAACTGGGTGCTAAGAAAGAAAGCAAGACAGAAAGGAAAGAAAGAATGAAAGAAAGAGAGAAAGGAAGGTAGGAAGAAAGAAGGAGAAAGAAAAGACAACAACAATTCATCGAACTTTTAGGAGGAGATAACAAACCTAAGGTTATTGGAGATGGTGGGAGGGATAGAAGGGTTTGGGGGAGGGACAGGTCGGATAAAGGGCATAAAGAAAAATCATGATTTGCAATAATGAATATACTAATAATATAAATAAATAAATAAATAAAATTTTAAAAGTTAAAAATTAGAAAAATGTAAAAATAATATAAGCTCAGAAAACATATAGAAAGCCTGAAGTTTCCTTAATTACCAAAGATATTGAATCAGCATTGTACTAAACAATAAAGAAAACAATAATTCTAATCTTCCATAAATATTTGTAGAAAATGGAAACACCCAACTGTTTTGTATGTGAGTGGCATAATGGAGATATCACATCCTAATAAGAGAAGGGGAAAGAAAAATAATTGTCAATTCCATTCATTAATACAATATAAACAATCATAGGCAAAATATTAGCAAAGTGAACAAAGCAATACAAACAAAGGATAATACATTAAAACTAAGTTGCATTTATACCATAAATGCAAGGTTGTTCTATCATTAGAGAATCACATAATGTAAATCAACATGTTGACAGATTAACAGATAAAAACCTTATAATTATTTCAAAAGATTTTTAGAAAGCATTTGATAAAATTCACCAACTATTCATGATTTTTAAAAAATTAATAAACATCTCAGCAAATTAGGAATATCTGTAGAAAAAAAAGAAGCCCTTAGTTTGACAAAGGGATATACATACAAAGAACCAGAATAAGCATGCACTCATTGGTGGAAAGTTGAACTGTTTCCCCTGTGAGAACAGGATTAAGACAAGGATGCCTGGCATTGTCACGTATAATCAACGCTGTGTTGGGTGTTCTAGCCAGTGCAGAAAGAAACCAAAAGGAAATGACAGATGAGGAGTATAGGATAAAGACCATATTTGTTACATATTTGGGTTTAGAGAATCCTAAAGAATCTTGGAGTGACAAGTCAGATAAAGGGCATAAAGAAAAATCACGATTTGTAATAATAAATATGCTAATAATAAATGATAAAAATTAAAAAGTAAAAATCTACAGATAAATAATTAGAATGAATGTGTGCATTGCAAGGTTGTGGAAAAATATCAATAATCAGAAATTGTTTCCTTCTCTTCCCTTTTTTCCTTTTCCCTTCTCTTTCGCTCCCTTTTTTCCTTCTTTTCCTGTATGCACACTGTGGAATACTACATAAACTACAGCCACACATGAAAGTTAATGAATCATTTCACAAACCAAATGGAGGGTGAAAAAAGTAAGATACATTATGTACTATTCCATTTAAATAAAGTGCAAAAACTGTCAAAACTGTATATCTGGGAGTGCAAACATGACAGTACATTAAGAAAAAAAAATATAGTAGATACATATATTTGTTGTACTTATACATTTTTAAATGCACTATATCCTACAATAAAAGGACAAAAGATCTCAAAACAATCTATGCATGAGACACAGTAGCAGTGATAAAGAGGCCCTTTCACATTTGGATCTGTTTATTTCTGTGTTGTTTAAACATATTACAAAGGGAATAAACATTTTTCATGTATCACAAATGTAATTTACTTTTAAATATCAATATGGATTTTTTTTAAAAAACTGTGAAAGTACCCACAAATTATTGTTATAAAGTATAAGGAGAAAAGGCAGTTTGGGAATGAGAAAAGACATAGAATGAATAAAATGCTGAAACATCTGAGGGCCTTTGGCTAGTGTGATGGAGCTGAAGCAAAGGGTGCATATATGGGAACAAATCTGAGCTCTCTGGAGTCTGATCTCAAAAGGGCTAGGGCTGTACCATTGAAATGTAGGTTGAGTTCACACACACACACCAAATCGCATGGCAATATTTTTTTACTTTGACCCTGGTATACAGACTACGACCTAATCCCCATCAGAGCTGGTAATAAATTCCACAATTATTAACAATTCTAACCACAGAGAGCCAAAGAATTGATGAGGCCAGGAAAAAAGGTCTGCCCTTTAATCAGAAGCTATACATTCAAGTCACCTTCAAGGCAATTTTCTGGAGCAAACCACTGCTCACGCATTTATGTGTGGTTAATGAGTAGTGAAAAGCCCTTTAGAATGTTCAGAGACCCTTTTCACTAGCATGCAATTAGGGTAAAAATGAAATGTGCAGATTGACATTGAATGACATTCTTCTGTTGTCTTTTTTCTATCACATCATGCATGAAAACCAAAGGTCTCTTTGTCATAATAGGGTCTAAATTGCTTAATCCATGAATTTATAAACTTGCATTTTTCCCCTCAGAGAATTTGCCATGGTATCTGAGATCTTGAAAAATCCCAGAAAGTGTTAATGCAACGAACTGAATATGTAAACTCAGAATTCATAGCGATAAACTGGTCGGAAAATTTGAGTTCAGAGGAGGAAGTATGAAAGGTGAATGGTAAATGTTTAATGTGGCAATTTAACTTTAATGGTTACATGTGTCCTCAGGGCAAGGGGTAAAGGCAGTGGACACATTTTCTAAACACATTGTAGATTTAAGTCAGTTTGCAAATTAGTCTGGCTCCGAATACATATTTTTGAGGAAAGGAAGGCTAAAGACATCTTCTTGAGGAAAGATATGGAAGCACACAAGTAGTGAGCTTGTTCTTAGAAGGTAAATCATAGGAATTGTGACAGTGAATCTTTAGGGCTGTCTGTGTGAGCAGTAAAGTGTGGTGAAGAGGAAAGGTCCTGCAAACAGTGTCTCCATTCAAGTCCCAGGGTATCACCTTCCACAAATTAGTCCAAACCTCTCTGCTTTGCTTTCTTCATGTATAAAATGGGGATGATGATACTAATTCCTGCCTCACAGGGCTATTAAGAGGTTTAAAGAAAACATGGAGAGCACTTCAACTGGTGCCTGGCACGTTGTGGGCACCCATTCAGTGTAGTTATTATCATTAGTTATATGATATATAACATAAAATAATTTCTAAGTTATAATAACATAGAGGGGTTTTTTGTTTAATTATCTTAAGCATAGTTTCCTATTTGACTCCAGCAAATTGGTCGTTTAATGATTTCTGCCTGTAACTGTCTCTTTGGTATTTGCCCCTTTAGCTGCTTCCAGCTCACCCACACCGAGTCCAGGGTTTCATATAAAAAGCTTCATGAATACCTTATGGAGTTTCTGTGAGCCTCGAGCTTCATTTTTTATTCCATTCTCTTTGAACCACTCTATATAGTCTGGCCTATCTCCATATCATTGACTCTGGAGCTGGCCTGCAAACCTCTAGGACGCTGCCTTTGCTGTAAGCATCATCTCAGTGATCTTTCCTCCCAAGAAGGCTGGAGTGCCCTAAATTGCATCCTGTCTGGATTATGAAAGGAGAACACTGCCAGGAAGACCACAACCGCACTGGTCCCTGCCTTCACTCCCAACAGTCCAAGGAGACAGAAATTGAACAATGTCTGCAATTACTTCAAACATTTATATAACTATCTTCTAAAATGGTGGTCCTCGAACTACAGCCCAAGGTTTAAATTCAGCCTTTTGCCTTTATTTATTTATTCTCAGCTCTTGAGATAGGAATGTTTTTTTCCCTATTTGAATGTTTGCAAAGGAAGAAGGAGAAGGAGGTAAAGAAAGAAAAAAAGGAGAAAGCAAAGTAAAGAAGAAAAAGAAGAATATGCAACCGAGACCAATGTGGCCCGCAAAGCCTAAAATGTTTACAATCTGGCCCTTTCAAGAAAAAAGGTTTCCTGACCCCTGTTATTATTTATTTATTTATTTAACGTTCATCTTTTAAAGACATTGCCTAAAATCTTTCCCTGGTTCCCCATCACTCTCAGGATCAAGTCTATACATCATCTGACCCCACCTGTCCCTCAATTTTTATCAAATTGGCCCCCACATGCAATCTCCATTCATGGAGCTTGACCTACTTGCACTTTTGAACTCACCATACATTTTAACTTCATTATGACTTTTTTAACACTGTCCCCTCTCCCCAGAATACCTTTTCCTCTAACCCACTTGTAAAATGCTTCCTTGATGGCTCAGTCAAATTGTCACCTCCTCTCTGAAGCCTTCCCTTCCTCCCCCAAGCAGAATTAAGATTTTCTCTTCTGCACACACAATAATTCTTAATTCTTGTCCCATTATCAGGCGCTCTTACTCACCTTATCCTGACGCAGCAGGTTCCCGCGGCGGATGAAGGTTTTACTCTTTCATTTTCAGTGGTCGACCCTCCTATGCGCCTTCTTCCTCACTTTGTCCCCCGTATCCAGGCCCCACGTTGGGCGCCAAAAATGTCCCGACCCGCGGGATATTCAACGCAGACCCTGGAGGGGGGAGTGGGAATTGGATGGGACAAGAGACACGAGAAATTGAGACAAGACAGTATTCTGATCAAGTCTCGTTTATTGATTCTTAGGTTACATCTTATATAGGAGAAGGCAGGCATGCTGCAAAGGGTCTGGAATGTAAAGATATGATAATATCTTGAGGAGAGACAAAGACAGGACATTCAAAGTAAAGGTTGCCACCCAGAATGTTTATGGTTAAACAGTTTCTAGAGAAGGATAAAAGGTCACTTGCAAATTAACTTGCATAGCCAGGAGCAATCAGTTTCTGGCATAAAGATTTCGAGGCAGTTATCATGTAAAGCACGGCCATCTGAGCAGATTGTCACGTAGGAGTGGTCTCACAAGAAGGGGTGTGGGGCTTCAGGCTCCCAACAACAAAGCACTTAGCTTTGCCTTGTATTATTGCATTTAATATATTATTGTATGAGCCACCATTCTCAGCTGGGGACTGAAAGGTTTTTCATAGTTATCTAGGTGTTTACACCATATAAACAGCCTAAAAGTAGTCCTATGTTTGAATTTACTTCGGCTTCTTTTTCCTGTTCACTTAATTTAGAAAAACAAAAAAAGATAGGCCAACAGTCCTAAATTAGAAATAATGTCAGATAATTGACAAAAATATAGTCCAGAACCAGGAAGTGGTTTGAGAAATAGTCAAAACACTACCTGCAAAGTCAAGACATCTTAAAGATATCCTTGGGAGAAAATAAGCTCTCATTTACTAATACATGAGACACTCCTTTCTAAGAAAATTAATGTTATGCTAGGAAGTTTCCTATCTGAAGTTGCTATATAATTTGAGGAATAAAAGGGGAAATAGAAAAAGATAAAATAAATGGCTAATCAATGGGGGGGGGGAATGAAAAAATCCACGATTGTCTATAGTTCTCTAGATGACATGATCATTCATTTGTAAGGACCAATTAGATAATTAAGTTACTTATAGTACACACATACTATTGAATTCTATGGAAATATTAAATAAGATGAAGTATTAATATGGAAAAATGTTCATGGGGAAAAAATATGTGGAAATATACATACATAGAGAGAGAGACTATTATTTTTATGTCATTTACTCAAATAAAAAACAAAGCACCCTTCATGTGTATATATATGTGTGTAAACACATACAAAAATGTGAAATGCATGTCTGGTTAGCAAGAAAGTTTCCTCTGTAAAATTGTGTTAAGTGAAATAAGCCAGGCACAGAAAGAGAAATACCGCATGTCCTCACTCATATGTGGAAGCTAAAAAATCTCAAAGAAGTAGATCTCATAGAAGTAGAAAGTAGAATATTGGTTACTAGAGACAGGTAAGGGAAGCAGAGAGAGGGATGGGGACAGTGTGGTCAGTGGATACAAAATTATAGAGAGATAGGAAGAATAAAATCTAGTGTTCTATAGCAATATAAGGAGACTACAATGAACAACACATTACTGTATAACTTCAAGTAGCTAGTTGAGAGGATTTTGAATGTTCCCAACACCAAAAGGTAACAAATGCTTGAGGTGATGGATACGCTAAACACCCTGATATGATCATTGCACACTGTATAAATGTTCCCAAACATCACATCATACTCCATAAATATATACAATTATCATGGGTCAATTAAGATAAAACAAATTAAAAAGAAAAAAATTTCAGAAACAGAAGTGGATTAAAGGGTACCATAGACCAGGGGGAAAGGATAATGAGGAGTTTTTGCTTAATGGGTACAGAGTTTATGTTTGGGATGATGAAAAAGTTTTGGAAATAGATAGACCTGGTGATCACACAGTATTGTCAATGTACTTAAATCCACAGAATTGTATGTTAAAAAAGCTTAAAACGGCAAACCTTATGTTATATATATTTTTCCACAATAAAAATAGTTTCCTCTGTGAGTAAGGGAGGGACAGGTGGTGAGAGAGCAGAGTTGGGGGACTGGGAACCAAAGGCAGTCAAAGGCGACTTTAATTGTTACCTTTGTGAATTGTTTGATGTTTTAAAAATAATGAGCACATTTTCCTTTTGTCAATTTAAATTAAAGCCAATAAAATATCCATTCAAATCACACTCAGACATTGAGGCGATGGGAGGGTGGGGCACCCAGAGAGAACACTGAAGCTCCACGTCCTCCCCACCCCCACACCTTTCTCCCTGTACCTCTTCATCTGGCTATTCATCCGTGTACCTTAAAATTACCTTTATAATAAAGTGGTAACATAAATAACTTTAAAAAAAATCACATTCAGATCCTACAACTCATAACATTTCAACAGAGCTTAAACATACAGGTGATATGTTCTAATCATTTATCTTAAAATCGTCTTTCTTGGATTTTATATATATAATGAAATAAATCATAGGTGCTAAAATAGGTACTCTGGTCTCAAGACTAGCTGAGAAATGCGGAATTAAAACCAGACAGACTAAAGCAGTTTCTATTAAAGATGCACGAGACAGACAAAAGACAAAAATTGGGTGACCACGGAAACAACAGACATGAACATGTAGTAAAAATGAAAAAGGGAGGGTTTTTTGATTTTGCCACAGGTAGTAATATGAGGTTAGAATGAATCTGCAGACTAGCATATTTTTTTGTCTTTGAAAATTAATACAGCTGGATGGTTAATTTCAGTGCAGACTAAATTGAAATGTAAAGTAATTTTCTCCCCTTTGATTCATTAATTCATTTATTCATTCATCTGTCAAAGATTTACTGAGTGCCTATGATGTGTCAGATCCTAAGCTGGGTATGGAAGATACAGAGAAGAAATAATTCATGCCCTGTCTTGCATTTACAATACTCAGAATCTAGTCATGGCCTTTATATTGAGCCAATGATCTCAAAGGAAATCACTGGTTATCTGGGACAATATTGGTCTTTTAAATTCCTCTTACATTTGGTAGAGATTTCCCCTAAATATTCCACAATTCAACTCCCTTTATGTTGCAAGAATTGACAATGTGGAGAGGAGCTGTCTATAACCCATTCACCATCTCTGCTTTCTAAGCACCGGCAAAGGGGTGGACAAACTTTTCCTGTGTAAAGGGCCAGATAGAAAATATTTTAGGCTTATTCAGACTAGGAGTCTGAGGCAAATGTAAAAACCATTCTCAGCTGTGAGTCATACAAAAACAGGGCCAGATTAGACCAATAATTTGCCAACCCCTGTTCTAGCAGAAATATCTGTGGATGGGCGAAGGGGGCAGCAAAGTTGTTCTTCCTATCATTTAAGGCCAGATGGTTGGCTAAGCTCTGGGTATACAATGGAGAGCAAAGTAGGCATGGTCCTTGCTTTTGCAGTTTACGACTAGTCACATACCTGGCACATAACTCCAATCCCTTGGGGGAATATGTTTATCCCGTTTCCCTGAATGTCACAAAAACAGCAGCTCTTTGAAAGCATCTCTTACACTTACTCTGTTATAATAAAATGAACTCTTTTCATGCCTGTATCCCCACTAGGTAAAAACATCTGACGAGCCAAGGAGCATGTTTTATTTATCTTTATATTCTTAGCACCTAGCCCTCCTGGTCCCGTGTACATGTTATGCACTCAATAATTGCTTGTCAGGCTGAATGGAACTGAACTGCTTTTTATCACGTTATTTGGGTGCCTTTTTAGGTGGCCACATTTCCTTTTGCTAAATTTAACTGTGTTGTAAGAAAAACTGAATTCAAAGCCTTCACTTTTGAGAATGGAAGGGGGCGTATTTTCTCTGCTGTTGACATCATCATAAGGTCTAAAAAAACCTTCGTGACATCCTGTATTTTCAGCTGAGATTTGCAGCAAACTATTGTTTTCCTTTTCTCCAAGAAAAACTGCCTAACCACGATTTTCTTGTTGGTTTCACCAGGAGACTGTTTGTTGCACACCTTCTTTGAGATCGATCGTGTCTTGCATCTTTTTTTTTTTTTCTTTATTATTTTATAAAGGGAAGGGACAGATTTTCTCATGTTAGCTGTTATGTCTTTGTGTCCTGTGGGTAAAATCGAATACACAGATAGTGACTACTCAAAAGCCCATTTGGATGGCTGAAACTGACACTTGTTTTTTTCTTTGAGTAGGTGTAAAGCTAAACATGTGTCCCTGACAGCAGGGAAGATGCAAACACTTTTAAAAACATATTCTATTTTTACCTGTATAAGAGGAATGCATGTCCATTATAAAAAATTTGCAAATAATAGAAAAATGCAAAATAGGGGGACATAGATCATGCATGTCCTGAACAGCTAAATGTATGTATTGTAACCATTTGCTCAAGTTTAAGCTGTATGTGCCTCTGTTTCTTCATCTACAAAATGGAATCAATAACAATATCTAGCTTGCAGTGTTCTAGGAGTCATAAAAGATTTAATACATGCTCAACAAATGTTACATAAATAGGGCTTATCATACTGAATATTACCTTAGAGCACCGTAACTTATTTTCTTATCATTATACCATTATAACACATATTTCCTATGTAATTAAAATATTTCAGTTAACTTAATCATGGCCCAATGCCTCCAACTAACTATTACAATTAGTAATAGTATAGAAAATTGTACATAAAAGAATTTCCAGTTCTTGTACATTTTATAAAATAAACTGAAATCAGTCTGCAAAATCCATGCATATTAACATGTTTGAAATTTTAACTGATCCCATCCAATGACAATTGCCAGAATAGCCCAGAAAAGTCTGCTTATGAAATATTTACAGCCAAAATCCATGTTTTCAATTTTATCTAGGGGACTCTAAGACCAACTTATAAAGAGAGCATACTTTGAAACTGCCCCCCAAAAACTTCATTTTAGCTAGACTTCAAATAAGTAATTGAATATTTGAGTATTTATGGAAACTGAATCTAAATATTCAACTCTAATGTAATCCATCACACTTGCCAATGTATTCTTATATTTTCTTTAATCACAAAAGGTGGAGATTATTGTTCATCACTTATTAACTTCCTTAATAGTAGCATTTAAGAAAAATGTATATACTCTTTATCCCCACCATTATACATACTTTTCCATTTCAGGGATGACTTACTTCATGAGTAAAATAGTGAAGAAGAGTTATTCATTAAAATGTGTCTATGAATGCAAAGTATAATGGATAATTGTGTTAACTACCTAGAGGACAACCACATGAATGAAGAAACGTAGGCAGTGACAGCAAAATCCCAGACAATTAATTATCAGTTAGTCCTCACCAAAAATACAAACAGTAAATGTACATGAAAAGCAAGTTCAACTTGGTTAAGGAGTTAAATAAATTAAATACTTAATAAAAATAAATGCAAATTTTTGTATAGTGAAGACATAAAAATTCATAAAATAATAAATCCGATGCTGGAGAGATTGTGAGAAGAGATATGCTCGTTTATGACTAGCACAACCCTTTCAGTGGACAATTCAGTGACACATATCAAGAAAGATAAAATAATCATAACATTTGTCCCAACAATTTCACATGTGGAAATTTACCCCAAGTGACTAATCAAAACAATAAAATTATGTAAGCTTGCTTTTTAAAAATGCCAAAAAAAATCCTGTAAAAAATCTGAATGCTCAGTCAAAATTTTTTTCAGAATATTGCAAGAATTATATTGATACAACATATTATTAAGCAGCTACCATAAATAATATATCTGAGGGTGATGTAATAGCTTGGAAAATAACCTTAATATTTTGTGAGAAACTGTAGGATACAAAACTGGATTAAAGTAGAGCCTTTACATTTTTCAGGAATCAGGTCTATGACTTAAGATATTCCAACGTGAAAGCCATTATAGAAAATATTTTCTCTCTTAAAATGTAATAAAGAATAACTAAAGGGCCGAGCCTGTGGCGCACTCGGGAGGGTGTGGCGCTGGGAGCGCAGCGACGCTCCCGCCGCGGTTCGGATCCTATATAGGAATTGCCTGTGCACTCACTGGCTGAGCGCGGTGTGGGCGACACCACACCAAGGGTTGCGATCCCCTTACCGGTCACAAAAAAAGACCAAAAAAAAAGAATAACTAAAATATTTAACCCGAAATTAAATACAATTTTTTTTCAAATTTCTCTGAATTGTTATTGGGGTGCTTGATGAGCAGTTGCATGAATTGATTTTTCTTATTCCCATATTGACCATGTAGTGGACCTGTTCATGCAATAAGTTCAAATTGAATTTGAATTCTACATAGCATAATTTATTTTTCTCAAAATTTAAATTTTCAGACTAAAAAACATGATTTTATTAAGCTCTTCATTTTCATCACCAGCTCTAGTATTTGGCTTTATTTTAGAGTTTTTTGTTGTTTTTTTTAAAACAGAGAAACTGCATTTTCATCACTTTTTGAGAGCCACCATGTAAGTAACAATGAGTAAGAAACCACAAGGCTGAATGGAGAGGCTGGGTAGCCACTTAGGCTCGCTCACTGGCTAAATGGCTTTCTTTGGTTAAAGTGTGCATTTTTCAACTGCATGCCTCAGCAACAAAATCCCCTTTACTACGTGTAATGGACAAAACTTTTGCTATTCCTAAAATACATGAAGCACTCTTTTTCTAGGAACCTTCCATTATAAATACTGCTCCCTCTAGTGGGCTATTCTCATCCCCACCCCTCACATCAAATTTCTAGTCACCATGTAAGTCAAAGTTTGAGCAAGACTTCCTTTATGAAACATTCTTTGACACCTCCAGGAACGGCTAACCTGGTACTATCCTCTGATATTGGGTATGAAGTGAGCACACAGTCAAGTCCTGAACTATGCTTGTTTATGAGAGAGTTTAATGGTGTTAACTATGCAATGTCATGAAAGAGAAAAATCAGCAATTCACTTTCAGTTTCAATTGAAGTTAAAGAAAACTCTTCACGTAAGAGACCCACGCACAGAGTGTGTTGACTATTCAAAGAATTGATACATGTGTATGCCTAAAAGAGATTCTCACACATAGTACATGCTCAACAAATGTTAGACCATCCTTACTACTATTAAGGCTTTCAGAGAACATAGACACCAACCCTGCAGTACTCAGGTTAGAGACATGGAGAGCTGTAGCATTATGTTGTCATCACCGGGGTTCATAAGCACAAGTTAAGAACTGTCCAAGTTCAGTAATTAAGACAGCCAAAATAAGATGTGGATTTTGCAATGCAAACCAGGCCCCATGGGACAGAAGAATCAATTTGGAAAAGTGAAAACTATTCCCTTCACCATGCTGGAGAATGAAATCAGATTATAGATAATAACATCGACTAAAGTACAGGAGACTCTCATTTCGGAGTGTAGGCACAGTCATTCTCAACAGACCTCCTTTTCATTCTCATGAAACCTCAAGTTAAAGAACCCTTTAAAGTATTATTATAGATAGATATCTGGGTTAAGAAGATCTTACTGGTTACATCTAAGAATTTAGTACCAGAGAATACAAGACATGTAAATTACCCAACATACACATAAACACACACAATTACAGACAATAAAAGCCTAGTAGGTGAGGCTTATTTCTGTCTGAGCGTGTTGAATAACTCTCCTCATTTCATCACATGCTTCAGTAGTATCTTGTGCTGTTGTCTATCCATGCACTTCTAAGACTCCATTGCAATAAGTCCTGTACATGTTAATTGGCATGCCTGTTTCCCCATTTGGAATGTGAGTACTTTACATCAGGGAAAAGTATAGTTTCTCTGGTATAACTCTATCAAATAAAGTCGTGACTAATGCTGTAGGCATTCACACAATGAGGATGAAAGGGAAGACAGAGTCAGCAAGTGCAAAGACATCTATCCAGTGATTTAGCTTTCCTTGGAATTCTCTTAGGGACTTTATCAATGGCATGGTTGGCTTTATAAGTACCTTGTTCTACCTCTCTTGTAAAACTACCATTCACTTGTGGAAATAAAGTATTTTTCTTTAGTGCTCCACTGTTGATAAAGGCTGATATTTCAAAAAGAACTTTGCCTAATACTACAGAAGAACAAAAAAGAAATAAGATAAGCTTGGAAAAATAAGTTCAGAAAATACTAAGTAACATCAGATTTCTGAAGCTAGTACAATCTCATTTCAAGTGCTTGATTGTGCAAAAAAAAAAAAAAAGAAAGAAAGAAAGAAAGAAAATATGACCTTACTTCTTTTTTCTCTTTTTTAAATTTATTTTTGAACTGAAATATAATTGATTATGCATATTTATAGGATACAGAGTTGATTATCAGTATTTGTGTACAGTATAACATTGATCAAATCAATTTTATAAGCATGTTTGTCAATACAAATCACAATTCCTTTTTTTGTCCCTTACCCAATTACTACCTCTTTCCCCTCCCCCTCCCTCTTTACCATCTCTAGTAACTATAGGTCTGTTCTCTCCTTCTGAAAGTTCAACGTTTTACTGATGTCTTTCTTTTATTTATTCACTTGTTTGTTTGTTTGTTCTTAGCTCCCACTTATGAGTGAGGACTTGCAGTATTTCTGTTTCTATGCCTGGCTTATTTGACTTAACGTAATTTTCTTGTTGCTGAAAATGGAAAATTTCATCATTTTGTATGGATGAATAGTATTCCATTGTGCATATATACCACATTTTCCTTATCCATTTGTCAGTCAATGGACGTTTTGGTTGGTTCTGTATCTCGGCTATTGAAAATAGAGTTGCAGTAAACATGGGAGTGCAGGTATCCTCCAACATAATGATTTCCATTCCTCAGGGTATATACCCAGTAGTGGGATTGCAGGATCATATGGTAGTTCTATCAGTAGTTGTTTGAGAGACCTCCATACTGTTTTACATACTGTTCTAATTTACATTCCCACCAACAGTGTATAAGAATTCCCCTTTCTCTGTATCCTCACCAGAATTTGCTATTCTTGGTCTTTTTAATAATGTCCAGTCTAACTCAGATGAGATGATATCTCAATGTGGTTTTGATATGCATTTCCCTGATGATTAGTGATACTGGCGTTTTTTTTTTTTTTTTTTTTTTTTTTTTATGTACCTGTTGGCTATTTGTATGTCTTCCTTTATGAAATGTCTATACAGCTCCTTTGCCCACTTTTAAATTGAATTACTTATTTTTTACTGTGAAGTTGTTTGAGTTCCTTGTATATTCTGGATATTAATCCCTTGTCAGATGTATAGTTTGTAAATACTGTCTCCCATTCTGTAGGTTGTCCTTTTGCTCTGTTGATTGATTTCTTTTCTGTGCAGAAGATTTTTAGTTTGATATATGCCCATTTACTTATTTTTTTCTTTTGTTGTCTTTGCTTTTAGGGTCTTATAACTCTTACCATATACCAAAATCAACTCAAAATGAATTAAAAACTTAAGTATAATATCTGAAATTACAAAACTCTTAGAAGAAAACATATGAGTATGGAAAACACTTCAAGACGTAGGACTGGGCAAAGACTTATTTTTTTCTAACTCAACATAACTTCCATTTTCAGCTCTCAATTTCTTAGCCTTAAATAAACCATCTTGGAAAAGTTGGGAGTTTCTTTCTACTATGGGGTTGAATTTAAGTTATGGCACTCTGACATCCATTCATGACATTGTGAGGGTAGAGAACACATCTCATCCTTGATGGCATTCATCTAGATAGACATCACTTGAAGCATTTTTGACCTCATATGGCTTTTGGTCATTAGTACAGACAAGATTCTTCTGAGACAACCCTTGTTCTACTCGAGTAACCCCTTTAGATACAGGTTGGGCATACGGGACTCATTGTACTGCCTCACTGCTACTTTGCAGTGGATAAATCTCTGCAGCCTCTCTCTTTAAGTTCTCATGTATCTAGAATGACTGCATAGCCAATCATTCTTTTTGTTTTGGTAACTCCCCTGGATTTGACCTGGGAAGCAGAATACTGATGCTCTTGCTCTGGGATCTGAAGATGTCTCCTCTATAAGGGTAGATCTATTTTAGAATCTGGGGTGAAAATGGTTTCCTTAACCCCCTTCTCATAAAATTCTGTTTTCCCCTCATATTTTTTCTATGTCAATAGTTATATTCACAAAAGCCAGACAAGCACACTACAAGAAAATAAAATTATAGGTCAATATCCCTGATAGGCATATATGCAAAAATCCTCAAAAAATATTAGCAAACCAAATTAAACAGCACATTATAAAGATCATCCACTATGACCAAGTGGGATTTAACCCTTGGATGCAAAGATGGTCCAACATACAATACTGATTTGTGTATGTTTGTGTACTACAGTGACTGAAGGATAAAAACTACATGATCATCTCAATAGATGCAGAAAAAGCATCTGACAAAATTCAACATGTACTTTTTACAAAAACTGTCAACAAATTGGTTATAGAAAGAATGTACCTCAACAAAATAAAGGCTATATATGACAAGCCCACAGCTAAATCAACAGGAAAACTCAAAAGCTTTTCCTCTAAGATCATGAACAAAGACATGGATGCCCACTCTGGTCTTCTATTCAACATAGAACTAGAAGTGCTAGTCAGAGCAATTAGGCAAGAGAAAGAAATAAAAGGCATCCAAATCAAAAATGAAGAACTTAAATCGTTCCTGTTTGCAGACTATATGATCTCATATTTAGAAAACCCTAAAGATGCCACCAGTAAAATTACAGGATACAAAATCAATATACAAAATTCAGTGGTGTTTCTTTACACTAACAACAAACTATCTGAAAAAATTCTAAATTCCATTTACAATAGCTACAAAATAATATTTAGGAATAAATTTAACCAATGAGGTGAAAGAACTGTACATTGATAACAATAAAACTTTGTTGAAAGAAATTGAGGAAGACACAAATATCCCATGTTAACAAACAGAAAGAATTAATATTGTGAAAATGCCCCTATTACCCAAAGTAATCTACAGATTCAATGTCATTCTCATCAAAATTCCAATGACATTTTTTACAGAAATTGAAAAAAACAATCCTAAAATTCATATGAAACCACAAAGGACCCTGAATGCCCAAACCAATCTTGAGTGAAAACAACAAAGCTGCATGCATCACACTACCTGACTTCTAAATATACTACAAAGCTATAGTAAATCAAAACAGCATGATATTGGCATAAAAACAGACACATAGACTAATAGAAGATTAGAGAGCCCAGAAATAAATCCAAGAATTTACAGTCAGTTAATTTTCCACAAAAATGCCAAGAATACACAATGGGTAATGGACAGTCTTTTCATCAAATCATGTTGAGAAAACTGGATATCCACATGCAGAGGAATGAAATTAGAACATACCTCACATCATATACAAAAATCAAATCAAAATTTTAATTAAAAATTTAAACATGAGATTTTAAAGTGTGAAACTACTAGCAGAAAACATTGGGGAAAATTTCCATAACATTGGTCTGGGCAATGAGTTTTGGGATATGAACCCAAAAGCACAAGAAACAAAAGTAAAAATAGATAAATGGATTATATCAAACTAAAAAGCTTCTTCACAACAAAGAAAACAATCGACTGAGTGAAAAGACAACTTACAGATTGGGGTTATATATTTGTAAACCATAAATGTGATAAGGGATTAATATCCAAAATATATAAGAACTCAAACAATTCAATAGCAAGAAAAAAAAATAACTTCATTAAAAAATGAACAAAGGCTCCCAGAAGAAAGGACTGCAGGAGAAGCGGTGGCACCAGGACCCCAGCGGAGGCTCTTGGGGCACTGCAGCCCGCAGGCACCCAGCACAAGCCACCAAGATGCCCAAGAAGAAGGTTCGTCCAGCCTGGGGGGCAGTGAAGGAAGAGCCCCAGAGGAGACCAGTGAGTTGTCAATTATGCCTGTTCCCGCATATGTGGAAACTATGCCAAAAAAAGTAGCAACAAAGGATAAACGTTCAGACAAAAAACAGTGCAAATAAATGGGAAAAGGGAAAACAGGCTGAAGTGACTAACCAAGAAGCTAAAGAGGATTTACCTGAAGAAAACAGAGAAACTAAAAAAGAGGAGAGTCCATCCTCTGGTGAGGCAGAAGAGAAAGAAGTGAAGTCTGATTAATATCATATACTATGTCTTATCGGTGGTCCCTGCCACCCTTCTTGTACAATGCAGAGGAATATTTTTACCACCTATTTTGTAAATGCAAGTTTTATAATAGCTCTAGAAACATTTTCAAGAATTCATAGAATAAAAACAAAATGCACATCTACTTGTCAAATACAAAGTCTAGAGGTCATTAAATTATAACCTTATTGTAGAACACTATATCACAATTGTTTGCATGGTATTCTTTTTTAAGAAGAGGAACAATTTTGTTCATTTTATATATTTGGTATCTAGCAGAGTACTTTGATAATTGTGAGTGAAGAACAGGGTGTGAGAATTTGAGTCTTTACTTGCATATGCATTGATCTAGACAGGTTTTTGTTTTTTTTGTTTTTTTTTTTTTTTTTTTTTTTTTTTTTTTTTTTTTTTTTTTTTTTTTTTTTTTTTTTTTTTTAGGTGAAATCATTCTCTGGTTGTTTGGTTTTTGGTACAACCAGAAAATAGATAAACATTGAATTATGGGAGGCTTTGACTGTCTTGGGTGTCAGCTTAACATTCCATAAACGCGGGTGGGGGTGCAGTTTTTACATCCTATTGTACAAAGCATAATAAATGGCAATTTGGTGTCACAGCTGTGCATTTAATGTGTCTTAGACATTTAAAATTACTTCTATCCCCATGTTGTTTCTTAGTAGAACTGTTTCTGAAGGAAAACCACTCCTTGACTGTTGATCTCCATGTAAGAATTTTGTGCACTGTAACATCTTTGGTGGTGGTAGTCCAGTTTTCCTAATAATTTTGTTAATGTTCTGTGCGTGATTAAAAATTTGAATCTGTAATGTATATGATATTAAGTTGTGAATTGGTGGCACTTACATAACGGTTTACCAACATCTGCAGATACTGGTACTTGATATCCTCTTAAGGAAAATTTACCTCCAAATATGAAGCTGGAAAGTCACTGGAATAACTGTTTAAAAAGGAATCACCATACATGGCTTTTTAGATTTTTGGTTCATACGTTAAGAATTGTGAAATGTCTGTGTACTGATCCTCAAAAAACCAATAAAAATCTCAATTATGAAAGAAAAAAATGAGCAAAGGACCCAAAAAGACATTTTTCAAAAGAAGACAAACAAATGGCTAACAGGTATATGAAAAAAATGTTCAACATCACTAATCAAATGCAAATAAAAGCATGATAAGATATTACCTCACATCTGCAAAATGGCTGTTATCAAAAAGACAAAAAGTACTAAGTGCTGGTGAGGATGTGGAGAAAACGGAACCCTTGCACACTGTTGGTGGGAGTATAAAGTAGTGTAGCCATTATGGAAAAAGGTATGAAGGTTTCTCAAAAAGTTAAAATATAACTGCCATATGATCGATCAATCCGACTTTGGGTATATGCCCAAAAGAAATACAATCAGTATCTCTAAGAGGTATCTGCAACCCAGTATTCATTTCAGCATTATTCACAACAGCCAAGACATGAAAATAAAGTAAGTGTTTGTGAATGGCTGAATAAATAAAGAAATTCCACTACTGTGTATATATCCAATGGAAATGAAATCATTATGTTGAAGGGATATCTGCATTCCCATGTTCATTGCAGCATTATCACAATAGCTGAGATATGGAACCAACCTAACTGTCCATAAATCGATAAATGGATAAAGATAATGTGGTACATACACAATGGATGTATCTTACTATTTAACTTTTTTTTTTTTTTTTTTTTTTTTTTTTTTTTTTT
>NW_007726130.1:612616-636452 GCF_000696425.1 Galeopterus variegatus | reverse complement strand
AAAAACAGTGCAAATAAATGGGAAAAGGGAAAACAGGCTGAAGTGACTAACCAAGAAGCTAAAGAGGATTTACCTGAAGAAAACAGAGAAACTAAAAAAGAGGAGAGTCCATCCTCTGGTGAGGCAGAAGAGAAAGAAGTGAAGTCTGATTAATATCATATACTATGTCTTATCGGTGGTCCCTGCCACCCTTCTTGTACAATGCAGAGGAATATTTTTACCACCTATTTTGTAAATGCAAGTTTTATAATAGCTCTAGAAACATTTTCAAGAAGGGGGCAATCCCACCTCATCCCATTTTGTAAGTGTAATTCTTTTTTTTTTTTTTTTTTTAGGTGAAATCATTCTCTGGTTGTTTGGTTTTTGGTACAACCAGAAAATAGATAAACATTGAATTATGGGAGGCTTTGACTGTCTTGGGTGTCAGCTTAACATTCCATAAACGCGGGTGGGGGTGCAGTTTTTACATCCTATTGTACAAAGCATAATAAATGGCAATTTGGTGTCACAGCTGTGCATTTAATGTGTCTTAGACATTTAAAATTACTTCTATCCCCATGTTGTTTCTTAGTAGAACTGTTTCTGAAGGAAAACCACTCCTTGACTGTTGATCTCCATGTAAGAATTTTGTGCACTGTAACATCTTTGGTGGTGGTAGTCCAGTTTTCCTAATAATTTTGTTAATGTTCTGTGCGTGATTAAAAATTTGAATCTGTAATGTATATGATATTAAGTTGTGAATTGGTGGCACTTACATAACGGTTTACCAACATCTGCAGATACTGGTACTTGATATCCTCTTAAGGAAAATTTACCTCCAAATATGAAGCTGGAAAGTCACTGGAATAACTGTTTAAAAAGGAATCACCATACATGGCTTTTTAGATTTTTGGTTCATACGTTAAGAATTGTGAAATGTCTGTGTACTGATCCTCAAAAAACCAATAAAAATCTCAATTATGAAAGAAAAAAATGAGCAAAGGACCCAAAAAGACATTTTTCAAAAGAAGACAAACAAATGGCTAACAGGTATATGAAAAAAATGTTCAACATCACTAATCAAATGCAAATAAAAGCATGATAAGATATTACCTCACATCTGCAAAATGGCTGTTATCAAAAAGACAAAAAGTACTAAGTGCTGGTGAGGATGTGGAGAAAACGGAACCCTTGCACACTGTTGGTGGGAGTATAAAGTAGTGTAGCCATTATGGAAAAAGGTATGAAGGTTTCTCAAAAAGTTAAAATATAACTGCCATATGATCGATCAATCCGACTTTGGGTATATGCCCAAAAGAAATACAATCAGTATCTCTAAGAGGTATCTGCAACCCAGTATTCATTTCAGCATTATTCACAACAGCCAAGACATGAAAATAAAGTAAGTGTTTGTGAATGGCTGAATAAATAAAGAAATTCCACTACTGTGTATATATCCAATGGAAATGAAATCATTATGTTGAAGGGATATCTGCATTCCCATGTTCATTGCAGCATTATCACAATAGCTGAGATATGGAACCAACCTAACTGTCCATAAATCGATAAATGGATAAAGATAATGTGGTACATACACAATGGATGTATCTTACTATTTAACTTTTTTTTTTTTTTTTTTTTTTTTTTTTTTTTAACTTTTTTTTTTTTTTTTTAACTTTTTTTTTTTTTTTTTAACTTTTTTTTTTTTTTTTTAACTTTTTTTTTTTTTTTTTAACTTTTTTTTTTTTTTTTTAACTTTTTTTTTTTTTTTTTAACTTTTTTTTTTTTTTTTTAACTTTTTTTTTTTTTTTTTAACTTTTTTTTTTTTTTTTTAACTTTTTTTTTTTTTTTTTAACTTTTTTTTTTTTTTTTTAACTTTTTTTTTTTTTTTTTAACTTTTTTTTTTTTTTTTTAACTTTTTTTTTTTTTTTTTAACTTTTTTTTTTTTTTTTTGTCCTTTTAGAGACCGGCTGCACCGCGCTCAGCCAGTGAGAGCTGTGAGCGCACCGGTCATCCCTATATAGGATCCGAACCCGGGGCAGCGTTGCTGTGCTCCCAGCGCTGCACTCTCCCGAGTGTGCCACGGGCTCAGCCCCTTATTGTTTAACTTTTAAGAAGAAGGAAATTGTCTCATTTGCAACAACATGGATGAATTTAGAGGACATTGTACTAAGTAAAATAAGACAGGCACACAAAGACAAATACCACATGATCTCACTTAATATGCAAATCTAAAAAAGTCAAACTCATAGAAGCAGAGAATAGAACGGTGGTTATCAGGAGCTGGGGTGGTAAAGGGCTTGGGGACATAGTGGCCAAAGAATAAAAACTTTCAGTGAGACAGGAGGAATAAGTTCAAGAGATCCATCATACAATACGGTGATTGTAGGTAATAGCAACGCATTTATACTTGAACATTGCCAAGAAAGTAGATTTTAAGTGCTCTCACCACACACAAAAATGATAAATATGTGAGTTAATGAATGTTAATTATCTTGATTTAGCCATTTCACAATGCATACATATTTCAAAATGCCATGTATACCATAAATACATATATATAATTTTTCTTTGTCAAATATATTTAAAAAGAAGACATATAGTTTGGGGTTTGAGTAACAGAATAAATATTTAAAGTGTAGTCATATTCATTCCCTAAAAGAATAATTTTTTGGAAACCCAAGGTAAGAAAACTTCTCTGCTTTCTGCCTGTTGTATGACTTTCCTGAATGGTGAACACAATAAGGCTTAGCTATCTAAATCTGGAGTTGGAGGTAGAAAGAAAGACAAACTATTGAGAAGGGGGGAATGTTTAAAACTATTTGGCCACTTTTCCAAATTGTTCTGCAAGCCCGAGAGAACTAGTAGAACTTCAGAAGCACTTGGTTGACCTCTCTTCCTTTTGTTGTTGTAAGTTAGATGAAAAGTTAAATATGCTAAGAAAATTTGCTCTTTGAAACTATACTACTATGAACTCTCCTGTAAAATGAATTTTCAATTTGGTAAAGTGAATAATTGTCTTCTAATTTTTTTTCAATATTTGAGAGTTTTCTTGAAATAAAGCCTATCTTTACCTTTATTTGGTCTGATAATTAGGTAATAGTGTGTGGATTTATCATTGATAATGAGGGTTATAAATTATAACAAAATTGAGAATATACATTTTTTACTTCCATTTTACAAGACCAGGTCATTAATAAAATTAATGCCTTAAGTTAAGAAAGTATAAATTTAAGTAATTATGTTTAAGTATTTTAAAACAATTGTAAATTTTATTTGTGAGCTCTTTACTGGAATAAATGGATATCATAAAGCTCCTAACTTTAAGTGACATATTCATAATTTCCAAATATATCAACATTTACCTTTTCGTTGATTGAATTCATGACAAAATTCACTATCATTATCTCTTTGTTAGATATGTAAAATTAGATATAATTTATCTCTTTAGGATGCATCTTTATTATACATTTTCATTGTATATTTCAGCAACAAAGCACATGCCACCTGGTGGCTGAAAAAAATATATAACATAATAGATTTTGAAAGTACTTTGTGGAAAACCAAATGTTCCAAAATATCTCTTTGAATCTATTTCTAAATCAGTAGCAAATTTGTATTTTGGGGCAAGGCACATCACAGTGAGAAATCTTACATGTCAAAAACTAGACATTCAGTGAAGGCTGTGTCAAATTGAGACATTTAAGAGAAGTACTCCATTTTAGTTATTTTTATTTCTTTCCAGAATTGTTTTGTATTTTGAAATATTTTAGTGGTATTATGTTATATACAATTTGCTAAGCAACAGTCAAGTTATTTACATGCAAAAGTGTTTATTGTGGCATACAGCTAGAAAATTGAGGGAAATATTTTCTTTTCCTTCAACTAACAAAGGAGGGAAGTGCTTAGACAATATGGGAGGCATCATTTCTTCCTGAAGTTTTATTGGGATAGTCTGTATGTGTCAGATACCATGCTAACAGTAGGTAAGGTGGTAGGGAAGAAACTCTACAGGATCCCCTTTGGATTGCAAGTTAGAAGATCTGGCTTCCAGCTTGCAGCCAGCTAGTTGTATGACCTTTGACAAGTGTTAAGCCACCTGATGCAGAGATAGGTCACATATGCAAGGCTTACTTTTCAAGATTTTAGAAGGATTGATTTGTTTTGTGGCCACACTGTGGCCACTGAAAATCAGACAATTTTTTAAAATTTAAATTAAAAAAATTGAAATCAAACTAAAAAGTTTCTGCACAACAACAACAAGAAAAAAAATCAACAAAGTGTAAAGACAACCTATGGAATGGGATAAAATACTTGCAAACAATACATCTGAAAAGGAATTAATATCCAAAATATATAAAGAACTCAAAAAACTATACAGTAAAAAAAAATAATAATCCAATTAATAAATGGGCAACAGAGCTGAATACGCAAAGGAATGAAAATCATCATGTCAAAGGGATACCTGCACTCCCATGCTCATCATAGCTCTATTTACAATAGCCCATATATGGGACCAACTTAAATGTCCATCATCAGATGACTGGATGAAAATGTAGTATATATACACAATGGAATACTACTCAGCCATAAAAAAAGAGTTAAATACTGCCATTTGCAGCACCATGGATGAGACTGCAGAAAATTATGTGAAGTGAAATAAGCCAAACAAGGAAAGACAAATACAGCATGTTCTCACTCATAAGTGGGTGCCAAGAAAGAAGGAAAGAAGGAAGGAAAGAAAATAAGAAGGAGGGGGGGAGGGAGGGAAGGAAGGAAGGAAGGAGAGAGAGAGAGAGAGAGAAACAGAGAGAGAGAGAGAAAGAAAGAAAGAAAGAAAGAAAGAAAGAAAGAAAGAAAGAAAGAAAGAAAGAAAGAAAGAAAGAAAGAAAAAGAAAGAAAGAAAGAAAGAAAGAAAAAGCTGAAATATGGAACCAACCTAAATGCTTCTTTCACAACAATACATTGAACTTATGGAGATAACAAACATAAGGTCACTAGAGATGGGGGGGAGGGACGAAGTGGGTTTGCGGAGTGATAGGTCAGGTAAGAGGCATAAAGAAAAATCATGATTTGCAGTAATAGATCTGCTAAAAAAAATAAAAGTAAAAAAATAAAGTTTCTATTTTTTATTTTTAATTGTAATAAAAAACAACATAAAACTTACACTTTTAACCATTTGTAAGTGTACAGTTCATTAGTGTTAACTATATTCATATTGTTGTATGACAGATCTCTAGAACTTTTCCTCTTGCAGAACTGAAACTCTGTGCCCACTGAATAAAAACTTCCCATTTCTCCTTTTTCTAGCCCCTGGTAATCATCATTCTACATTGTTTCTATGATTTTGACTATTTTACATAGCTTATGTAAGTGGAATCATAGAGTATTTGTCCTTGAATGGCTTATTTCACTTACCATAATGCTAAGGCTCATCCAGGTTTTAGCATGTGACAAGATTTACTTTTATAAGGTGGAATAATTTTCCATTGTATGTATATGTCCCATTTTCTTTATCAGTTCATCTATCAATGGACATTTGGATTGCTTCCACCTCTTGGCTATTGCAAATAATGCTGCAATGAACATGGGTGCAAAAATATCTCTTCAACATCCTTCTTTCAATTGTTTCAAATATATATCCAGAAATGTGGTTGTTAGATCATATGCTAAGTCTGTTTTTAGATTTTTTGAGGAACCTTCACATTCTTCCGTACTGGCTCTGCCATTTATCATTCCCATCAGCAGTCTGTAAGGATTCCAATTTCTCCTCATCCTCACCCATATTCATTATATTCTGTTTTTCTTTGTTTTATAGTGGCCATCCTAGTGGATGGGAGATGATATCTCATTGTCATTTTGATTTGCACTACTGTAATGATTAGGGATACTGAGTATCCTTAAATTTGTCTGTTGGCCATTTCTTTATATTCTTTTAGAAAAAAAAAATTCTACTCAGGTTTTTGTGCCTATTTTTTAATCAGTTTACTTTTTTCTTGTTGAGCTGTAGGAGTTCATTTCATGTTCTACATATTTACCCTTTGTCATATGCATGATGTGCAATTATTTTTCCCATTCCATAGGTTGCTTTTTCACTCTGTTGCTTTCTTTATTGTGTGTGCAGAAGTTTTAAAGCTTGACAAAGTCCAGTTAGTGTATTTTTGCTTTGTTGACTGTGCTTTTGCTGTCATATTTCAGAAATTATTACAAAATCCAATGCCATAAAGATCTCCTCTATGTTTTCTAAAACTACAACACTCCTGGAAGAAAACTCTTTAATCTATTTTAGGTTAATTTTGTATATGGGGTAAAGTAAGAGTCCAACTTTATTCCTTTGCATGTAGATATCTAGCTTTTTCAAATGTCTGTTCTTTCTCTACTTTGTGGTCTTGGTATCCTAGTCATTTGGCCATATACATGAAGGATTATTTCTAGGTGTGCTATTCTGTTCTATTGGTTTATACGCCTGTCTTTATGACAGTACCACACAGTTTTGATTATTATAACTTTGTAATATGTTTTGAAATCAGGACGTGTGAGGTCTCCAACTTCATTCTTCCTTTTTCAAGATTGTTTTGGCAATTTGGGGTCTTTTGAAATTCCATACAAATTTTAGAATTATTTTTTCCTGTTTTTGCAAGAGACTCATAAAAATTTGACATAAAATTCAAGGTTTTGATGTGTATCAGGAAGTATTTTCTCAGCCTTCTGGTTCATCCTAGCAAAAGAAACTGGTTTCTATATGCAATGATTCAAATTCCCTTACTCACATAAGAACATTTATTACATGCTGATCAGAACAGATTCACGTCTCATTTTTAAAAGATATCCTCCACTAGTCAGTCACATTATCATGGGTCTATTAGAGCAACTTACTGAATTTTTAACCATGTAATTCCCCTGCAATGGCTTATACCCTGCAATCTCTGTCCCGTTTTATTTTCTATTTGTGTCTTTCATTCTGGTTAGCCAGCTGTTTCTTCCTCATTTGGCTGGCCTAATGTATTATCTTCTATGCCTCTAGGCAATCACTAAACTTTCATTAACTGACTAACCAACCACTAACCTGTGGAAGCTTCCTTCATGAGGATTATGCCTCATCAACCTGGACGTGGCCCGAGGGTACCAGATACTTTCCCTCCCTGAGAGTGCTATAAACCAGTCCCCCCACCCCCCCACCCCAAATATAGTATCTGAGGGAGTCACTGTGCTACACAGTACAATCTTCAAGTGTATGGTCAGTTGAACTGACAAAACCTTGGCCCCTCTATTAGAACTCAGTGGAGTTTGTGCTATATCTGTCTATATCAGGATCCAAAGGCTTAGCGAATCTTATTCTTCTGTTGTGTTCAATAGTAAATTACTTGAGGTTACCTAAGAGGATGGACTCACCAAAGGCAACAATGTAATAACTTTCAAATCAAGACATTTAGAAATTTCAATTTGTTGTGGTTATAAGACCAACCCCTGAGTAGTGGAAATAGCGTCTAAGTCCTTTTCATCTAAACACTTATCTTAGTTGATTATTCTTTGATTGTTCTGTTATGTTTAAGTAGTTTAATGAAATAGATTCACAATTTGAATGTGATAATGTGTTTACAAATGTAAATAAATTGTGATAATGCCTACTGTGCAGTCATTAATAATAAAAATATTCTGAACAGCAGAATTGCAACAGGTACTTAAGAATGTAAATAGATTTTAAAGTGATTTTGGAAAACAAATAAAAAATGCTACTCAGATAAAGATTTATGGGCTTGGCTATGAAACTCTCCCAGCCATACATGTAGACATGTTGTGGTAAGCAGGTGCAAGGAAACTAGCATGCATTGAAAAATTAAAATATGGTATGGACCTTACAAATATGATTTTACCTAATTGTCACAATAAGCCTGTGGTATAAATGCAATTATTATTTCATTCTATATGTAGAGTTATTGAACCCCAAAGTCAAGACACACAAATAGTAGAAGAACAGAAAAAAGTAAAGCTCAGGTCTGTATGATCAAAAAATTAGTTCCTTTTCTACTATACCAAGGATTACATTATAGCTTTGAAAGAAAAAGACACTGGGATACCCACATAACTGAAAGATGACTGAAGAATTTAGTATGTGGAGGTCAAAAATGAAGCTGATGCTGAATGTTTTGAATATTTGTTCCTTGAAACTATATGTTAAAAGATTTCAATATTGGTAAGTTTATTAGCATAGATATAACTTACAGTAGCATGAATGTACATGTATGGATCTATTCCCTAAGAGACCCTATATAGTTTTAAACATTCTATATATTTTGTCATTCTAGCTTAACATAGTTTTGCAAGGACAAGGTCCATGCTTGTCCTTGTTGACTTGGTTTCTGGCTTGTGTAGACATGTGTGCAAGCCACCCAAAAACTCATGTTTCCCAAGAAGATAGAAAAAAAGGTAAGCATTTATTATCTATGTAACCAACCCCAGCTTTCGACAGATCTTGGACTCTACAGGCCCATTCACTCATTCAGCAAACCTTGGCTGACTACCTGTTCTGTGCAATGAACTGTGCTAGGTGCAATAGGAGGCATACAAGGGTAAAAAACAAAACAAAAACAAAAACATGGCCACTTCAGTGTACACCGTCTGATCCATTGATCTGCCTGAAAATTTCCTAGCTGTCTTAGCCAGATCAAATTCATCACAGGTAACTTCTCAGGTAGGTTAAATATTATGGTCATTCATTCTCATAAATCTTGTGGGCCCCATGCCACCACCATATTCTTAGAGTATAGGAATCTAACTTCAACTCAATTATAATTATTATTGCTATGACAAGAATATTTTAAAATTTCTTAGTGAATTACCACTAGTAGCAGTTTTACTCTCTAACGCTAAGCAGCAGTTAAGAAATCATATTAGGTATTCTGGCAATGTGTTTTAATACTAATTAGCTAATAAAGTAATTAACAAAGTCAGAAATATATTACTACTATCTGTATTATGATTTAGCTGAAATTGCATATGCAGATGCATAATGTGGAATTTCTAAAAATTCCATTTAGAAAATTTAGCACTGTATTTAAGTATTTCTCATTCACAGGCAACCAGCTGTGATGGAGGAAGATGTATTTAAATAGTTAGTCAAAATTGAAGGTGCCAGCAGATTTCAAACAGAACACATGAAAGGGAACTTTTTATAAACTTTGTTTTCCTTCTTGGAGTGGATTATCACAACACACCGAAATTGAGGTGCTAGGTTTATTTTAACCATCTGTGTATATTTAAAAGTTATGTGATGCATTCTTTTCTAAGTGCACAACTGTCTGATAATATTCACTGAAAGTACCTATGCACATATGCACCTGTGCCAGACACTGTTAGCATGAGTGGTCATGACATTAGGGTACATATTGAAGAACACCCTCAACATAGCTTTATGTAACATCGCCAGCACATAGTTATTCAAAGCTAACATGCTTTTATTACCTTATTTTATATATATACATATGCCAGAATGTGGTTTTTACTACATGAAACTGTAAGGAAGTTTTTAAGTACATTATAAAACCGCTAAGACATTTATACCACTAAAAGTGCAAGCTTCATAATATTAAGGCAGCCATAGAATAAGCAATGCAAGAAAGCTATGAAGACTTTTTAATTTTATTTTAATTTTTATTTTTTTGAGTACAGTGGCAGAACACAGAGGATTTTTTAGGGCAGCGAAACTACTGTGCATGATGTTGGATGCATGTCATGTATATTTCTCCAAACCCATAAAATGTACAAAACCAAGAGTGGACTCTAACGTGAACTATGGACTTTGGAAGATGATGTGTCAATGTAGGTTTATCAGTTGTAACAAAGGCATCAGTCTGGTGGGGGATGTTGATAGTGGGGAAGGCTACACATGTTTAAAGGTATGTGTAAAGGTATATGAAAATCTTTGTACATTCTGCTCAGTTTTACTGTGAACCTAAAACTGCTCTAAAAAATATTCAACTTAAAAAAAGAGAAAAAGCACATAGTAACAAGTCATAACATTAGGACAAATACTAATTCAGTCAAATCCATTATAGCATGATGAAGCAAACCTCTTCCATCTACCAACAGATGTTAAATTGAAAGAAGCATAGCTACTGTTCTCCTTTTAAAAGGGTGTATTATTTAAAATTATTGGAAGTCTAATTTTGTGAGGACTTATACAAAATGAACTACATGGATTGCTTCTTGGAGCCTAGCAACCTATACCAGACAGTAAAAAGAAAGAATTAAAAACACGAAAAAGAGAACTAAAGCCTAAAACCAAGATGTGTTCAGAGAAAGAAAACACCACCCAACAGTCTATTAGCAAAGTGCATGATCAGGGAGATTGTGAAATGTGGGAGGAAGCTCTAATACCAAATAGGGCGGAAAGAGATAAAAGGTTGGCTCTTCTCAAGCAATCTGAGATAACTCTGAGGAAATTGTGGGACTTCAGGGGTAGGCTGAGATAGCCAGAAACATTTAGTGTGTAAGAGCCTAGATGTGGGGAAAATAGAAATTCAGAGTAAAGAGCAAAATGGGATCTATTGTATACAAAATGTTTTGTGCCTCGTGGTCGAACTGATTATTGCAAAAAAAAGTTTTTGCTGAATTAATTTGTAACTTTAAAATGCCTAAATGAAAAGTTAAATACAAATAAACACACAGTAGTAATTCATGACCTTAACTTTTTTCTCCTATCTATAACATTTGGTAATCTTCCCAACAGGTCTGGCCTGGATGACTATCATAAGGTTGAAATAGATGATACGAGAAAAACACTGAGACAAAAAAAAAAAAAAAGATAAAAGTAAAGTGTAAGCCAAAAATAAATTAAAAGAAATGCTGAAATATAAAGATTCCCAAACTGCTATCTATGACATTTTTAATTGTATGCAAGATGTATAATGTAGGCTGATTGAAAATTGAAGAAAAGATGATTAAAGTACATTGAATTTACCATCAGAAACCTTCTACAGGAATTTGTATGAAATTACAATAGTGCATATTTTGAGGGGCAACACAAGTCATTTAAAATTCTGCTGCAGTTATGTTATCATCATTGCTCACTGATAGCTATTAGATGTTATCTGGAGCACATTGTTTTAAACTGCTTTGTGTAGTACCTTTGTTATTTTGGGGCACATAATTATTCAGTGATTGGCAAAGGGAAAGAGAGAAAAACTCCTGGATGGTCACTAGCCAGTGGCAAACAAATTCAAGTAAAGAGAAATAAGCCTTTGCTTATAGGTGTGAGTTTGGGTGTGAAAGCCTCAACCAGCTCCAACTTATTTCCCTTTATTTCCAGTTCTTTCACTGTGACTTTATGTATGTACTTTGAGACAGGTTTTCTAATGTAAAGTCCCCAAGTGTCTATCAGCTACTCACCCTGAATGAGGCTCAGACTCTAAGGCCTTCTGATCAGTTACCACTGAGTCAGAACCACATATTGTCTTCTCTTTAATGTCTTATTCCAACTCCCTATTCAGTTCAACTGACATGTATCAAGCACGTAGATAGTGCCTGGTCCAAGGATATATAACGTACATGCTACTGGATGGGGATGGGAGAGGTAAATATAAAGATGGATAAGACAATAGTCTCATGAGAAGTCTACATTTGAAGGGAAAGGACGGTAGGTATGATTGACTCTAAAAGATGGTAAAGTGCTTACTTTGTTTTGAGGAAGGACAATTTATTGAAAAGCTCAATTAAAGGCTTTGTTGAGGGGATGGCATTTTGGAACCACCTTGAAGTATTAATCCGTGGACTTCCATAGGCAGAGATGGGACTAGGTAAGTCTTCCAGGTAAAGGGAGCAGCAGATGTCCATACCTCAGAGTCCCGCCAAAAGAGGCCATAGGACATGGTCAGGTTTAGCCCAGTAAGGAAAGGTTCAGTCAGTGAGTAGTTAAAGATGAAAACTTGTAAAGTGTAGAATCTGCTTTTTGCGACTAGCGGGGATGAAGAGTGACATTTGTTGAATGCTTATGTGCTAGCTGTTTTTCATAGGTTAATGCATTGCAATGGAAGTATCTAATTCAATACTAGACCTCTTCTTTAGCACGTTCCTGAAGAGATTTCTCAGCCAATCGGATCCAGCACGAAACAGGTAACACCCACTCTGCTGCACTAGCACATTCCATTTCTGGACAATTCTAATCATAAAATTCTACCTTAGATGTGAGTTTAAATATACCTCTCCATAATGCATCGCCTGTGCATAGTTCTACTCTCTGCTGCTGCACAACAGAAGTAGAAAGGATTATGTTGGGAACTGCTTTCTTAGTACTTCCATGCTGCCTTTTAGTACTTTCATGACCACGAGAAATGATTAATGGAAAACTAACTCAAAAAGCAGAGGGCATTGGGGGGAGCAGGACTAAGGGTTTATAGCTTTTAAGAATGTCACTGTATCAGGGAAAGAACACCCACCACCTGAGTCCTGGCTGAGGGCAAAGGAAATATGGAAGGGGTAGTAGAAGAAAGTAGTTAAAAATATTATTTACAGCCTCGTGAAAGAAAAAAGACTGTAGCAACTATGCCTCTTTTCTCCCTTGATTGTTGTGTGTATACACGTAAATAAACAAGGGATTGCTGCTGGCGGTCAACTTAACAATTCCATACTTAGATTACATAATGTTTAGGTGGAATTAAAGAAGTATTTAATATCAGCTAGAGATGGACACCACCATTGTCAGAATTTCATGCTGGGGCGGGGGGAGGAGAAATTATCTTCATTTACAGGAATAATAGAAAGCATGACGTTTTGTTGTATACAGTTTTATACTATGTGTAGAAGGATAGATATGGATACTAAATCATCAAAGAGTAGGCTGTGCTGTTTATTAAGCTATTGTGTCTCAGCTCCAAATAAATCCTTCTGTATCCTGTTTTGGGTTGCATGTCCAGAACTCTGCACACCACACTTCTCCTTCGCTAGTTGGCTCCCTGTTAGGTGTTGCCAGTGGGGGTACTAGAGCGAGGCTGCAAGGTTAAGATAAAGAAAGGACCTGATCCTTCCTGATTACTTGCGGATCCTGTCAGCAGTGCACCAACCACCGGCCTATACTCTGGCAGCAGCCATTGATTCTAGTCTTCAGTTTCTTTCCCTAAACCATTTTTCTGTTCATCCATGATGGCTATATTACAGTTACCTGCATTACAGAGTCATAGAAGAAAATGTTAGTGAACCAGACTGAGAACCAACGGACGTAGTTTTGTTTTTTTTAATTGTTGTTTATTTTTGTTTTTTTCCTAGCTTATAACTTATTGGCTAATGTAATCTTAATCATGTTAGCTTTAGTCTCTTTCTTATATTATAAACAGTGTTTTTAACAATGTCTTTTTAATAAACTACAAGAGTGTTGTTAGCATTAATAAGAAAATATCTGTGAAGCTTCTTAAATACAGAAAAGATATAATTTTAAGCTAAGATTCAATATGGCCAAAGAAATAATTTTCCATATTAAGCCTTCTGGAAAATATACAGGCACCAATCCAGATGAATGACTAATAAACTGAAAATCAGTCAAATAATAGTACAGCAGCAACAGCAGGGAAAATATGGTTTTTTCTTCCCAAATAATTCTTTAAAGAAAAAATTAAACATCAAATAGATTGAATAGCAACAGGGGATTTCAATGTAAGATGCCAAACACCAAATGTTTGAGTGGCTACTTTAGTTCTTATTTGCTTTCCTCTTTCTTTTCTTTTCTTTTCTTTTTTTTTTTTGTTTGTTTGTTTGTTTTTCTTTTTCTTTCTTTTTTTGGAAAGGAGTACAAGAGGGGGTGAAATAGGGGTTTGTTTATGCAGTAAAGCAATGAAAATGAGAATTATGGCAAATCTTGACTACCAAAGTTCTAATGGAATTTTTGCTCAAACGGAACAGCAACATTTCCACAAGGATTGTTTATTGGTGGTGGGCTGAGGAAAAGCACCAATTAAACATCATATTAGAAAAAAAAAATCAGAGCAAACCAAAACAAAGAGTGTAAAGTCTCTTGACATCCACAGACAACAATTAGAAGGCATCACTGTCACACTGAGGTAGAAGTCCCAAGGCTAAATGGCTGTAAGGTTGTAAGAAGTAAATCGACAGTCTGTTTTGACCTACTAAAACAGTCAAAAAATACAAAGGAATACACTGTTCAGCTTTGGTAAAATAATTTCAGTAAGATACCTCTCTTTCTTGAAATATTTTTCAAATGACCCATTTAAATATTGTGGCACAGTTATGTATATTGGTTTTTTAAAAAAGTAATAATGTAAAACCAGACCTGCTTATATTTAGGATACTATTGCCAGCTGCTGTTGTTGGTGAGAATAAGTTCCATTTTTCTGGTTGTTGTTTCTTGATTACTAGATACATATACACAAGTATACTAAGTGGAGAGGATAGTTATTAATGTATTTCTCTCTCAGTTTCACTTGAGAAGCCAAGTCCCTAACACCTATAGAACGTTCACACTCCTGGGCCAGCCCGGTGGCGCACTCGGTGGCGCACCCGCCGAGGGTTCAGATCCCATATAGAGACTGGTCCGCTCACTGGTTGAGCACGGTGCGGGCGTGACACCGAGGGTTGCGATCCTGTTACCGGTCACGAAAAAAGGGGAAAAAAAAAATGTTCACACTCCTGAAAACAACTTGAGCTTCTATTCCTTTTTATGTCACTGACACTTCTTAAAATTTATATGATTGGGATGCCAAATTTTAGAAGATCTTTATTGTTTGGGTGTCTTTCACTTTTTCTTTTGCTTATGTGGATTATTTCAATTTCTGGCCCTTTCAAATGATTTGATTTCTTATTTTAAAAAACATTTCCTGTTAATGTCCTTTCCAAATATGCCTGGCACACAGTAAAATTTTGCCTCTGTATTCTGGAGGAATATCAAAGTTTTGGACTCTGTCATCTCCAGAAGGACATACACGTTGTTGACCTTGCCATTTGATGGAAGACAATGTTCTGTTTTTCTTAATTTCCTTGGATATGTGCCACGGAAGCCTACCATTATTGTTCTCAAGTATAGTATTTCACAACATTTAATAAAAGTGAGAAATTTGATAAAGTTTAAAGATGAGCATTCAGTAGTTCAAGGGCATTTTCATTCAATATACTATAGAATATTATTTATTATAGCATAGTCCTATCCACTTTATCACTATGAGAGATCTTGGAGGACTGAGACAGTTCCTTCCACCTTTGTATCTAAAGCATGAGGTGTAATTGGCGTTCAATAAAGATTTAATGAACGGAACTTTATGGTTGAGCAGATTATTTGCAGTCAGGCTACCTTAACTAAACTTCACATGTTCTTGAAATTCTTGGAGATCTTGGAATCCAAAAAGAAAGGAAACTTTCTATTCCTAGGACAGACAGATAGGGTGAAACATGCTAATTTGTTTACAGTGCACTTTTTGACTTTTTCAGTGTGCAGCTATCAAATCATCCATTGAGATGGGGACGGGAAGGGCGAGTGGTACTGGTTTGTTTTAATATTGGACAGTTTATCTCTATGAGGTACATGATGCAATGCGGCTCCTTGGGAACTTTGAGAATTAAACTTGCTTTTTTTCCCAGAAAAGCTCTGAGTGCAAATGAGTTTAATTTAGAGTTTCCAGTCAGTGGTAAAGAGGGGAAAATGTGTGGTTAATGAAAAAATAATTACTTCAAGTTGGTAATGATTTGAATGAGGACAAAAACCTACTTGAGAGTTACGTGTAATTATATATTGTATGCATGACTATGCTAAAATGTCATTTGTTTCTCCTTTATCCATTCTTCCCCTCTAGGTTCATCTGTTCTTGCCACTAGACTTAATAAATGATAAAAGCAGACTCTCTAATGAATTGGAGATATCTTACATAATAATATTTAATAATGAGCAGAAAAAGAGACTCAAACACATTTACCTTCTGAGTTACAATCCACTTAACTACCAGCTCTTGCCAGTCCTTTGTTACTACAGAAATAGTAAATGTAACTATCTCCTAATAGAGGTTCCACTACGTTTACCAAATTCAACTTCTTTTACAGGAAGAGAGCTCCCCCTTTTAGAAATTTATCTTCTACAAAATCTGACAAAGATAATCTCTTGTCAATATATTTAATTTGAAGTTTAAATGTTAGTGGTGACTTAGAGACATTCAACTTATCATGTTGGTCTTCCACTTTGCAAGGCATAACTGGCCAAGTGACCAGCACAAGTTTGGTCATTCGCAAAATTTTAGACTGGAGAATGACATTTCCTACAGTTTTGTCCAGAATCCCTCTTTAAGTGTAAAAGTAGGGTTAGAAATGGAAGATCAGACTCACAGGACCAGGGCCCCCACACAGGGATGTCCTACCATATGTCATGTAGGACAGATTCTCAAAGACAAAACCAGAATGACTATCTACAAGACTCTTCTCTCTTCAGGCTACAGGAAACTCACATCTCTTAAAACACAGGCAGAGAAATATAAGGAGTCATCTTATGTGGTCCATTTGTAATTTTTTTCCATTACCCTGAGTACTTAGATTGTATAGTTTTGGTTTTCTGGATATTCCTTCATCCATAAAGATAATAAAAATGAAATTTTATTGAATAGCTTCAGCTATAAATGGAAGTAAAATGTCCAACAACATTAAGTCTGTTAGAATAAAAACAAAGTTGGCTAGAGGTCATCCGTTGAACATTTTTACCTTAGAAAATTTTTACTATTAGGAGGTACAAATAGAATCTAGATAATATAAGTTAAATTTCAACTTCCAACAGTGAATATTCTAAGAAAAGTCAATGAACAGTAGATACGGTAGACACTGTATTTGTCTAGATAATTATTGGATGATTGAGGTATAACTAAGATCATATTAGTGTGATAAGTTACATGTAAATTAGTTCAACCTCAATCATCACATCTTGTCAGATCTTTCTTTTGTCTTAAAACAGCATATGCCACTTTTATGGCAAAATAGTCTTAGATAGAAAAATCCTAGCTCTTTAAGTCACTAAGTATCAAAAAATATACATTTTTATAGATAAAATGATAAAATTACTGCCCCAAAGTCACTTGAACTTTTTTTGCAAAGAAGTTATAAACAATAAAGTGATATATTCTTTGTTTCCTTCCTCCCTTCTAGTTCGTTTTCCCAGAAAGATATTCAGTGACAGGGTTCAGAAAGAAAGGTTTGTAATATTCTCTACAGTGCCATTATGAAGAACTTTGTTGAAATAGTGAATGCAACACTTATCGTGGGTCTGGAGTGAAGAGGATAAGATTTTAGAACAGAGTCTGGCAAGTGAGACTCTTTTAAAAATACTGATGAAGTTTGTAATGCTCAGCTCTGTAGAGGTTGTTGTTGAAATTAATTTAAAAAAAAAAAAACCTAATAACAGATGAAATGAGAGAAGTAACTAAAAGATACCAGGAAAAGTAAGAACCCATTAATTTGTTTTAAAATGATAGCTCTTGATTTTGAAATAATTAAAAATAAGCAGAAAAACCCAAATGATCACATCACCTTTTTTATTCATCATCCTTAGATGGACTCAGTTAGGAAGTAAATATTCTCTGCTTTTTGTACATGTGGAAGTGTAGAAGCTTGTTCTGCTTATGAATAAAGGGAAATAATAATACTTTGCCGGCAAATCACAGTGCTCGGTGTTTGGTAAACATTACGTTAGTTAATCCTCATAAAAGTCAAGGAAATTGAATTTCTCATGCCCATTTTACAGATGAGGCAATGAAAGCTCAGAGAAGTTAACTGATCTAAATTGTAGAGCTATTAAATAGTAAAGCAAGAATTTCACTTCAGATCCATCTGGTTCTAAATTTCACACTCTTTAAATCCTGATAGGTCTAATTTTACATTTCTTTCACATTTACAAAACAGCAAAGATTTCAAAACATCTGTAATTAACTTTCTGGGTGATTCACTGGAGCTTCTACCCTCAGTGAGCTCCCCATCATTGGGTATATTTAAGCACTGAGTGTTCATTTGATGAGGATTTCAGCTTTGATTGAACAGTTAAACTAGAAGAATTTTAAGGTCCATTTAAACCCCAGAATTCTGATTAAGAACAATAATGTTCATGTAAAAAGTACAGCAGAAATTCTCTGTGATGACAATTTTCCTATACCATTGACCCTTTGGCATGAGACCTGAGGACAGTTTCAAATGACAACCTTATGCGGGTAGACATAACTCAATTCGAGTAAGAGCAGGGAATTAGAAGCTCCAATTTTGAACTGAAAAAGAAGGTCGTCAATCACAGATACATGACACCAGCTTACACAGATGTTCTGCTTTTCTCTGACTCACTCTTTGAGGCTTGGAAAGGGATAAATTTTATTTTTGATTTAGTAATTGTGATACAGTCACACCATAACTCATGTCTTCATATTAGCCTTTCTGACTTGTTTTATCCCCCTGATTTTAACCCGAATTTCGAATTGTCAAAAGGAGTCTCTAAAACAAAAAAGGAGGGGCTGGTTAAAGGTCAATTTTGAAAGAAAGTTTTAAGTTTACATTTCTAAGGAAAAATAATACTCTTAAAAGCATTGGAAAAGAAGACCCTCAATATTTTTGCAAAAAAAAAATAATGTTTTGCTGGCTGGGGACAGCATTCTGGTTCCCCAGACAGAGTTGAGCAGGGTAAAAATGGAAGGATTCTCATCAACTTTCTGTCTCTCTGACAAAGCTTTGGTTGGTGTTATGGAACTTGTACAGCCCATGGGAGTAATTCTCACAGTAGATTGTTTAGCTATTAACTTCCTATTTTTTTTTTTTTTTATTTTACGATCTTTATTATCTTTGAGTTGTCTGAGGGCAGTTGAGCTTGTTTCTGGGCTCTAATCTTTGACAGTGTGTGAGAAAAATGAGATTTATCCAAGTTAGAGAATACACAGAAAGAAAATGTGTAAGCAGGACAGAGACACTATTATATCAGCATCTGTGGCTTAGCAAAATAAGATTCCAGACAACATAGGTGGTACTAGTAACCTATATGAATGAGAACCCATTAGGAATCCAAATTACAGAGATCCTTCAGAACAATAGACCCCTATCTATTATTCTTTTAGAAACAATAATTTGTGAATGAAATATTACATGAAAAAAATCAGCCAATGGCTAAAGTACACAGACTTTATCATATTAACAGCTGACACCTTAGTTTCTGAAAAAGCCAACTAGCTGTACTATAAAGTAGTCTGGGGAAAATGGAAGGTCAGGTTAGTTTATTTAATATAATCAAATAATCAACTAATCTCACCTTTTCCAATTTATTTCCTGTCTTATTGGACAACAGCTCTTTTGTCTTAATGCTGAAATAAGTCTCGGGATGAACACTATACTGCTTTACATGGCTCCAGTTGGCAGTAGCAATGTGTGTGAGACATTATTACAAATTCAGAATCAACTCAGATATGAGGGTTAGAAGACCAGAATGGATGAAATGAGCCCACTATTGGCAAAGGGTAAAATCAGTTGATTTAAGAGACCCTGTCATGCACAATTGATGTGAATTTTTTTTTCACGTTCTTTATTGGTATATTCTTGTGCTGAGTACTGACACTCTATTACTTGCAAACATTTATGCCCCAAGTATTTATCTTTGGAAAATCTATTCAGCTTTCTAATCTAGTCTCCTTTCAAAGTTGAAAGTGTCCTGGTTCCCCTGTGGAAAGAGAAGTTTGCACTACTAAAAGCCTTCAAAGACCTGGGGTCAAATCTTGACTGTCACTTACTGACTATGTAACATTTGGCAAATTATTTAGCCTCCCTGAGCCTCATTTTTTTTTTAAAGAAGTATAATAATCTCTTATTCATAGAACTAAATTAAATAATATTTGTAGGCAACATGGCTAAGAAGAGGCACTCAATAAATACTGGCTACTATTGTATGGATTCGATTATGAACTGTAAGTTTCCTTTCAGCTCTTAAATTCCATAAGATTTGCAAAAAATGAGCAATTAGTACAAGTTTCTCAAAGTTTACATAATCAAAAAAAGATTCCATTGTCAAATAAGTTTGTGAAATGATAGGTGCCATATCACTTTTCCTTTGGTAAATGAAAATTCATAAAACATTTAGCTTTAAGGAACCAAGAGTCTTTTTATATTTATTTGATCATGGAAAAGTCTCTTTCCAGAAGATATATTAACATCCTAAAAACTTGCTGGTATTTCTCTACAAGAAATGCTAAGTTCGCAATTGTTAAAATGCCACAATATAAGTAAATCTTCAATATTGAAGTAAACAGAATGATCTTTAATATCTGGATGCCAAAGTTTAGGCTAATTTGATTTTAAACAGCAGTAAGACAAGGCAGAATAAATGAAGAATACAATGAAAGTTAAAGACCGTGGACTAGGGCCAAGACTTGGCATTATAATTATTTTTGGTTGGTAAGTGTTTTAATAACGAAAACTGCTTATGGAATTAAGGATATTCAAGACATTGTTGAAATTCCTGGTACAGTTGTTTATTTGCCCTGAAGGAGGAAGACACAGTATATCAGAGTAGCCCTGTGGTTCCAGTTGTAATCCTGCAAAGCTAAGATTAAGTACATTTGGAGAAAAACTGAGGCTACTGCAAAACTCACAATATTTGCATTCATATATTTTAGGAAGAACATCAACTTTGTTTTCCTTTCAACTACCATAAGTAGTATTGGAGTCTTCTTAACATTTTTATTTATTTATATATTTACTTTTTTCTTAAGCTAGCAATTTCCCTTAGTTTGCTATTTTTCTATATAGATGTCATGTGTAGTTCTAGGAGGCAGAAAAGAGACACAAGACTAAAGGATTGGGTTTTTAAATTACTTTGAAATCAAATAAGAGCATAAAACATGGGACTTGTTATTTTTATTATATGACTATTTATCTGTTTTAAGCAGCAAAACAGTGTATTTTCAAGTATTCATTTTAATGAGTTGAATATTAACCACTGATAAGTTCTTAGCACCATTATTAATTGCAATTTACTGATGCTCTAGTTGAACTTGCTTTCAGTTTTCTATCTCCATATCCATATGAAAAAAGAACATTCACAGTTATTGCAGTTAAATATAGCTAAGTCTCAAAACAGTTTCTAAAGTTGAGTAAAGATAGACGTTTAAATCACCTAATATTTACTGTCCAAATCTGGCATTTTCAGCTATGTCAGTACTTGGAATGTACATTATATTTTCAGGTAAAATTTTTGTGCTCATTCTATTGAATCTTGTTAACATTTACAGTAAAGGACAAACAATTCACCTATTCTGATAAAATATATTGTAGCTTCCCAAATCCTTTGCATTTAAAATAAATGCCAACTTGTTTTGGTATCCATTACCACTTTCAAATTGCATTATGCAATATAATGCAAATGTGAGTTCTTAATTAGCAGGATCTGTTTTATTCAAATGTACAACAGTAGAGGGATTTTTCAACATACTGCAGCTGTTACCTATGGAGGAAACACATTTCACCTTACTAAGAGGAGCTGTAATAAGTACATATGTTGTTATGGATGTATCCTTTAGCGTTTCTTTAAGCAATGTTTTTTCATAATGGATTTCACGTTGAATATAGCAAATTTTACCATTGCTGCCCACTCAATTTCTGCCTCTAGGTTGTTTTTAAAAGAGAAGATGAAATTTTTGAAGGCAATGGAGAGTGAGGTGGAGAAAGCTTTCTTGATGAAAGATGCAATATTGCAATATTTACCAAGGTCATAAAAAATATGCCTATATATACATATCTACTTAAATATTTATTTAAATATTGTATGTGCATTTCTGTAGACACGCTGTACCCGGCAATCATTTGCATAATTATAATCTGAGGGACAAGTTAACAAAAATTAAAAAAAAACCACATATATTAATAGATACTGCAGACTATATAGACAGTAGGACATTATTCGCAAATAACGTGATAAATCATTTGTCCATCAAATTCTGGGCCTGGATTTGGGTCTTTAAACATCAACCAATTATGGTAAATGTTTAACTGTAGCAGTTCAGGCAGGCAGACAGCTCAATCCTGGTTTCAAAGCTCTTGCTAGTTTTAGGTTAAAGATTTTTTCATTTTTAAGTAAAAGCATTTCTGGAAATTGGCTATACCTTATTGTGGCTAGAGCCACTGGAATCTGAATAAGTGAATTGGGCAGAACACAGCTCCTGAAGAAATGGGCCTGAAGAAATTTCACCTGAAATGTGGAAAAGAATGACTTACCTGGAGTCCTAGGGAAATCCTCCCCATTTATAACTTAGCTCTATTTACCTCAAGCCAATTTATTCCCACAGACTCAAAGTAAAGAGAGAGTTGTTTTTCTTAGCCAAGCACCCACAAAAACAGCAAGGCTGGGGGAGGGGAGCAAAAGAAACTGTTCTAGCCTTTTCTGGTTTAGAAAAGCCAGGTATTTGAAATACATACATAACAGCCAAACTCCCCCCACACCACCACCCCCACCCCGCCTCCAGGTTCATTTTTTGCTTTCTTAAAAAGCTTTATTAACTAAATTACCGACCTGCATTAGACTGGTTTAAACATTAACCCTTCCTCAGGACATGCCTACCCTCTTGTGGAAGCAGCAACAAATGGGTAGTAGAAGGGGCCTAGACTATCCACAAGCTGGATTTGCAGCCTCTGGATGTTTGAGACTCAGGTGCCAAAACCTCTTTGGTATAGACAATGAAGGGCTACAGAAGTGACTTTTCTTAGTCCACTTCTTCTCCTCTCTGTCTCCCTAAGGTATCTCGTGGGTCTCTTCCCCTTTCTTCTTCACAGTCCCTCTGCACAGCACCAAAGCTTCAAACCTTGTCCCTCCATCCCCCTTCCCTAACGGCTCCCATCCACCACCCTCCTCCCAACCAAAGTCCCCTCCCGGTCACCACCAAATCCTGGAGAAACGGAACGCACACAATGCCTCCCTTATAGGGCTTGAGCTAGGAACTGGGCATGCTCAGTAGCCAAAACAGATTTTTTTTTTTTTTTTTTTCTTTTGGTCGCAAGTGCGGCATCTCTCTCAGTCCCACACCTCTTTCCTCTACCCCTATCCCCTATCCTCACCCCCAGCTTTTTAATCGGCCCGCTTAATCCGCTCTGCGCCTAAGGCCCGCAGAGTTCTAAGGTGCGGAGTATTAACCCGTCTCCTCCTACCCCCGCTAAATAGTCTCAATTTGGGAAAAAGCCTCACACTTTTGCCTTAAAGCCCCCGGCCCCTTACGCGCAGACAGGTAGGGGGAGTGCGAATACTACTTGATCCCAGAAAACTGGTCCCAGGACGGCTCCATCCAGGATCGCCGGCTACCGAGAAGTATTCCCGGAGCCCTCAGTTCTTCGGGGTGACAATTAGCCAAAGGTACCGTACTCGCGACACAAAAACCAAGTGCGATTGTTGCATTTGAATGTCATTGATGTTGACTCACCCCCCTCCATCCTGGAATTATTCTATTCCGCGGAGACTCGACGACCCTGTCTATCCCCTTGGTCCCCCCTCCCCCTAGGCTCTCCCATGTTTCTTTGGCTTTTCCTGGGTTCTTCGTTGCTCTATCAAAGGAACGGCCCGGGTGTGCGTGTGTGTGTGTGTGTGTGTGTGTGTTCCTTCTTTCTTGGGGGACGAGGGGAGGAGAAAGGACTCAAATGTGCATGTATGTGGTGGTGGAGGAATGGAGACTGGAGCCCCCACATTAGAGGGCTGGGGACTCTAAGCGTGAGGAAAGGGGTCGCTCCTCCTAGGGGGTGTTTTAGGCAAAAAGAGGAGGCGGATGCATGGAGGAAAGCGCTCCGTCTTTCTCGGTGAGAGGGTGGAAGAGAAATCAAGTGGGGGTGTTTGGGCGGAGTACGGGGGGGGGGACTCAGGAATATGCTGGGGTCGAAG
>NW_007726130.1:504825-612601 GCF_000696425.1 Galeopterus variegatus | reverse complement strand
GGGTGCGCGCGCGGTGTCTGGTCGGGTGCGCGCGCGCGCGCGCACCGCTCACCGCCTGCTCGCTCGCTAGTGCTGCTCGGTGGGTTTGACCCGCGAGCGGGCGCGGAGGAGCTAGATCGGGATCGCGTAGAGACCATCGCAGAAACTGCAGCGCGGGTCGCGGCGCGGCGGGCGCGGCGGGCCCTGCACAAGACGCCAGGCTCCAAAGGTGGGTGAATTTCCAGCGGGGGCTGCGCGAGCTGCTCCAACACGCGCGCCGCCTCATCCCCGCTCGGCTCGGCAACTCGTGTGCGCGCGCGCGTGTGTGTGTGTGTGTCCGCGCGTGCGTGCGCGTGAAAGGGGGGCCGAGAGCTTATTTTTAGTTTGGGTCCTGTTGGTTTGGGGCCGGTTGAGTGGCCGAAGTGGCGGTGGTGGCTAACACCTCCTTCCCACCCCCCCCACCACCACTTGCCTGTCCACGGCGCGGGCTCATGTCCCTGAGGAACGAAAGAATCCGGGTGTCTTTAACATCGCTCCCCCTCCACCCCCAGAGCGGCCGGGAAAGTGTCTTGGTCGCCGGCGGCGCGGACTGTCGAGGCCGCTACACTGGGCTTTGTTTTCTGTGCCCCACTCGCAGGCACTCTGCGTGGACGTGGATCTGGGGCTCCGGGCAGTGGCCCGCGGGCTGGTCGGAGATTGCTGGCACCCGGCAGGACTGGGAACACGAGAGGAGGAGCCGGTGGGTAACTCAAAAAGCCCTACAAAACCGGGCTAGCGCTGGCAGCGCGACTTTGCAAGGTGCCTAAATGTTGAGCTTTCTGGCTTGTTGAGAGCAGGATTATGTCGCTGGCTAGGGGAGGTGGGGGACAGGCAAGAGGCAGCCTGGGCCGCCGCCCACGGCCACGGAGCCACGGGGTAACTGCTTGTGGCAAGCGTGTCAGTGACGCCCCAGTGCCGTCGTCCTCGCGGCCTGAGCTGGCCATCTCTTCCTTCTCACCCAACGCACGCCTGGGTCTAAAGAGGCCGAAACTCCAGCAGCTGCCCCTTGTGGGACGGGAGCGCGCGGAGAAATGTGTGCGCAGCGGGGCCGAAGGCTCCCGCAGCAGGGAAGACTACCCAGCCCGGGAGGCTGCTGCTCGGGCCAGGGACCCGAGAGGGGGCTGCGCGTCGGCTTCGGGCACCGGGATGCGGCAAAACATTGCGGTACGCGCCAGCGCCAGGGGCCCCTCCGCCCGAGTCGCCGCCAGCCCGAGGTAGCGCACAGGGGGGCGGCTGTGGCCGGGTCTCTTCGCGGACCCATCCCAGCCCTAGGCGGGCCGGCAGAGGTTTTTCACGTCAGCTGCCTGGGAGCCACCTTGGCCCACTGCTCCGCTTCGGTGGTCTACCTTCCGCAGGCCGGCTCCCTTCGCCCGAGCGCAGAGCGTCAGGCGCGGCACTCTCGTAGATGCCGGATTTGTGGGAAGGCTAGGTTTGTGCAGTACTGGCCGGCCGTGGGAGCCGAGCGTTCTGCGGGCAATGAGAAACCGAGACACAGATAGGGAGACGGACCGCTCTCGGCAGCCCGAGAGGTGGCACTTTGCATACAAGTCGTACTCTGCGTGGGGTTTTTGTTGTTGTTGTTGTTGTTGTTGTTTGTTTGTTTGTTTTGTTTTTTTGCTTTTTCTCTCTCTTTTGCCCTTTTCCCTTTATTTTTAAATGTGCACGTTGTAGTGGTACCAAGTGAATGTGCGCTTTCTTTGGCTTACATTCAGTGCCCCTTTTTACCCTTTTATCTAGCTCCCTTCTCTGAGCTCTTTCTCCATTTCTCCATAGTCTCTTGCCCTTTCAGTACCTCTTTCCCTCTCTCTTTGGCGGACCCGGCTCATTCTCTCCCTTGCCTGCTTCTCCAGCTGCTTGCGGCTTCCTCTGCTTCACAAGAGCTGCATTTGGGAACTTCCTAGCTTGTCCTTGCGCCTCTCCCCTCCCCCCCCCACCCTTGTTACTTAAAGTAGAAATTATGAGGAGGAGGGCAGCTTCTTATGCATTTTCAGATTTCTGATTTCTTTGTTTTGGGGTGGGGGGTGGTGGTGATTAGTAACAAGAAATGACTCAATCAAAATAGCTGTTAAAAACCACATCTATAACAAGGCAAAAAAGACCATGTGAAATTTTGATTTTACAATGGAAGTTGGTTTAGGTGATGTCATACTTAAGAATTATGACTTCTTTTTGTAATGCCAAGCATGCTATCATGGTGAATAGGGGAGATGCCCACGTATATGGCAAGCAAATAGCATCTCGGCAGTATTCTGAACCACACTACTTAAAATGCATATCCTCCTGGTCATGGCTTATAGGTTGTCTACTTTGAGACATGTTCGGTTTTACTACTAGCTAATTTCTCATGGGCAAAATAAACAAAGGAGTTTCTTTGTGACACTTCTTTTCATCAGTCTCTCATTGTGTGTTCCTGGTTATTTATTTAATCAATATTTGGCGGTGACCATATTGAAATTGCAGGCAGATTCCAATTCATGATGAAAAAGATTCACATGGCTAAAGTTGCATCAATAAAATGCACGCTGATGGTGTTCCTTTTATCTTTTCTAGGGAGCATTGTATATGTTTATGTATGTATGCAATATTTAAGGAGCTGGCTACAACGGGTTAATTTGCTAAGCATTAAACTCTACCAACAAGTGATTATTTGTTTATGGACAGGGACATGGAGGTGGTAATGTTGGGGAAGTGGGTGTTTGAGAACTGATGATTGTAGGACAAAAATTGCTATACTGAATGGATCTAGTACTGCAGATAGAGCTACTCAAAGATTGTAGTGTGTGAACTCCTCTTCCTCCGCACTTGCCGTCTGTAGTCAAGGTGAAGGAGATAAGCATTTGAGCCAAGGGCCAGTCAGAGCTTGGGTTCAAAATGGCAAATGAAGGGATGAGAGAGGGCCAGGCAGGCAAGAGAGCTAGTTCAAGGAATGGAAAGTCTACAATGCAGGAGCAAGCAGGTTCTTCTCCTGCCTTCAAGGACCCAAAGATAAATGCCCCAACCCCACTCATTTGGAAAATAACTGAAAGGAAACTAGATACCATTTATTTACCTGAAAATAAAATTTGGCCAGCCCCTACTCAGTTGTTTTTCTAGAACCCCACAGGGTCATCTGTGCTTTTGAAAGCAGCAGTGTACAGGAGTGAACTGACTCATGGCAGTGTGGGCTGAAGCTCAGGCAAATCTCTTCCCAGGGTGCCTTCCACCTTGGTCTTTTAAATGCCCCTCTAAACTACCCAATCCCATTTACATCCTCCATTGAACCTTGGGCTCTAATATCTTTTCTACTCAACCTCTTTACCTAGCAGCTGAAGCCTAGGGAATAGATATCCACTAATTTAAATGCCTTTGTGGTATAAACTACATGGCATACTTGGTGGCCTGCGTTGGTCATTTGAGTTGCAAGTAGGAAGCTTAAGGCCTGTCTTCAAGGGCAGAGCTCAGCGTTGCGTGTAGAAAAAATATTTTCAGATTGTTAAGGTTTAAGCATGCTTAAATCTCTTTTTGTATTGTTTGTTGTATATCCTACACATGCAAATTTTGTATAAAATATGGGTATAGAAATAAAATGTATGGCAATTTTAGTAGTTGTTATTTTTTGACTGAGTGCAAATATTTGGAGTTTTGGGTGTCTTAAGAATACAACACCTAGTAATTAAAGCCATGTGTTCACTATGGTATGATTTAAACACAAATAATAATTTTTAAAGTAATCACCATTGAAAAATATTTTCTTTTTATTTTTTAGATTATTTCTCTTTATTCAGAAGCATAAAGTTGTTTGCTGATTACAAGAAGATGTTTCTTTGGCTCTTTCTGATTTTGTCAGCCCTGATTTCTTCGACAAATGCAGATTCTGACATATCAGTGGAAATTTGCAATGTGTGCTCCTGCGTGTCAGTTGAAAATGTGCTCTATGTCAACTGTGAGAAGGTTTCAGTCTACAGACCAAATCAGCTGAAACCACCTTGGTCTAATTTTTATCACCTCAATTTCCAAAACAATTTTTTAAATATCCTCTACCCAAATACATTCTTGAATTTTTCACACGCAGTATCCCTGCATCTGGGAAATAATAAACTGCAGAACATTGAGGGAGGAGCCTTTCTTGGGCTCAGTGCATTAAAGCAGTTGCACTTGAACAACAATGAATTAAAGATTCTCCGAGCTGACACTTTCCTTGGTATAGAGAACTTGGAGTATCTCCAGGCTGACTACAATTTAATCAAGTATATTGAACGAGGAGCCTTCAATAAGCTCCACAAACTGAAAGTTCTCATTCTTAATGACAATCTGATTTCATTCCTTCCTGATAATATCTTTCGATTCGCATCTTTGACCCATCTGGATATAAGAGGGAATAGGATCCAGAAGCTGCCCTATATCGGAGTTCTGGAACACATTGGCCGTGTCGTTGAATTGCAACTGGAAGACAACCCTTGGAACTGCAGCTGTGATTTGTTGCCTTTAAAAGCTTGGCTGGAGAACATGCCATATAACATTTACATAGGAGAAGCTATCTGTGAAACTCCCAGTGACTTATATGGAAGGCTTTTAAAAGAAACCAACAAACAAGAATTATGCCCCATGGGAACAGGCAGTGATTTTGATGTACGCATCCTGCCTCCATCTCAGCTGGACAATGGCTACACCACTCCCAATGGTCACACTACCCAAACATCCTCACACAGATTAGTGACCAAACCACCGAAAACGACAAATCCTTCCAAAATCTCTGGCATTGTGGCAGGCAAAGCCCTCTCCACCCGCAATCTCAGTCAGATTGTGTCTTACCAAACTAGGGTGCCTCCTCTTACACCTTGCCCAGCGCCTTGCTTTTGCAAAACACATCCTTCCGATTTGGGACTGAGTGTTAACTGCCAAGAGAAAAATATTCAGTCCATGTCTGAACTGGTACCGAAACCTTTAAATGCCAAGAAGCTACATGTCAATGGCAATAGCATCAAAGATGTGGACATCTCAGACTTCACAGAGTTTGAAGGACTGGATTTGCTTCATTTAGGCAGCAATCAGATTACAGTGATCAAAGGAGAAGTATTCCACAATCTTACTAATCTACGCAGGCTGTATCTCAATGGCAATCAGATCGAAAGACTCTATCCTGAAATATTTTCAGGCCTTCATAACCTGCAGTATTTGTACTTGGAATACAATTTGATTAAGGAAATCTTAGCAGGCACCTTTGACTCCATGCCAAATTTACAGTTACTGTACTTAAACAATAATCTCTTAAAGAGCCTGCCTGTTTACATTTTTTCTGGAGCATCCCTTGCTAGACTGAACCTGAGGAATAACAAATTCATGTACCTCCCTGTCAGTGGGGTCCTCGATCAGCTGCAGTCTCTTACACAAATTGACTTGGAGGGTAACCCCTGGGACTGCACGTGTGACTTAGTGGCGTTAAAGCTGTGGCTGGAGAAGTTGAGCGATGGGATTGTTGTGAAAGAACTGAAATGTGAGACACCTGTTCAGTTTGCCAACATCGAACTAAAGTCCCTCAAAAATGAAATCTTATGTCCCAAACTTTTAAACAAGCCATCTGCACCATTCACGAGCCCTGCGCCTGTCATTACATTCACCACCCCATTGGGGCCCATTAGAAGTCCTCCTGGTGGCCCAGTGCCTCTGTCTATTTTAATCTTAAGTATTTTAGTGGTCCTTATTTTAACTGTGTTTGTTGCTTTTTGCCTTCTTGTTTTTGTGCTGCGACGCAACAAGAAACCCACGGTGAAGCACGAAGGCCTGGGAAATCCGGAATGTGGCTCCATGCAGCTGCAGCTAAGGAAGCATGACCACAAAACCAATAAAAAAGACGGACTGAGCACAGAAGCTTTTATTCCACAAACCATAGAACAGATGAGCAAGAGCCACACCTGTGGCTTGAAAGAGTCAGAAACCGGATTCATGTTTTCAGATCCTCCAGGACAGAAAGTCATTATGAGAAATGTTGCCGACAAGGAGAAAGATTTATTACATGTGGATACCAGGAAGAGACTGAGCACAATTGATGAGCTGGATGAACTATTCCCCAGCAGGGATTCCAATGTGTTTATTCAGAATTTTCTTGAAAGCAAAAAGGAGTATAATAGCATAGGTGTCAGTGGCTTTGAGATTCGCTATCCAGAAAAACAACAAGACAAAAAAAACAAGAAGTCACTGATAGGTGGCAACCACAGTAAAATTGTTGTGGAGCAAAGGAAGAGTGAGTATTTTGAACTGAAGGCAAAACTTCAGAGTTCCCCTGACTACCTACAGGTCCTTGAGGAGCAAACAGCTTTGAACAAGATCTAGGTCATGCAATCTTACTTCATACAAAGGACATTTATTTAATGATGAAAGTGCCTTTTGTTGACTTCTAACTTCCAAATACTATATTATCAATAGGCATAGAGGCAAGTGTTTCCAAGGGTGTCTCATTAACTGTAGCTGCAAAGACGTGTCAAATAGAAGATAATTTACTTAATAGATGTACTACATGAAACCTATACTGTGGAGTCCTGTGGGGATACTGCAAACTCTATTGCCAAAGGGATGCTTAATACACATAATACACTGAATTTAACCTCAAGAGGCAACTCTGTTTTGTACCCCAATGCAAAACTTTCGTCTCTTTGTGCTTTGCAAAACAAACTCAAGAAAACTGGTACCACTGTTTGTACCTCAGCTGGGTCCTTCATCTTGCACGTAGATTAAGTTGGTGGAACTGGAACAAAACAATCCTTTTAATTTGTGGCATTGTAACAAATCTGTGTAAAGATTATCTGAAAAGTTTTTTTAAAAAGCATGCAAGGACAGAACATTCGATAGTATTTGTAAATCGATAACCTTTATGGCCTGCATCTTGAAACCCCTGGATTTATAATGTTAAATTGTGCAAATACTTGTTTAAAATATACCATGCATTACATAACTATAAAATAAATTTGAACAACTTAAGCATTACCTGTCTATACATAAAAACCCTAAAGAGGAAAAAAAAATCAACGTGACTTACATAGCATTCGTGGTGATCTGAAGAAATACATGATGTTTATCAGAATTATTCATGGCTCAAATTAAACTAACACTAGAGTTTGTTCTTAGTTATGTGAAATACCCACAATCCTTAAAGGTTGTCCCAAATTAGCAAAGTGCTTACCATGTGAGCGCACCCAAAGCTATTTTTGTAACATAATTCATATTTATGAAGTACTTTGTATACTAAATAGGAAAATATGTACTCCTAAATATGTATTTAATATGCTTGACTTGTCTTCCTGATCACAGTGAATTTATCAGTAAGTACAAATTTAGACAGAAAAAATACACTGAACTGAAACCGAAGCTGATGTGTACAGAAATATTCTGGACTTTGTGATCAGGTATAATTTACAAACAAAAAAGGAAAAAAAAACAGTTATGTGCTATTCTTGTGAATTTAGCATATTCAGATTTGTTACCAATTGTGCATTTTAAAATAGGTTCCTTAGTTTTATAGTATCGTGTCTGGGGCAGTTGTTATTTGCCATCAGTTGTCTTGCTTTTCAGGATTCTATGAGCTTAATTCAAATAGTTTTCACTATAAGTATTTTAAAAATTAATGAATAAGGTTAATAGTTATATCGTGTATGCATCTGTATCCTGTTCTTTCATCATCCTGATTCCTATCAGATAATCTAGTAAAACCGTAAACATCATGATAAATCTCGGCTATCAAAGCCACACTGTAAATGCTTCCATTGGTCTCAAATGAGTTCACGGTCTGCAAGTACACCTGATATGCCCCCATGTTCACTTGTGCTTTTAAGTTCTAAGTCAAAATTGGTCAAAAGAATGATGAAATACTTGATAATGGGTGATACTTGAAGATTTTTAGGAGCTCTCAATTAGCAAAGTGATATGATATCCAGAAACACATTGCCTTCTTGCCCTTCTTGTGTATATGTACATATTTATATATATGTATATATATATACATATAAAAATATACACACCCATATATACATAACTACATGGGTTTGTATATATAGTGCTACATCTCTAATAATTACTATATTAGTCAGTAAGATAATCAAGAAGGTAAACATAGACATTCTACATGAATTTCAAGTTGCAGATGTTTTGGTGCAGCTTCCAAAATGATACTATGGTTGAAGTTGTAACAGCAGTCCCTTTATTAATCACTAATTTCAGGGCTTTACATGTTCGTTTCAAGATAAAAACAAAAAACCTTGGCATTCTTGGAAGTGTGTGTGTGTGTGTGTGTGTGTGTGTGTGTGTGTGTGTGTGTGTGTGTGTGTGTGTGTGTTTGGGTATATATTCATACATATAGATAATTTGGAGATTTTTTTTTAATAGCAAAAAATGTCTCCACATGTATGTGCTGGTGCTCTTAAAACCTTAATGTGTAATTTTAATTTTCATGACAATGTCTGTGAAAACTTTATATGAATATAAAAATCCAAACAAATAATTGCTTTCTGATTTTGAAAGAAAAGACAAAATGTGTGTTCAAAAGCTTTTTTTCATCTACAATTTCATAAGGACTTTTAATACGCCATTACCATGCATGCAGGCATCCATGGATTAAAGGGCTCCTAATGCGTACCAACAGGATAAAATTGCAGAGGCTTCAAAGAAAGTGGTTTAGTTTATCCTGTCAATAAAGTATGGATTCAGGAATCTTAAATAGACACTTATGGGAGGAACCAGAAAGCTCCATCCATGATCTGGGAGTAATAGGTCATTGGGATGATGCCTTTTATTCAGTGTAGTGATGCTATGAAGGTATTTCAGGGTTTCTGCAGAATTGTCAATGGCAAGAGTACCTGACACCATCTCAATGCTTGCTGTAGCATACTGGCTATTTCATACTCTTCTGCTGAAAGGTGTAAATGTTCAACTTTAGAAAAAAAAAGTAATTTAAATGTGTGTGGTTTTTGGAAGTTCTTATTGTAAATGAAAGTAACAAATCCTTGATTAAGGCTGACATACTTTCCTTAACTAAATTCATTGTGCCTACATTATACAGTGTATACTATTTTGCACCTGTCTCTCATTAGTTCTACTTGTACATTTTATGATAATGTAGTTAGATATAAGTTCTGAGTTGGGTATAAGAGCAGTTTAAATACTGTTTCTACATCGTGTTGGCTTCAACTGTAACCTTGATGTTAGTTTAACCCCTTGAGGTATGATATGTATGTTGGTACAGTATTTTTAATAGAACTTTGGTTCAAATCTAGAAACTCCAAGAAGTGCTCATTTATAATGTGATCTGACACATCATGGGCTTCTTGGCATTACATTCATGTGTATGGACTGTGTTAGAATGATTGCAAAGAAAATTAGATCTTATGAAATCAGTGAAGGGGTTGAGATAATATATTGTGTCCATGTAATATAAATCAAGTTTTAAATTATTTTTTTATGAAATCAATAAAGATGATTCAATTCTTTAAAAGTAAATCTTTGTGTAATTTTATGGGAAAGCAGCTATTAAAGTACAGTGTGATTCAAGTCTATAAGGAAATTTACATTCTATATTTAATTTTCCATTCTGAATAATAAACTGAATAAATATATTAACTAGAAAGTCATTTAAGACCATCTTTCTTTTGTTGCTCTTTTTACACATTTAATTTTTTAAGCCATAAGGATGCATAAATTATCCAGGGCATGGCCTCATGGATAACGTCAACAAGTATTTCAGAAATAACAGAGCGCATCTAGAACTGTATGGTGGTAATATTAATCTATAATACCTTTTGCATGATTTGTACATTGACATTGTATTAAATGAGCACAGTGAGTTATTTTTTTGTTGTTGTTATTGTTGTCGCATCCAAAGAGTTGAGGAGAAAATATATTAAGAATGTATTTATAATTACTATTTTGGAATAAAGTAAAGAAAACACATTGTATTGTTTTTACCCTGGCTTGATTATTAGTATTTTAGGTTAGTTTATAAGACAAAAATCAAGTAATGCCATAAAAGGTAATGTAAATCTCAGAAAGGAACTGTTTTAATGACTTTTGTTTGCATTTAATAACATAAAAGTATTAGAAAAAATTTATTAAATGCCATTTTTATGAAAGTATTAATAAAATTGTTTGCTACAATGTTTTTTTCTGAAGCCACAGTTTGTTGAATATATTTATCTGTCCATTATTATTCAGAAGAAATAAAGCAGTAACCAAACTGATAATTTTATGCAGATTTAAGGGTAAGATATATAGCTTTAAAATACTATTTGTATTCAGCTTGCTAAATCTCTGTTAAAAGATGCTTTCTGTACAAACATCTTTGCAATCTGTGTTCCTTTCCACTGGCAGCCCCTTTGGAGAAGAGTCAGACAATGCCAAAATCAACATGATTTGATTCTTACCCATTCTCAAGCAGTTGGAATCTGACATAACTTCAGAAAAGCAAATATTAGTATTCAATCCTAACAATCTACTCAATATTCTTAGAAAACCTTTAGGACCTCTACATTCTATGGTCATCTTGACTGGTTAGAGGTTAGTTACCCATTTACAGGGTAAATTGTAATTTTTTTTTTTTTTTTTTTTAATAGGCTTATTTTTTAGAACGGTTTTGGATTTGCAGATTAGACTAAGTAGATAGTACAGAGTTCTCATGCATGTCCCCAACACATAGTCTCCCCTATTATTATTAACATCTTACATAATATGGTGTGTTTGTTAAAATTAGTGAACCAAATTTTTTTTTTTTTTTTTTTTTTTTTGTGACCAGCAAGGGGACCAGAACCCTTGGCTTGGTGTCGCCCGCACCACGCTCAGCCAGTGAGTGCACCGGCCATCCCCATATAGGATCTGAACCCACAGCCTCGGCGCTCCCAGCGCCGCACTCTCCCGAGTGAGCCACAGGGTCGGCCCAAATTGCAATTTTTATTTTGTTCTTTTAAAGATGACCAAAATTATCAATCCATCACTTTACTGTACTTATTACAGTTGAGGGAGATGAACTAACTGCATTATGGTTAATTTAAGGTCAGAAAAAATATAAACAGACTGTATTGACTAATAAAGAGGATTTAAGACATGTTTACTTACAGAAAGAGAAGTAAAAATAAAAAGAAACAGAGAATATAAATTAAAATTGCTGTGGCCTTAACGTTTGTAAGTAGCTGTGCTGAAGGTGTGAACAGTACAGGTAGCATATCCCAGTCCTTTGGGACTAAATGTCTGGTGTGTCACAGAAGATGCATCACAAGTTTGTTTTATTTTTATTCTTTACTGAGCACAGGGCTTTGCGTCCCAACCACTCTGTTATGTAGTCAAGAGGCATCAAATCGAAGTTTGTCCTCATTTCCAGTGCTTATCCAATTAGTCACTCTGGTCGGATGGGCTGAAATAAAATATCCTGTTTGTGGATTCACTTACCAGGAATACACTGGTTATATATATCAAGTTCACCTGATATTTGTGAACCTTCAATTTCAGATTTCCTAAGGATCTTCCATTTATTAATTTAAAAGCAAGTGGGAGGTCAGATGAATTTTAATAACTTATTTTGTACGATACTCCCCTTAATCTAATTTTGAATTGCATTTCTTTTTTTATTTTTTAGTTTAGTTTAGTTTCCACTGGTTGATACGATTGCACTTCAGAAGAAGAAATTGAGGATGGGAAATTGTGTTGTCTATCTTATATAAAGTAATAGGATTTTAAATTTTTTAAAAAAGTATTGTTTTTATGTCTATAGAGGGAAAAACGTAGGGGTCTGAGACACTTGAATACTTTGGGCCAAATAATTGCTATTGAGAATGAAATGATTCAGATTTCTCATTAATTCATAATCATGAAATCCACAGACTGTAGAACTCAGAACCAGGAGAGAATTACTCAACCCTCCACTTTAGTTTACTTTTGTAGACACTGCCTAAATAGAAATAGAAGTTCTGGCAATTTCAGAAACACATCAAAAATGAGAAAGTACTGGTTTTACTAAATAAAGCTCAGGAATGAGGTCTTTAGGGAGATAATGTAAATATGTAAGAAATAAACATACAACATTACATTTTAATTAACTTTATGAAGGGAGTAGTCTTTAAAGTTCTTCAACAATATATTTCTCTTAGGGCACATCTCACAAATACTAGATCATGTCAGGTGCTCCTGGTTAACAGTGGATATTGCTCATGGAAGCATTTGAAAATCACAGTAAGCTCTGTTCTCCCTCCTAAAAAATCGTAATGTATATTTCTGCCATTGTTTTATGTAAACTGAACCATTGTGAAATTCTGGAGTTGGTACACAGTTAACTTTAATGCTGTTTTCAAAAATAAAAGTCTTTTCTTATATGTCATATTTGTAGCAATTCAGTGTGTTTATTAGTGTGAAATTAGTGAAGCTCGAGTTCAAAAAGATATGCAAATTACCTGTTTTTTAGTTGAGGCAATCGTTCTATTAGGTTACATGAATAGGCCAGGTCTACCTACACACACACATACAGACATGCAAGCACAGCCACAGATATATACGTGCAAGTAGTGAATTATGCTCAAAGGAAATTATCTAGTGGAGGTAAACAAGTAAAATTTTCCTGCCTTGACTACCTAGATTTTTCAAATCAAAATAGGTATTGAGGCCCAAATAATAATTGTCCTGCTTTTTGCATTTACTTTAGATTTTAACCTGACCACTGTGTCATATATAGTAGAAATTAGGCCCAGCTTATTTCCCAGGACTACCTTGGATTTCAGTAATGTCTGCCGTCTTGAGATTTGATTTTGATTTTTCCTATTTGTTAGCTTCATCATCATTATCATCCTCAATCTGTCAGTTTACTAAATGTGTGGTAATGTGTGCAATTCCCAGGCAACAAGCCATGGTGCAAATTAATGCTGCTGCTACCTTTTCCAAACATTAGTCAGAGGACCATGTAGGGCATCTAGACCAAAAAAAAAAAAAAAAAAAAGAAACCCAGGGTGAGGACTTGATTAGAAATTATTGGAATATACAAGTTTTTTAAAAGAAGTAAGAGTTGGTTGAAAATTATGACTAAAGGGTGTTGTACATAAGTTAAGATCAGAAAGGATAAGGCTAAAGAAGTATTAAGAGGAAAAAAAAAAGTTTACTTACCAGAGAGAACATAGAAAACGCAATTACTGAATAATGATCATAGTAAAATATGTAAAATCTTAGACTTCTTTCTCCCTCTTTATTTCTTTTAAATAATTATGAACTCCAGGCTCCAACACAACACTAGCAATTCACAATGTATACAGAATTCACTGGTCAGTTGAAACATCTAGTTACTTTTTCAGTCCCCATAGAATTTTTTCCTTGGTTTACTGACATCTTGGATTGAATAATTGTCAGGGCCTCCTCAAAAAGTTTAAGCTGTTAATAAATGATAAGTAGTATTTCTGTTTAATGAGAATAAGAGGTGAATCATGCATATCACATATGCGTATAAAGCATTTTGATAAGGAGCAAAATAAAGCAGTACAAACATTTGGATTGAGTTCCCAATCTTGTTGTAAAAAGCTGCTGGGCCTTTTGGTTTGTTTTCGGAAATCTTATTTTCATAAAAATTATCAAGTGCTATTTCAGAAGCCATTTCCTGCACTAACCCCCAGGAAACTGTGTATCTGCCATGGATCCCCTTGCTCCATAGCAGGATGTGTCATATTTGCCAAATCCTCCCTGCTGGAAATTCTTCTCTCCTGCTGTTACAAACAGCCAAGGCCATCTATGGCATGGGCTAGCTTAGGGAGATTTTTTTCACTGTTGTTTGGTAGTTAGTGGCAATACACACACACAAAAAATCTAGGATTCTAAGTCCAAGACTATATTCACCATTGTAATACTACCATGCTAGAGAGCATTTAGGTTGTGCATATTTTTGACATTGTGTTTTAGCTTTTGTTCATCAGTTATCATTCAGCCCAGAGAAACTACTTGTTTTATTCATTGCTCTTCTTCAGAGCAGAAGCTATTCTCCATCCTGAAAGCTCACAGTTATTTAAAGAAAGAATCATCACACTTCTATCTGCCCATTTTTTCCTATAAGTAAGTGTAGAGCTAGGGCTAGGGTCTGGTGCCCACAGACCCCTCAAGCCCACTCACATACCCTACACACGCAGGTCTACGGAGCTAGGTAACTGGACAAAAACGGTCCTTGGATTGGAGCCTTGGTTGAAGTAAGAGTCGTCTTTATTCCGCACGCACAGCACTAAGAGCTAAGCAGTCCACACAGCGAAACTCAGAAACTCAACTGCTACCAGCAAAATCCAAAGAAAAACTGAAACTGAGCAGCTGCCAGCAGAGTAAACATGCTCTATTGTTAGGTGGGAGCTCTCTGCTGCCAGCCTGCCTCACAAACTGCAGAACACACAAAAGCAATTAACTAGAAAGATACATTGGTGCACATGCACACTAACTCCACCCACACACAACTTGTTTACAAGAAATGTTGAGGGAGTCTGACTAAATTATTCTATTTCCCCCAAAGTAAGAAATATAGAAAATTTAGTATAGTAAGTGATGGATTTAAAGGAAAGTTCTGGTGACACAAAGATAATTATGAGAAGGTAATTGCTATCAGAAAAAAGTCAACTTTAGAAAGATATTTCTTTTGTTTTAGATTACTTTGCATTGGAATTATAGTATATTATTGCTCATACACGGATAGGTTTGGCATGTGTTGCCATAAACATTGCTGTTATTTTCTCCTTGTACTCTCTACTTAAGAAAATATTCATTTGCTCAGATATGGCACAGCTGCTGAAATGCTGCTGTGTCAATTCTCACCGTGAAAATGCACCAAGCATTTTTTTTTCCTATTTGTAACTAAAAAGCTACACAGAAATGTGTATTGGAAACTGGATAAAACCATCAGGATTAAGAAGAGAACTGGTGTGTCCTTAAGAAAAGGAAGCTTATAAAAGGACCAAAATGCAGGCATTTTATTAAAGTTACATCATGGTACACCACCTCCCTTTGAACTTTCCGACTTTATGTAGGCTTCAGTGTGTACATTATAAGGGAAATAGGACTCAGTTCACAGGCAGCAATTCCACTCTCTGCTCAGTCTTTTTGGTTGCCTAGGCTGTGCTGCAGTGTAGAATATGTAAACACTAACTTCCTTATTTAATCCAAAACACATATAGATTTCAGCTGCTAATCTAAATATAAACACATTGGAGAAGACTAGTTTCTAATCTGATGTGATTACTACAGCCAAGTGAGACTGTAGTGATAAAAGGACATTTATTCCATCTTAAGGTTATCAGAGCAGGGGTAAATCAAAAGCCTGTTGGTAAAATAGTCATCTTCAGTGTTTAAGGACTATCATTAGATGTAGTGTAAGTACTAATTGAATGTGCAAGTCAATTCACTGTTCCCAATCCCTTCTCTTTTGGAAGAACAACTAGGGCTAGAGAGGGAAAGTGACTTGTCCAAGGTCACATAATAATGAAGGCCAGTCTGGTCTAAGATCTGATTCTCCTGACTCACAAGATAATGTTATTTCCATTACACTGCTCTATTTGGAAGTTCCAGAGAGGAGAATGAGGATCTGTGCGTGAGGCTTCAGGGAGACATTCCATGAGGATAGCATAAGGACATTTTCCATAAAGATTTTAGAGCAGCCCATACCTGGAATGAACTAGATCCAAAATCTAGAGGTTTTTTTGTTTGTTTGTTTGTTTTAATCCGTGTGTGTGTTCAAAGTGAGAATGGTTCTGATCAGGAGGATGGATGTTATTCAAGAAAATTTATTTGAATACAAGCTTGAAATAGATGATCTTGGAGGACACTTCTAAATCTAAGATTTAAAGAATTCTCTGGTGTATATATCAAAATCATTTATCAAGCAAGTCAAAACCATCAAACATGTTTTATCCTGAATATTCAAATACTTGATATATTGTAGTTAAATTACTGATCAATATCTACTACGTAATTGGATAACAAATCAATAACCCAAAAATATCAGTTAGAGATTAGGCATATGTTAGAAGAAAAAGTAAAGTCCCCCTTAGTTTACAGCATTTTCATTTTGTGTCAGCATTCCAAAAAGAATAGGCTCTGATGTTTAATTTTTTACAAAGGAAAAAACAACTTCCTCTGTACATTGCACTGAAGATGGCACTCTAGTAACAACCTCGCACTAGAGATGATAAGATGTGCTTGTATTTATTATTTCAATCCCAAATTTCAATTTTGAGGTTATTTCTTGAGCTTAACAAATGGAACAAAAAGGGTAGTTGATTGTAATATCATCTTCGTTAATAGGAATCGGATCTTTCTTTCTTTTTTTTTAATTATTTACCTTCAATTAGATAGAATTGAAGATTATTCCAAAGAATTATATTTCAGGTTGCAGATCAGCAGACTATATTAAAAATAGCAACTGCAAATTATCTGAACTGCGAAAAAAAAATGCTCCAAAATACTCGTTTGAATTTAATTCTACAGAGACAGAACGTTTGTTTTAAATAAAATTTGAGAAAAATGGAAACCCTTCAGACCTCAGGGGGTTTTGTTTGTATGGGGATATGAACCCTTGACCTTGGGGGTTATAACACCATGCTCTAATCAACTGAGCTAAGCAGCCCTGTTTGTTTATTTTGGATGTTGTTAGTTTTTAAAGATTCTGGATAGATCCAGGATAATTCTGAAATGGAAATCTGAGCTTGTATTCATTCAAGAACTCCATCAAATGTGGCTATTATGCATTTCCTGGCCCCTTTAATCACAAAGAGTATTCCTTCAGGGACTACTAACTCATTCAAGATTAGCAGTTTTACACTTTGGAATCATACTTCACTTCTAAATAGTGACAGTGTTAAATGTATAAATAACCTCTGCATAATTAATTTTATGTTGAAGTAGAGAAGAATAGAAGGGAATAACAATGTTTAGTTTGATTTGCCGCTGACACGTTAAGGTACCCGTCAAAGCAGGGCATGTTGACCCTCCGGCCTTCCCTCTCTTTTCATCTCACATGCCCTCTGATGCCACCACTTCACCCTGCCTGCTGCCTTTGCAGCTCCATCGCTTGTCATTAAAACATTCTCTCTCATGACAGTGGCCGTATGTATCCCCACAGCCATTAAAACTCCGATTCTGTTTAATGGATTTTTCTTTCTACCTAATTCACATTCAGATACCAGGTTCGCATGCAGCTAATTCACATGCACATTGAATGTCAGGACTTTCACAAGTATTTGAATTTTTAAGAGTGGATATCAAGGGGTAGGGAAGGAGATCACATTAATAGAAAAAATAATGGCATTTTAGGTCTGTTACAAGCAGACAACCAGGAGGCCGCCTTTGGTATCCTTCATTCTTACCATGTGTGAAAGTGGTACAGGTTAGATCAATGAGAAATAAGACTGACCTGAACTTACTCTCCTAGAGTCCCATGTTAGGTCATGTTAGTGGCTTTCATTCATTCAACCGTATTCATATTGGCAAGGGGAGGAGGGGGACTCAGTCAGGTAAGGCAAGGCTCTCCTGTGGAAATGGCATTCAAATTAAAATCCTGAAAGGTGGATCCAAATTAGTTGTTGAAAAGTGGGGTTGGGGACTGCCATATGGGCTAAGAACCCAATGTGGGAATTAGCTCATTATGTGGTGCTGGTGAGGTAGACAGGGCCTAGGTCAGCGGTTGGCAAACTTTTCTGCGAAGGGCTAAATAGCATACATTTGAGTTTGGTGGATACTCAATAAACTCCGGCACTTTTTCAGAGGCTTTACATCTAGTGGTCGTGCCCTGCCAAGAATGAGGAAAAAATGGAGGAATCTTGGAGATTCAGCTGTTCGCAGTGGGCTTTGAATTGAAGCACATTCTGTCAGGAGAACTCAACTCCCACCCCACCCTGCCATTGCAACATCTCCTTAATAGAGCACGGTCTTTAAATTCTTTAAATTTTAGTTAAGGCACATTTACTGAATGCATACTATGTGTTTTCAATGGGCTGGTTCTGGAAGAGGCAGGAGAGTTGGGCCAAGTCACAGTCTCCATGGAACTCGAAACCTAGTGGAAGAGTAAGATATGAAAATGACTGAATAACTAGAATATCACATCCTTAATGCTGTGATATAAAGGCAATGTGCTACAGGTGCATGTCCTCAGCTATGGGGAACAAGGATGGCTTCATGGTGGAGGTACATTTTGACCTAGCCTTTGAAGGATGGGTTGGATTTTTTTTTATTGGTTATGAATATTCATGAGATACAAAGGTGATTGTCACCCCTCATGCCCGTGATGTGAGGGTCAGATTCATACTGGCAACATACAAATTACCACAAATTGCATTTGTACCCCGTGTCCCCCACCTGATTATCCCCAAATTCCCTCTCCCTCCCTCTTTACCCCCCCCCTACTTTGTATCCCAAGGAATGTTCTCTCCCTCTGCAAGTCGAAAGCACCACTGTGGTCTTTCTTTCCTTCCTCCTTTCTCTCTTAGCTCCCACATATGAGTGAGCACATGCGGTATTTGTCCCTCTGTGCTTTGCTTATTACACTCAACATAAATTTCTCCAGGTTCATCCATGTTGTTGCAAATGGGAGTATTTCATTCTTTTTTATGGCAGAGTAGTATTCCATGGTGTATATACACCACAGTTTCCATGAAGAAAAGATAGTTCCAGCTGAGAGGAGAGTTTGTGTAAAAGCAGAGAGTGTGGTGTTCTCAGGATATTGGGTGGTTCAGTGAGCCTGGAGTTTGTGTCCCCAGCGGGATATCTCCCACTACTTACCTGCCATGTCCACCTGGATGACTCATAGGGACTTCAAGCTAAATATGTGCCAGATTGAGCTCATCATTCTCCCTGCACAGAATATTCTTCCTGTCTTTGCTATCCTGGTGGCCAGCCCCTCAGCTACCTGGGTACTCCAGCCAAAATCCTGGGCATTGTCCCAAGCCCCTCTCTGTTTTTAACTCCCCATCAGCAAGATCTGGGGAATCTTACCCAATTCTGTCCTTTTCACCCCATTGCCACTGTGTTGGGCTTTCCCAGTCCTCTGCTGAAACCCCCCCTGCTGTCCTTGTCACCCTGCTTCCACACTCTCCCATCCATTTTCCACACAAGATCAGCCACAGTCATCCTAAGCTTCAAGTCACACTCAAGTCCCGTCAGTGACTTTCCATAATCTTTAGGATAAGATAAAAATAGCTAAAAATCATTTTCATTTATTGAGTGTGTATTATCTGCCAGGCACTGTTCTAAGCACTTGGCATGTGCCATGTAAATTAATTCTTGTTTGCCATTTTAACTGTTTATTGAACCTGTTTGTCATTGTGTGCTGAGTTATTTATTAAACTGTTTATTGTTGTTTTAGTTGTATATATTTAAATGTTACAACATGATCTTTTAATACACATATGCATAGTGTAATGATTACTAGAATCAGGCAAATGAACCTATCCATCATCTTCCAAAATAACGTGTGTGCGTGTGCGTGTGTGTGTGTGTGTGTGTGTGTGTGTGTGTGTGGTAAAAGAACCTAAAATCTACTCTCAGCAAACGTTTGGTATACAATACAATAATTTTAACTGTAGTACTCATGCCGTACATTAAAATCTCTAGAATTAGTCATCCTATATAACTACAAATTAGTAACCTTTGACCTAGTTGTCCCTATTTCCTCCCCCTTCCTACTCCTGGTAACCAGCGTTCTATCTGTTTCTATGAGTTTACTCTATTTTTAGATTCCACAGATAAGTGAAATCGTGCAGTGTTTTTCTTCCTGGGTCTGGCTTATTTCACCTAGCATGAGGTCCTCCAGGCTTGTTCATGTTGTCTCAAATAGCAGGGTTTCCTTCTTTTTGGATGCTAAATATTTCTTTGTATGTATATACCACAGTCTCTTTCTCTCTCTATTCATCCATCCAGAAAATGAATAATGATGCAATGAACACAGGAGTGCAGGTATCTCTTTGAGATACTGATTACATTTCCTGTGGATATATATCCAGTAATGGGATTGCTGGATCACATGATAATTGTTTTTAATTTTTTGAGGAATATCCAGCCTGTTTTCCATAATAGCTGTACCAATTTACATTACCATTAACAGGGTGCACGGGTTCCATTTTCTTCAAACCCTCACCAACACTTATCTACTTTTTATTGATTGATTGATTGACAATAGTCATCCTAACTGGTGTGAGGTGATATCTCATTGTGGTTTTGACTTGAATTTCCCTGATGATTAGTGATGTTGAATGCCTTTTTATATACTTGCTGTCCATTTGTGTGTCTTCCTTGGAAAAAATATCTATTCAGGTCCTGGTGCATTTTTAAAACAGGGTTTTGTTGTTGTTGTTGTTGTTGTTTTGTGTCATTTACTATGGAGTTCTGTGAGTTCCTTATATACTTTGGATATTAATCTTTTATCAGAAAATACAGTATGCAAATACATTCTCCTAATCCGTAGGCTGCCTTTTCATTTTATTATTTCCTTTGCTTTGCAGAAGCTTTTAAGTTTGATGTACTCCCACTTGTTTATTTTTGATTTTGTTGTCTGAGCTTTTGGTGTAATAGCCAAAGAATCATTGCCACAGTCAATATCAAGGAGCTTTACCACTATGTTTTCTTCTAGCAACTTTATGTTGTGGGCACTATGGTTGTCCTCTTTACAGATTAAGAAATGGAGGCAAAGGGAGATTTAAGAAATGTTCCCAAAATTATGCACTAGTAAGTGATTGAGCTGGAAAACAAACCCAGGCATTCTGACTATAGATGTCAGACTTTTCTCTAGTATGTTATAAGGCTCCTGCCAAATGTAAACTCTTTATCATGGTCTACCTATGCATCGTGGCTGGACCTCCACCAGTCTCTCCAGCCTTAACTCATGCCATCATTTCCCTCTTTTTCTTAATAGTCCATGTGGCACAGTGAACTAAATGGTTGCAATTACATGAAGGAGCTATCCTCTCTCACCCTTAGGCTTTTGAACAAGGCAGCTGCATCTCTCTGCCTTAAACACCCTTTGTTCCTCTCCTTCCCAGATCGAGTCTTATTCTTATCTTAAAGAGTAGCTTACTCACCATCTACCTCAGATAGCCTCCCCCATACACCCCCATGGTACCCTGTGTAACCCCTTTTTCATTTCTTTGCTCCTTGTATCAAAACCCTGTGTTTTGTTTTCTGTCTCTCCAAATAAAATCAGTGATTTTGGAGCACAGGATTCATATTCTATCCATCTTATCTTTCCAATGCCCAGCATAGCTCTTGGCACCTAGTATGTGGTGAAGAGATATTTATTAATCAATACATATATTAATGGGTATGACAGCAGATAAAGTCTGAGAGAGAGAGTTTGGAGGTAAGTTATTAAAGACTTTGGATACCATGCTGAGATGTTTGAATTTTTTTCTGCCAGCAGTGGGGAGCCATTGAAGATATTTGAGAAGGGAGAGACATGACCTGAACTTTTTGCTTTAGGAAGATGAGGCTAGTATATTGTGTAGATTGCAGATGGAATTCTGAAGGCTAGAAATACTTAGGATGTTATTAAGATCATTGTAACCAAGTAGGGTCTGTTGCCTGATGCACAGCAAGCCAATATGCTGAGACACAGATCTTTGCAGCAGAGAAAATGGTTTATTCATGAGGCAGGCAAGGGAGGAGATGGGAAAATAATCTTAAATCTGCCTCCTCAATGGCTGAGAGCTAGATATGTCTATGGAGAGTGAGTTAGGGATGGTGAAGATTGTGTAGGGCAGTGATTGGATACAGAGTTTGAGGAAGTTCTTCAGCTATCTGTAAGACACAGGCTGTCTGCCTGCCTCTTCATGGGTTACATGTTCAAAAAATGGCAGCATTAGCGTGATCTGGAGGTGGAGTTTTTGCCTCATTGGCATCATAAGGTCACCCACTGGAACCTGCCCAGGCTCAGAAGGGAGATCTGTGTGTGCAGTCAGTTCAGACAGATTTGACTCCAAGGATCCTGAAAAACATCTTAAACAAGAACTTGTGACACTATCCTCACATATGTTATCTTAAAGAACAGGGAAGGAAGAAAGTTTTATGATCTTGACTCAACTATTGTAGTTATGCACGGATCAACAGTTTTATGAACACAGCTCATTAGTGGAATTTTACTGTGAAGGCAAAGAGCAAGCTGAGTGCGAAATGAGTTTGATTTCTTAATTAAAAGTCACCCGTTTCATAATTTGAAAATTAGAATATCAGTCAACTTTTGCTACATAAAAGAATTGCCTCCAAACGCTACAGCATATGCCATGGGTCAGCTGCTTCAGGCTATGGATCTGTGGGTCAATTACAGAGGCTCTGCTTTAGACTAAAGGCATGTGGGTTGGCTTATCTAGGCTGATCTAGTCTGGCTTGTCTCCAAACAGCAGGTTTAGTACTGCCTTCTTCGTCTGTCTCTCATTCTTCTGGGACAAGCTGGCCACTCAGGGAAGCTCTTCTACTGGCAATGTCAGAAGCACAAAAGGCAATCGCAATCTCAACAACACAAGGACATGTCAAACCCCTGCTTGGATCTTGTTCTTGAGCAAAGCAGGTATATAGGCTAGCCCAACATCAACAGATCAAGGAGAAATACTCTTACCATGGAGGTTAAAAGGGAAAGAGTGACTATTTGCTGAACAATAATCTACTCTACCACAGATGCTATTGATATAGTCCAGATGAGTAGTTTTCAACTTGAGCATAAAAAGCCCACCATGGAAGGTATGGTATAATTTTAGGGGAGGGTAATCACATATATATGTATATGTGTGATTTTTATTATAATATATTTAATTATTTATATTTTTTATATGTTATTACACATGTGATTTTAATATTTTATATATATACATATATATATATATATATGTATATATATCCTGCTTTTCAGAATTATTACCAGTATGAGCTGTTTTTACTAATTGGAGTATCGTATACCTGAGATCTGGTGGGACAGAATAAAAGCTACAGAAACACTGCTACAGATGATAGATATTATGAGCCTGGAAGATAAGAGGAGAAACACACAAAAAGACAAAAGATTGGATTTAGTAAGTAGGAAGAAAGAAGAGTCAGTGATGACCAGAAGTATTAGAGAACAGGTGACTAATAACATAGAGATGGCTTGAATGAAGACAGAGTGTGGGAGAAAGGAATTCATTCATTCAAGAAATACCCAGAATGCATTTATGAGGTACTTGACCCTTGTTCACAGACATGGATAAGGTGTGGTTACTGTCCACACAGATCTCACAGTCCAGTGAACACAAGACTTATGTACATAGACACATACACAGATAAGTATTATATATTCTAGAAAGAGGTAAATGCCAAAATTGTGAGAGCTGAAAATTGTGAGATCTGAATTCCACCTGTAGAAATCAGTAGTGGAGAAGAGGGCAAGAGATCTGAGCCCTGCACCGTAGGTGGGATTTGGATACGTGGCAGAGAGGGAGGAGGAGACAGCCTGAGCAAAGGCACAGAACTATCAGTGTCTGGAATGCATGTGGGGCACAGAACATAAAGGTTTGGTGAGAAATGGTGTTGGGCACATGCTTCTTTTGATAACAAGAGACAGAAACCCAACCTGAGTTAATTTAGATTAAAAAAGGGCAATTTCGAGGAAGTATTCTAAGGCATCTCAGAAAACTGTGAGAAGGGCAATGAAAGGGTACAGTTGGCAATAACATAACTGTGACTACATGATGCTACTAAGTATCTCTCCCTAGCTCACATGTCTACTTATCTCTAATTTTTCCATCTCCTGCTACTCTGCTGTCTCTAACCAATCTAGCCATAAACTGTTAATTTTACCTTCAATGTATATCCAGAATCTTCCCACTTCCCACCCCTCCACAGCTAGCACCTCTCTCTAAAGCATCTTTTATTTTTCCCATAGATAATGTAATAGCCTTCACACTGGTCTTCCTGCTTCTACCCGTGTACCTCTTTGGTCTTTTCTCAACATGGTAGGAAAAAGGGATCCTTTAAAATAACGTATGCCAGGTCACATCACTTCTCTTTTCAAAACCCTCCAAAGGTTCCCAATTTCTCTTGGAATGAAAAGCTTAAATTCTTATAATGAGCTATAAGGCCCTGCACACATAACCTCCATTACTATTCTGACCTTATCACCCATTGCTTCTCCCTCGTCTACACTGTTCCAGCTATGCTGGCCTCCTTACTGTTCTTCAAACATGCCAGATACATGCCCACTTTCTGGTCTTTGCAATTTCTGTTTCCTGGAACATTCTTCCACCAGACAGCCTCATACTTCACTCATTCACTTCCTTAAGACTTAGCTCAAAAGTTACCTTCTCAATGAAGCCTACCATGACTGCCAGATTTAAAATTGCAACCTGACCCCTGTACTCCAAATCCCCTCATTACCCTACTCTGCACATCCGCTTCTAGTATACTATATAATTCACTTATTTATAATGTTTATTGTTGCCCATCTTACTCTAAAATATGAAGTCCACAAGAGCAGATCTTGTGGTTGGAGCTTTCTCCCTATTGAAATAAGCCCCTCTTCATTGCAATAGACCCTTTTCTCTCTCGTCTAATAATTCTTTCAAATAAATTATCTCCTTACCTGAGTCCAGGTTTGTTTATTTATTTGCATGCTTGATTTCATTGTTTTGCTTTTCTTAAGGACAGTGGCTATGTATGAGTCAACTCTGGACTCCCAGTACCTAGCACCTGGCCCGCCAGAGTAGACATTGATGTATATTAGTTGAATGAGCTCACATGAATGAATAAATACTATGTGCCAGGTGCTGGGGGATTTGCTTGAAAACACAAAGGAGAGCTAGACCTCTTCGCCTTCTTCAAAGATCGTTCAGCTCAGATAGTTCATTCAAGTGACATTTCTCTAAACACAGAATTTTGAATTGTTTAGGCAAAAAATCTTACTTTGTAGCTATACCATATAAATAACCTAAATCACACATTGACCTGTATTTCTGGCTATTTATCCCCAATCTGAATTAGAAAGGACTGAAGTCAAGGTGTTTTCTCAACCAAATGTATTTCTTTATAGCTAAGAAAGGCCCTTGAGGGAGTTTGGAGTTATTGTTTTTAAAACCTTGAAAGCCTGGCTGGTGGTGCATTACTCCTACTTCTACTGGTGGATGTACTCTGCTAAGCTCAAGTGAAGCTTTTGTTGTGGGGATTTATGCTGTTCTAATTCTTTGCAGGCATCTCAGGGATGAAACAATTGAATATTGCAGAGGTTTTTTTTTTTTTTTTTTTTTTTTTTTTTTTCTTAACAGCTCTCAACAATTCCATTCAAAGCAAAGTCCTTGCACCCTCCTAGCGATTTCCACACAGAGTCTGTATTTTATGTTTTCAGTTTACCCTAGCTCCTGGTTTTTTCTTTTCTGTGGGTGTCTGTGTGTCTGCTCTGCTGTTTGAAGAACGAGGGTCTTGGTGGGCTCTCACCTCTCTGTGGCCAGAGCTCACATTTGGATTGTGGCTCTGTTGTTCCTCTTAGAAATAATGCAGCAGGCTAAGTGTTCTACTCAGTTGCACTTGGATCTTGGGACTTAAAACACTGTGAGTCAAATATCCACAGAGTAAAAAGAAGAATTAGCCCCCTCTGTTTAACTTGAGGCTGTGTTCCTACCTCCACTGGGTCCTAACTACAAATGTCAAAAAAACTGTCCTCACTAGGGAAGACTTAGTGTTTACTCCATTGTTTATCCCACAGGGCTTCTGTTGACAGAAGTGGGGCCAACCATGTCCCATGGCAGGTGGATTTCAGGAAAAGGGGTCCCTATAAATGCTTCCTTCCCCAGGAGGATGCAGCAGAGAAAGGCAGAAATCCCAGTCTCGAATGCAAAGTGGTGAGGAAGCAGCCACACTTAGGATCCCAGCCTGAAATGACAAGTGAGGAGAGGGCTCGAGTACATCTGGTGAAGCTAGAAGGTGTTAGCCATCCTGGTTTCACTCCTCCAAAGTTCTTGATTTTTTTTTTTTTTTTTTTTTGGAAGAGAAGGGGCAGAAATAACTGCTATGCCCTTTTTCATGTGAATTTAAAAAAGAGTTGCTAAATTTTCAATTAAAAAAAATGTTAAAGTACTCCATCATGTGCCATGTTATTTTCAGCAATGATTGTCCTTCCTTCTTACTCCTTTGTCTATGCAGATTTGCCTGTCACTGCTGACACTGGTGGCAGGAATCAAAATTATTTTATAGTCCTGGTCTCCTATGTGGCAGCCTAGGATAGGTCAGCAAAGCTTTTGGGACGGAAAGATAAATGTTAATAACATTTTCCAGTATTAAACGCTCTACACAGCAAAAATTGAGAAATTTCAGGGAGCACTGAATTTAGTTTTTCCTGACAGGGGAAAGGTCAAAAAAAGAGCAAAATTAATTTGGAAGGAGAATGACAATAAATGACTTGAACTAAACAACGTCAAAGGACTCATCATCGTAGAATAATCAAATATTAGAAAAAAAGATCTTTTCTGTGTTATGTTTTGATTAAAACTGGAATTGAATTTTTTCTCCTCTCACTTTTATTACTTCTGCCCTCAACTTCCAAATAAATTCACTAAAGAACTCTTCAGACTTTGCATTTAAGTCCTAATATGTTCAGACATAGTTGCTTGTTTGTTTGGGTTTTCTTTCAGCCTTCAGTATTGGGCACATTACATGCTGTCTGGCTACATCTTGAGTTGCTGTCATCTACCAAACAGAGACAATCCCCTATGTGAGCTTAGAAGATAATAATACAACACTAGAAAAGTCAAGTGTGGCTAATGCCTTTCTCCATCTAGTGATGGGATCTTTTTCTTCCTTCTTGCTGTCTCCATGAGTGAGCTGCTTAAAACAAGACTGATTAAGTACTCTAAACTGTCCAACTCCAGGAAGTAAATAAATAGTGTAAATCTAGGCTAATGTCAGAATCCTGCCAACGTCACCAATTGTCGAGCTATATGACTACGCCAGTTGTCTGGCTACTTTTACCTGCCTGTAATCCTGCCGACTGGGCCAATTGTCGAGCGAGGGCTGGGTCTGGAGCTCACAGACTTCTCAAGCCCTTTGTGCTGCAATGACTGGGTCACAAACCCTTCAGAAGTCAGGCTGGGTCACCAGACCCCTCATATGCTGGTCTATGAGCTAGGTATCTGTCAAACAGGTCCTTGGAATCCGTAGGTTGGAAAGTATGGTTGTGTGTGGTGGTAGCTGTCTGAGGCAGATGCCAGCCAAGGTGGTGGCACCGTGTATGTGCATGAACCCCACCCTCCACACACACGCCTTATTTCCAAAAATGCACCATACCACCCCCAATCTGGCCTAAGGTGAGGGGCCCTGATCAAACTATTCTATTTTCCCAACAAATAGCACCTCCTCATTTCCCTCTCCACCCAGCTTCTGACAACCACCATTCTACTCTCTGCTTCTATGTGTCTGACTATTGTAGATACCTCATATAAATGGAATCATACAGTATTTGTCCTGTGACTGGTTTATTTCAATTAGCGTAATGTCCTCCAGTTTAATTTATGTCATCATAGATACCAGGATTACCATATTTTTAAAAGCTGAATAATATTCCCGTGTGTGTGTGTGTGTGTGTGTGTGTGTATACCCCAATTTCTTTATCCATTCATCTGTTAATGGTATTTAGGTTGTTTCCACCTCTTGGCTACTGTGAAGAGGGTAGTACAAATATCTATTTGAGATCCTCATTTCAGTTCTTTGAATAAATACCCAGAAGTGGAATTGCAGGATGTTGGGAAAATAGTTTAATCAGGACCCCTTGCCTAAGGTTCAGTTGGGTGTGGAGCAACACATTCTTTGTAAACAAATTGTGTGTGGGGGGGTGGAGTTAGTGTGCATGCACACCAACGGGTCTTTTTAGTTTTGTTGCTCTTCTGCTGTGTTCTTGAGTTGTGTGGAGCAGCAGCCCTGAACTGCTGGCCAGCAGAGAGCTTGTGTCTAAAAATAGGGCATTTTTACTTTCCTGGCAGCTGCTCAGTTTTTCTTTGGACTTTGCCAGTAGCATTTGAGTTTTGAATTGCTCTTTGGACTGCCTACCTCCTAGGTGTGTGTGTGTCCAAAGACTACTCTTTCTTCAACCAAGGCTCCAAGGACCTTTCTTCTAGCTACCTAGCTCAAAGACCTGTGTGTGAAGGGTTTGTGACCCAGTCTGGACAATAGGCTCGAGGGGTCTGTGAGCTCCTGGACCCAGCCCTAGCTCTACAATTAGCATAGTCATTGCAGAATTACAGGCAGGTAAAAGAGCCCAACACAGGATCATATGGTAGCTCTAATTTTAATTTTTTTAGGAACTTCCAAACTATTTTTCATAGCAGCAGCACCATTCTGCATCCCTACGAACAGTGTACAAAGGTTCCAATTTTTGCATAACCTCACAAACACTTGTCTTTTGTTTGTTTGTTTTTTGTTTTTGTTTTGATAATAGCCATTCTAACAGGAATCAGGTGGCATCTCATTGTAGTCTTGATGTACATTTGCCTGAATATTAGTGACACTCGACATCTTTTCACATGCCTGTTGATCATTTGTATGTTTTCTTTAGGGAAATGTCTATTCAAGTCTTTAGACCATTTTAAATTTGAATTATTGTTTGCTTTTTGTTATTGAGTTGTTTGAGTTCCTTATATATTTTGGATCTTAACCCTCTATCATATATATATGACTTGCAAATATTTCCTCTCTTTTAGTAGATTGCCTTGTCAACTCTGTTGTTTCCTTGGTTATGCTGAAGCTTTTTAGTTTGATGTAGTCCCACTTGTCTATTTTTTCTTTTGTTTCTTATGCTTCTGGGGCCATATTTATGATATCATTGACAAAACCAATGTCATGAAGCTTTCTATAGATAACTTCTAGGAGTTTTACAGTTTCAAGTCTTATATTTAAGTTCGTAATCCATTTTGAGTTAGTTTTCTCTATATGTGTAAGATAAACATCCAGTTTCATTCTTTTGTATGTGGATATCTAATTTTCCTTCACCATTTGTTGAAGAGACTAAGCTTTACTCATTTATTCTTTGCATGTTTGTCAAAGATCAGTTGATCACATATATGTGTGTTTATTTCTGAGTTTTCTGTTCTGTTACTTTGGTCTTGCATTTATGCCAGTACCATGCCATTTTGATTACTGTAGCTTTTAATATATTTTGAAAAAATGAAGTTTAATGCCTCCAGCTTTATTTTTCTTTCTCAAGATTGTTTTGGCTATTCAGGATCCTTTGTGGTTCCATGTGAATTTTGGAATTGTTTTTCCTATTTCTGTAAAAAAAAAAAATGCCATTGAGATTTTGATGAGTACTGCATTGAATCTGTAGGTCGTTTTGGATAGTATAGACTTTAAACAATATTAAGTCTCCCAATTCATGAAGAGGGAATGCCTTTCCACTTGTTTGTGTCTTCTTTAATTTCATTCATCAGTGTTTTGTAGCTTTTAGTGTACAAATCTTTCACCTCCTTTGTTAAGTTTATTCCTAATTATTTTATTATTTTTGATGCTATGATAAATGGGATTGCTCTCTTAACTTCTTTCTCAGTCTGTTGTTAGTTTATAGAAACACAACTGATTTTTGAATGTAGATTTTGTATCTTGCATTTTATTGAATTTTAAAAATTATTTCTTATGGTTTTATTGGTAGAGTCTTTAGGTCTTTTCAGTATGCAAAATTATGTAATCTGCAAACAGATAATTTTACTTCTTCCTTTCCAGTTTGAATGCCTTTTATTTATTTTTTCTTTTTCATAATTGCTCTGACTAGGAATTTCAGTACTATGTTGGATAGAAGTGGCAAAGAGTGGGCATCATTGTCTTGTTCCTGTTCTTAGAAGAAACATTTCTGCCTTTTCACCACTGAATATGGTGTTAGCTGTGGCTGGTCATATATGATCTTGACTGTGTTGAAGTACCTTCCTTCTATACCTAATTTTAGGATTTTATCATGAAAAGACATTGAATTTTGTCACATGCTTTTCTTGCATCTACTGAGAAAATCATAGATTTTGTCTTTCAATGTGTTAATGTGGTATATAACATTTATAGATTTACATATGTTGAACCATTCTTCCAGGAGTAAATCCCATTTGGTCATGGTGTATAATCTTTTTATGTGCTGTTGAATTGGATTTGTTAGTATTATGATGGAATTTTAAACAAATTGTTTAATTAAAAATATATGCTATGCTTATAAAAATAAAAAATATTAACAACAAAACTAACGTCTCCCTCTTATCTCTGACATGCAGAGTCTCTGAGGGAAAGGAATAAGTGGGATAAGAAAGGTGAAAGAAAACTCAAGCAGACAGACAAGGGCTGTGGTTCTTACTCAACTTTTAATTACCTTCTTGAACTCAGTGAGTCCCTTCCCTTCTCTGGGCCTCAATTCCCCAATCTGTTGAATGTAAGTATTAGTTTATTTTATGTTTCTCCTAAAAAGCTAGTTGTTTTTGTCATTATTACTCAAAGGCAGAGAAATAAAAATACCACATGTTCTCACTTATTTGTGCGAGCTAAAAATAAATAAATAAATATACAAATAAATAAATTATGGTGGGGGGAGAACACAGCAATCACAACAATTCCTTGAACTTGTTAAGACAAGTGAACAGATATGATGTTGATGGGGGGGAGAGGGAGGGGGGAAAGCTGAATTTGTAAAGGGACACGAAAATCAACTGCATTGTATATTGATAAAATAAAAAAAAAATGCTAAAAAAAAAGAAAATTAGTACTTGCAAAAGACAAAACACAATAAACAAACACAAACAAACAAAACAAAGGGATAAATATGACTCAGAGCAAGTCTTTCTCTCATCCACAGCCTTAGTCCCCTTTCCTACCAGCAACTGCTGCTATCAGTTGCTTGGATATCTTTCCAGGATTTTTATAGTCATATCCAGGCATATGTACATGTTTTCTTTATTGTTTTCCTTAAATGGAAGAATACGGAGGACTCTATTAAGGAAGAGGCAGCAAAGAGCATAGCAGTTAATATATTCAGTCTTGGAAGCCAGACTTCGTGGGTTTATGTCTCAATTTTGTTACTGTTTGAACATGGCTATGTCACTTAACCTTCTGTTTATCTCTAGTTTCTCATCTGTAATCTGAGGATGATAATAGGGCCTACCTCATAGGGTTTGAAATAAAGAGTAAGTGAATTAATAAATTACGTGCCAGGACATCCACTCAGTAAGTGATCATTAAATACAAGTTGGTCTGCACATTATTTATTTTCATATAAGTTGTATAGATGATCTTGCCCCTTGAATAGTTTATCTACCTCCATCCTTTATAATAGCTTTATATTATTACACTGAACTAAAATTTATATACCCAGTCTCCTACTGAAGAACATTGTAGTTGTTTCCAGTCTTTTGCTATTAAAAACATTACTGCAAGTAAAATTCTTTCACATACTACATTTACACACACTTGTGAACACATTAGTAGAATAATTTTTGAGAAGCAGACTTTCTGTGTTAAAAGGAATATGCACTTAAAATGTTCACCTGTATTGCCAAGTTGACCTCCAATAAGTTATATCATTTTTTTTCTTGCTTTAACATTACACAGAAGTGCCAGTTTCCCCACACCCACCCCAACTCTGTACTATTGAGTTTGTTTTGTGTATTTACCATTCTAATATATGAACAATAGTATCTCTTTATTGTTTTAATTTAGATATCTTTAATTATGTTTAAAGCTAAGCATCTTTTCCTATGTGTATAAGCTATTTATACTTCTTTTTATATTAACTACATGTTTGGGTTCTTTGACCATTGTGTGGTTTTAAAAATTCATGATAATTTTAAAAAATTGTCTCAAATTAACTTCATTGTTTGGAAATCTCCAAAATTTTGATTCCAAGATTTAAAAAAAAAAAAAAAAAAAAGAACAAAAAATAGGGCAAAACAAAAACTCCCCTGCATTACCCATTTTATAGAGAAGAAAACCAAGTCTCAAAGAATTCAAATGATGCATGCAATATTAGAGCTAAGTAGTGACAAAATCACGTTTTATCTTTGTTTTATTAATATGTAGATATAGTCATCATCACCTCCCTACCACACGCTTTGTTTCACTATATAGCAGCCATATGCTTTAGTATGTGGAATGTTCTATTATCTTGGCTTTCCTAAAATGTGTAGAGTGCTAATGAGTAAGTTATCTCACCAGCAGTTTCCACTCACTACAGTAATCACTAAATATTTCCTCTTGGGAAATATTCACCATTTCCCAAGGAATGTCTTTCACAGAACATACTGATTCTTATAATGGCATCTTCAACACCTCACTGCTAATTCCATAAACTTTATTTTGTTTCAGTGTTTCTTCATTTATCATGTCTTTTTGGGAGATTAATATGCTCACATTGTATTCTACTAGTTAATGTTCTGAAAATAGCATATTAAAGAATAATAAGTTCAATGTATTTGTTTTTATTAAAATGAAACTTACCAGGATATTAATTACAGAAGGATATGAATCTGTACAAGTCTGACATCAGACTGGAGAGAGAAAACTGGGGAAAGGAAGATTTGTACAGGGGGAGGTAGTGCATAGGGGTGGGAACAAGACAGAATTTCCTTCATTTTATATTGAAACTAAGCACTTTATACTCTCATCTGTGAATGAAATGAAGACCGCTATTGAGTGCTTACTCTATTCCAGGCACCTTGCTTAGCTTTTTACATGCATTGTATTAGTTAATTTTCACAACATTTTGTAAGAAGAGTATTATTATCCTCCTTTTGTATGTGAAAAAAAATCATGTTCAGGAAGTCTAAATAATGCCCAATTCATATAATTAGCACTTGATAGAGCCAAGATTGAAACCCAGGGCCTCTGAGTATATTTAGCATGCATTTTACTATGCTCTATTACCTCTAGATATAAAGCATATGGTCAGAACTTAGGTTATACTCATGTAAAAGATAGAAAATATGCTGAAGCATATGTGAACAGATATGGAAAAAGTGGAATTATTGTCCTCCAATTCTAGTGAGTTCCTCCTAGAACATTGGATAAGGTATTCATACATCAGATGAACAGTGCCCTAGATCACTGTTTCCCAAAGCTATTCCATAGAATACTGATTCATTAGGATAACTGATAAAATTTTTTGAAAGGTTCTATGCTCAAATAATTTCAGAAAATGTTTTTAGTCAAGTTAAACAGGTTTGTTACTGCAGGACTTCTCAGAGTGCTTATTGTAATGTGCATATTCACACATCAAGACACATGATAGAGTGTTTCATGTATCCCAATAGAGTTTAACTAAAAATTTCCTTTCTGAAGGTCTTATGTACTTTCGAACATATTTCAGGAAATGCTGACTAACTAGAATGTCAAGTCCCTTCTAACTGAGCATTTATGATTTCATGGTTCTGTTACTGAGCATGAAGACACAAGAGAAGACTGCAGTGTATATACAAACTTATCGTATGTTCTTGGCTTAATATGTAAGTATTCTACCATATAAATTTCTGATTCAGATCAAAGTGATATTTTTAGTAAAACTTGTTGGCAGATTATTGATAGTTTCAAGCACTAACGGAAGGTTGAACTGAACCAGAGGCTCCCAAACCTAGCTGCTTGTAAGACCCAACTAGGGTACTTGTTATAAGCTCAGATTTCTGGGACCAACTCCCAGGGATTCTGATGCTATATTTTGAAGGAAGGCTCTAGAAATAATTTTGAACAAGCTCCCCAGTTGTTCTGAAGAGTAGGCTTGGTCCATATGTGAACATTTGGAAAGAGCCTGATATGTTATCAAGAAAGCCTGTGGGGATGCTACAGAGAAGTTCTTCTCAAACCTGTCCATGCACCAATTCCCAGAGTTTTACCCAAAACCTTGGAAACTATAGGAGTGAGGCCTATGGATGTCAAATTATTAAAAAAAAAAGAAAGAAAACTTTACAAGTGAATCTGATATTGCTTTGTCACAAATATATACTTAGGAATTATTGGCTTAAATGATTTCTAATTCCTTTCAACCATGAAATTCTTTGATTTAATGAGTATGACACTACTTTCCAAAAGTTCTTACTACATGAAGAGAAGCATGGTATCCAGGATGAGGTTGGTTATAGTATTAACTATAACCCATTCTGTTGAGACTAGAACTGGGACTCTGTCCAGATATGGTGATCACTATGAGAGGAATCAAAGACAAAAAGGAACAAAGTCAGAGGGGAGAGAACAAAATGATGCGTGTATTCAAATGCATGGCACATGATGAATGGCTGAAGGAACTGGGAGGATGTAGTTTGGAGAAGAGAAGAATTGTGCACAGACAGGAATACTATATTTAAGTATTCAAAAGGCTGTCCTGTGATGAACATATTAGGCTTGCTATTTAAGATGATAGAAAATAAGAAGAAACATCTAACAGACAGAGGAGAAAGAACTATGCTTGGGCACCTATTAGACCAAGGACAGTTCTAGGCATTTTATGCATGTTACCTCATTAATACTCATACTAAATCTGCAAAATAAGTATTGCTAACCGATTTTACAGATGAGGAAAGAGTCCCAGAAAGTCTAAATTATCAATGCTCTTATGGCTATGTGGATAGTGTGGTAGTCATTAAGGCTGTGCACTAATATTCCATTTCTCCTTTTTCCAGAAACATGGTAAGATTGTACTTCCCAACCTTCTTTGAGACTATGGGTAGCTATATGACCTTTGAGTAAAATTTTTAAAAACCACTGTGTCATTTGCCATGTTCCTTTTTCTCTGCAGTGGAGATTATGAAAACATATGCCAAGATGAAGGTCCCCCACCAATATGGATTAAATATATAACACAAGTGAGAAATAAGCTTTTCTCACTGGCCATGAAGACCCAAGAGAAGGCTGGTATCTATATGTATATATCCTTATTTTATGTTCTTGGTCTAAGCTGTAAATGTTTCATTGTATAAATTGTTATTTGTCCCTGGAATTTTGGAGTTATTTGTTACAGTAGAATAACTCAGCCCATTTTGGCTGATAAAGCTATAGGTAGAAGAGTCAGAGTTGAACTTATCCTATTCTGCTTCCCAAATCTGTGCCCTTTCCATAGTCATCCCACGTGGCCAGCGTAAGCTCTGTAACAATGAAACAGTGTATCAGAGTTCATTCATGCAAATATTTGATAAAAACTTATTGCAGATATTATAGATGGTATTGATAAATCAGATAGCTGAATGAGTTCTTCCAACTCTGGTATTCCATGGTTTCCTGATTCTGTGACCAGCTGTGGAACCCAAGAGTGCATGTGTGTAGTGCACGCATGTGCACGTGTGTGTGTGTGTGTGTGTGTGTGTGTGTTTCCTTTTCCTCTGTTCTAGGCCTAAGGCCTATCTAATTTATGTGCACCTTTCCCAGACCCATCTCAATTGGTTTTTTTAAGAAGATACAGATTCAGCTTTTTTTCCTACAACTGTGAATTTGGCACCAAGTCACCATGACCTTTTATTCCTAATGACTTTCCTGAGGAAAAAAAGCATTTGCATTTCAGCTCATTTATTTCTGGAGCATAATACATTCTTACATTTATTTATAATTTCGGGTGGTTGCATCTTCCTGTATTTTCTTACAGTTCAGTTCTGTCCTGTCCTCAATTATCATTTCTCCATTTTTTTGTCATAATGGGAATGTGAAATAATTTCCGGCTTGAGACCTCACCATCGCTATAATCACTTCTATGTCATCATTGAAGCAGATATATTCTTAGGAGTGACCTCATTACAGCCAAGATGTGATGACAATAAAGAACATATTTCTCATATTCTTAGTCACCCATGCTTTAAATACTCTTACTTCTTGTACTGGCTTTTACTCATGTAACTCATCCAATTGCAGGGGCACTTCTGGAGGAAATGTATGAGCTTGTATAAGCTTTACAAAGAACAAAACCCACAAAATTGTTTTATGCATTATTGGTAGCAGCCTTGAAGATGTTTGTCAGTAAGCATGGACCTGCAAGCAAAGATTTCTCCCTAAAACTGTGGGATCAAATAAGAAAAGATCACGCTTACATTGTATAATGTTGAATATACTAAGTAATTAACCTGATTTGAGCACCGCAGCACATATTGCACACAGATAATGATATTCAAGTCTGTACCCTATGGACATGTACAATCCACTATGTTACAATAAAAAATAAATAAAAGTAAAGAAGTACACTTTTTAAAAAACCTGAAAAAATATCTATTAGACAAGATAAGACATCTTCAAAATATCATACCATAATGAATGGCATGTAAATTTGGTATTATTGAGCAAAGACTACATCCTGCATTTCTACCATGAAGATCATAGTGTCTCTTAATTGAATACAGAAATCAAAGTGCCTTTCAATCTAATTAAGGCCACCAGAGTATTGTGTTTTCAGGAATGTAGTTATGCAGTTAGCCAAAATATGTTCTGTACACTTGCTGGTAAGGTACTCTAAGAAAAAACAAGCTCCATGGTCAAGTTGCTAAAACATACCCACCCCTCCACCACATCTTCAAAAGGTACATTAGCATGTCAAAGGATTGAAAAGGCACCTCTTTAGCTTTGCTTAACCCAGCATTCCCCAAATGGATTTGCTAAGGAAACTTTCTTTAAAAAAGAATGCTTAGTAAAACAGACCAAGAAACACATTTTGGCAAATACTAACTTAAGGAAAAAGCAAGCTCGAAATAAATCACATGTTTTAAAAATATGAAAAGAGTGATAGGTTTGGTATGGAATTTCTTTTTGATTTTCCACTCATATTACCTTGAACAACACTGATTATTTGCTCTGAGTCTCAGTTTCCTCTTCTGTAAAATGGAAATTAAAATGTTGAGTGCAACAAGGTATTCTAGCCCTAGGAAGGCAGTAGAGCATAGTGACTAAGCACATAGCTTCTGCAGCCACACTCCCTGGGTTTGAATCTTGGCTCCACTGCCACTTACTTCTGTGGTATTGGGCAAGTTATTTCCGATTACTTTTCCTCTGTTTTCTCATTTGTAAATTGGGATAATAATAGTATCCACCAAAGAGATTTGCTCTGAACATTAAATGGTTTAACGTACTTTGAGTGAGCATTCCACTAAATTTAAACTATTATTTTAGCCTAATCAATTACCTGGATTGTTGTAATTCCTCAATAAATGGTAATTAAACCTCAATCAGAGATAAACATGTTAACAGAAGGGCTGGGATCTGTATGAAATTTAGAAGGAAAAAGTGGGAGAATGCAACACAAGAAGAAGCCTAGTAGATGGCTGCTTTGATCAATGTCCACAAAGATTCTCTTCCCTTTGACAGGTTAGTCCCTAGTGCATCAGCCTGTCACAGTTGAAGGATACTGTTAAAATTTCAGCTCTTTACCTTCTTTCTGACCAGCTCCACACTCCTCTATAAGACTTTCTGAGAAACATTACAAATGGGGAGAGACAAAAGTTAGAATTACTTTTTCTTCAGGATTTCTGCCTCAGTATTATTTCCTAAGGCATATTTAAATATTATTTGTAGATGCCTATTTCCAAAAGAGACCAACATGAAGAAGCTCATAGTTAAAGTACATCAATACAGAGTGGCTTAAATAAATATCAAGAAGAGCTCAAAAACCAAAGAGAGAGGGGGGAGATAATTGTACCAGGAAAAGGGGAAGATATAATTATGGTAATTAAACACTAATTTCGACTCTGAAGTCATTAAGATTTGAATTGCACTTACTTTTCAAACTCAATCACTGTGTTTCATGTTTTAATCACCAAACTTACACCTTTATAAAAGTAAGAATTATATTGGCCATTCATTCAAATCTTCTTTATTGGATAGCATTCTCATTTCCCTAAAGCCCAGTGTTTAAATGTTTAAATCCTGAATCCCTGCTAGTAAATTTTTAAAGGAACAAGTATGTATTTTATAGTTGATACACACACACACACACACACACACACACACACACACGCACACATTTTTCCCCTCTGCATATGTCATTGGAGCTCATCTTCTCTATTCTAAATCAACATGCCTAGTTACTTTTACACTGGGATCTTCTCAACTCTCTGCAACCTACTATAACATCACTTCATTCCCTGACATTCCACTAAAACAACTGAAACAGCTCTGCCAAGGAAAGCCACAGCCTACATTTTGCCAGACCCAACAGACTGTCCTAATCCTACTTGACTTCAAAGCAGCATTTGACATAGTTGTCCACTCAGTCCTCTCCTGTCTTGGCTTCTGCATAAATGCTTTCTTGGTTTTTCTTCTTACCTCATTAACAGTATCTCGCCTCCTATGCTGATATCTTCTCTCCCAGATGTCTAAATATTGGGGTTCTTCAGCATTCTGTTCTATAATTATGGTTCTCTCTCTAAGAGTGAAACCGAAAGGCCTACAAGACCTTACGTGATTCGCACCCCCTCCCTTTATGACTAGGTAGCCACATGTTTATGCTCTTCTTCGCATCAATACTCTTTGAAATATTTGTCTCCACTTTCTCTGTTCCCATTTTCTCTTGAACCAAGTATAATCAAGCTTTCATCCAAACTACACCACTCAAATCCACTGAACAGCTGTTGTCAAGGTCACAAGTGACTTCCTCCTAGCTAAATATAAAGATTAATGCTCAGTCCTCTCCTTACCTGACCTGTCCACAGCATTTGAAAAGTTGATTGCTCTCTTATTTGTAAAATACTGATTCACTTTGTTCTAGGACACCACTGATTCTTGTTTCTTTTCCTACCTTGCTGGCCTCTTTGCCCATCCACCTGACCACTAAATGTTGGAATGGCCCAGGGATCAGTCTTGGATCAATTTTCTTCTGCATTTATCCTCATTTCCTCGGTAGTCTTATGCAGTCACATGGCTATACGTATAATCTGTACATGGATGACTCCCAAATTTTTATCTCCTGCCTAGACTTCTTACCTGAACTACAGATTTGTATATCTACCTGCCAGCTGTACATATGTACTTATAGGCATTTCAAATGTACCATTGTCCAATACCAAACTACTAAAATTACAGCCCCAAACTTGCTCCTCCTACAATCTTTTCCATTTTGGTAAATAGTAGTTTCTTTTTATATTCTTTTCAGTTGTTAAACCAAAAGGTTTGAAATCAGCTTTGCCTCCCTTTTTATCCAACGCCACATACCAATACGTCAGTAAATCCTTTCACTTCTATCTTTAAACTGAGCAAAAATCAAATCAAATAAAAAAACAAATACAGAATCTGGCCACTTCTCACCATATCATTTCTATTGCCTTTATCTTGGTGCACACTATCATGATCTCTTGCTTGGATGACTTCAAGAGCCACTGACTAGTCCACTGGCTTCTTCTACAAACTGGTCTCTACACGTAAGCCTTGTCCTGTTAAATTGTAAGTCAGACCATGTTACTCCTCTGCTCAAAATCATCCACTGGAGCCCATCTCATTCAGAGATAAAGCCAAAGTCCTTGCACTAGCTTTTCAAGATTTAATCCAATCCCTCTTTTCTCTGGCCACATCTTCTACCCCTCTTCCTCTCACTCACTCTCCCCCAAAGTCACAGTCATCTCCTTGCTATTCTTTGAGCATGAACATGTTAAGCATGCTTTTGCCTTAGGACCTTTTCACTTGCTGTTCCCTGTGCCTAGAATACTCTTCCCTCAGTTAGCCACATGTCCCACTTTATTTTATTCAAGTCTGTATTCAAATATCACCTTCTCAGAGAGACCATCCCTGACCACTTTATATTAAAAGCACCTAGTCACTCTCTAACCCTAGTGTGCTGCTTCACTTTTCTTCATAGTATTTATCACCAACTGAAATATTACATGTTTATTTGTACATTATCTGTTTCATCTAATTAGAATAGAAGTTCATGAAGACAGGTCTGCTACTGTTTTCCTTATTGATGTACCCCCAGGACCTAGAATTCCACCTGGGACATAGTAATTGCTCAATAACCACTAGGCCAATGTATGAATTTTTCTTCCTTTTCAGTCTATGGCAGAGTTCACAGATTCAAATACCTTTAGTAGCACTTTAAAAACAATTCATTTCACTCACTGAATCATTCCAGTGTTAGTTGAGCCAGGCACTGGGGCTACAATTATGAAAAATTAGGTGTTTCTTGCTCTCATGGAGTTTTATCAGTTCCGTACCTTCTTTTTCCTAGTTTCTCGTCCCAGCCACCACTCCCATTGAAATATGGTGCTTCTGTGTTACATACCTTAATACAATGCTATTGCTAATTACATGGTCAACCAAGCTAAAATCTGAGGGGTAATTTGGTCTCTTTTTCTCTATACCCCCAAATCTAATCATTATCATGTCCAGTCAATTCCATCTAGTAGTATCTTTAACATTTATCATTTCTATTCTACTTCTACTGTTGAATAAATTCCATTTTTTCCAGCTTTACCACCACTATCTTCTTAGGCCATCATCATCTTTCACTTAAAAATGAATTCAATGAGTTTCCTGCATTCTCTCCTGCTCCTTTCCCTTCCAGTTTATTTTCTATACTGCAGCCAATGTGTGTTTTCTCAAATGCAAATATGACCACAAGGGCTTCTCTGCTTACAACCTTTTTATGGCTCTCCATTGCCCACAGAACAAAATTCAAATATCTTAACATAGTCCTTACCATCTTAAATGATCAGGCTGTTACTTACTTCTCTAGTGTTATGTTCTGTTATTGTGTAAGCTCAGCTCACATGGAACTTTCTTCAAGAGAGACTTCCCAAATCTCCTTTTGCTCCTGCAAATACTCCATTTAGAACACAAGCATAACTTGATCACACTGCATTAGTGTGGGTGGGTAGTGTGTCCAGGAGACTCACTGGCTTTTCTACTGGTGTGTCAGCTCTAGATACTCACTATGTGATTTCAAATATCTCTCCTACTGGAATTGCTCTCTTCATTCCTTGAACTTGTGCTGTGTTTCACCTGTTTCTTTCCTTGCACACATTTTATTACAGTTCGTTCTGCACTTCTGTCACCATTACAGGCTGAGAGCTCCTGGAGGACAGAACTATGTGTCTCCTGCTGTAGTCACCTCTCCAACCTGTGCACCACTGGGCCTATTGGTTTGCTCAGAGTAGGCACTCAGTCAATGCTTGTCCAATGAGTGAATCTTATTTATGCACATTTGTACTTATATTGCATTTCTATCACACCTTTTTCCTTCGATGATATGGTTTCATCATTTACAAGATGCTGCTATGATATTTAAGTCTATTAGCTTTTTTTGTTTAAGAATTGGTTGGTACTCGCTGCTTTTCTAAGTTTGGTAACAAAATCATAAATTAAAAAAGCATTTAGTAAATTTCTCACAGAAAATCAGAAACTTTTATTATGTGAGGTACTTGATTTGTTGTGTTTATACCAAATCAATATATGTTTGATCTCAAATTCATCATTTTTCCGTTTTACCTTATTAATGCCCATCTTTTATGACTGATTTCACTATTGGTTGAACTCACCCAGCAGCTGACCTTAAGTAGTTAAGAGGAAGAAAATGGTATTATTTTCAAACATGTAGGTGAAGAATAATCAAAGGAAAAATGAACTGGTATTGGTGTTTTGAGGTTTGAAAATATTTATTTAATTGCTTTTTACTGGAATTTCTTTGGTAAGATCAGTACAAAAATAATCAATTTATTAATTGTTTGATTTGAAGGGATGTATTGGAGTAACATAGAAACAACAAAACACAGCTTCTTCTGATGGTAGTCCTAGTTCCATAATCTGCATCATTTCTGCATATCATTCCAACAACTCTTAGATTTAAGTTATGATTCCATTTTGTCCCTTCTACTTGGCTCTGTTTGTAACTCAACAAGTGTCTTGAGAAAGTCTCATGAGTCATAGAATTGGACAATGAGCTAGATCAGAAATACTGGATATGTGTGATCATTATAAAATGCACACTTTGACGTCTTAAATTATGCCAAGTGGCAAGGGCTCTTTTTGACATGTTAAGATGATCTGCTCTCTTCAATACTTAATTTATTACTAATGAGGGACCACAATTGCTTTGAATTAAGTAGACTGCATTTATCATAAGATCTGGCACATTTCTACTTCCATAAAAGAATATCTGAAAGAAAAGAATGTAGAAAATTAGATGCATGAAAATGCATTGTCTAATCAAGAACCATGATCATTACCAGCTGTCAAAAGATATCTTAAAATAGTTAATGAGCTAAATTAAGCTGTAAAGACGTCTTCCCTTTTTATAGAGTTTACTTGTATTCATTGACCCTTTGATCTCACTCGAGTGCAGCATGGGCCAAGGAAATAAAGGGGAAACAATAAAATGGAAGAAAGAGCACTGATCCAGGAGGCAAGACACTCAGTTTGACCACTTACTGGCTGCCCGACTTTTGGCAAGTCACTTTCCTACTGTACGTTTCCATTTTCCCATCTGTAAAATGAGATGGTTGGACTAGATCAGGTGTTTCTGATTGCTATTGCCTATTCTATGTCCACAAAATTCAATTCAATCCAGTAATCTTGAGGGATAGCTACAGAAACATATGATAATATAGCATAATATAATATAATATAACATAACATAATATAATATAATACAATACAATACAATACAATACAATACAATACAATACAATACAATATAATACAATACAATACAATACAATATAATATAATATAATATAATATAATATAATATAATATAATAAACATAGTACAGGGCTTTAGCATTCGACAGACAAGAATTTGACTCTGAACTCTCAATTTACTATCTATATGACACTAAAGAAGCCAATTCACCTTGTTGATCTTTAGTTTTCTGTATGTAAAATGAGGATGATCATAGTACATATCTTTCACGATTGTGGTCAAAATCAAATGAGGTAATGGGTAACTTGAATTACGTTATTTTCTGTCTTAGGCAATACTGAGAATACAAAGATCAATTTAACACAGTGCCTGCTTATGTTTAAAGTGATTATAGGCTGAGGAAAAAAAGAACAGAAGTCACATGCAATGTATTCTATAAGAAACCCTATTACAAACCAAGTGATTTAGGAATCACAAAGACCAAAAGAGCAATCTCAACTTGGAGAATAAGAAAAAGACATATGCATCCCTTCAGTAATATTTACTGAACGTGTACTTTGTGCTCAGCATGGGGGTAAAGAAATGGATAAGAAGAAACACTTGCTTTTCAAGTGTTCACAAAATCAGTGAAGTGATTCTTAAGCTTGTTTGGTGTATAGAGTCTCTTTAAGAAGCTGATAAAAGGAAGGGACTCCATCCTCAGATATATGAACACATAGTTTTGCATTCAGGTTAAAAGGGATCAAGAACCCTAAAGAAATTCATTCTTACACCCCATCTGGTCCGTGGACTCCAGATTCAAAAAATCCTGACTTAGATGGAGGCTTTATAAAAGGTGGTATTTAAAGTGAGTTCTGAAGAATGTTTGAATTTCAAATGGCACAGAAGTCTTCTTGGACTTTGTACCCATCTTCTCCAGTCTCCTGGCTCATACCGACCACTTGCTTCTGCACGTTTGCTCTCTCAAGACAAAGTATCTAGTTTATTTTTCTTGACACTCATTACCTGTATGTTCTTTGACTCCTGGCTGTTTGCCTGGCTTTTGAATCCAGCTCTTCAATGACCTAAGGCTCTGGACTATCCTAGTCTAGGATCCATATAGGCATCTATAGACCTAGGGCTGGGGTTTACAGACCCCTTGAGACCGTTGTCCAGACTGGGTCACAAAGTTGCCACATGCAGGTCTTGAGTTAGGTAATAGGAAAAGGTTCTGGGAGACATGAGTGAAGAAATAATAGGCTTTATTCAGAGCTAGGAGCAGCTGCCAGAGTGGCTTCCACGAGGGTCTCAAGAAGCTTCACGTGTCAGAGCCGTTAGCTCAAGTCCATAATCCAAAAACACCTTCAGGGACACAGAATCCAAGCACAGGATGTGAGGAGCAGCATTGGAATCACCCCACTGCCTGCAATTTCCATACAGAAGATGGCAGACTGGGTGGAACTGCACATGAGCAATCACATTAGACAATGACAAGGAACACCTGGGTGCACATGCACTATTTACGTCGGATGCTCGGCAAGACTGAACATCTGAAGGGCCCTGACCACTTTCTATATTTTCCCAACAATCCACCCCTTCAGAGTCCCTCGCCATACAGTCTAAGCATTCAGAATCTTCCACAATGTTCCCTTAGAGGATAGATGACCCTTACATTCATATATAACCTATTGTCTGTTCAATATGCCTTAAGGCTAGTCCTTAAGGCTTGTAGTTCTGTCCTTTTAACTATTAGCCACACATGTCTGGTTAGTAGTTATCATTGGTATGATTTTCCATGGGAATCCTGTAGTCATACTGATGGGAAGTTCAGTGCATATTCAGTAAGCCGACACACTGGTCACACAAATGCTTGTATGTATGTACCCTGTCAACTCTGGTGCCTACAGCCAGAACACTATGGGTGAAAAGACACAAGGGTTATTGGTACCACCAGGGGGAGTTCTCATGCCTCTGGTAAGATACATGCCAGTTTGCCATCCTGAGAAAGGATGGTTGCAGGAATAGGTATCTTACCTGGCTTACGATACCATACTTTATTGGCTAACACTGTTGGACCTGTAGGTTCTACATGCACCAGTATAGGGAAACTCATAAATGGCCATAATGATAATACAAATGTGCCCTTTGGAATAGCATGCTTATCTGTTCCAGGCCATGTTACCTTTACTCAAGGAGGCCAGGTACTTGTCACCCAAGGTGAAACTTACAACTTTTCTTCTAATCCTTTCCCCCAAGGCCCTATTAGGCCTACCCAGCATATATGGGAGGCTTCTGTTCTCCAAGGCCATTCCCATTGCATTGTCTGTCCCTGTTGTAAACAGGTCGGGGCCGGTAAGAGAATATTTCCATTCTTGCCATATCCTGTCTTCAAAAGCTTATCTTTAGTAGTGACTTGCAGTTGTATAGGTGCTGCAGCCCTATGCAACAAATTTTCAACTGGAGAGGGCCCACCCTTGCAGGGTCTCTCATTTAGAATCCTGACTGTTGGCCATAACCACTGTGTCCACGCCTTCAGGGATGGGGGTTGGGAGATAGCTGCTGCCTGGGGATGATATGGCACATGTAACTTCCACTAAATGGACAACTGGGGGGCCCACTTCTGAACCCCAGGTCCAGTAAAGTGGATTCCATTATCACCTTCTATGACTACAGGCTGTCCATACATGGCCGTAAGGCTATTCAATGCCTTCACAGTGTTTACCTGGTCTGGGTCCTTACAAGGCCATACACACAGAAGACCAGTAGCTGTATCAACAGCTGTGAAGATGTACCTGAAATTCTCTGACCTTGGCAGTGATCCAACAAAGTCCACTTGCCATCGAGTCAGGGGCACCCTTCCCCCAGTTATTTGCCCATCTGTATGCGGCACCCGCCAGGGGTGTGGACTCTCTTGAGCACATACTGGAGAAGCATGACAGTCATTCACTACATCTTCCCATTTTATAGGCAGGGCCAATCTTTGAGCCGCCATCCACATGGTTTTGCTGCCAGCATGCTGCATTCTTTGGTGTAACCACTGGGAAACATCAGTAGCTGGGGCTCTCTCCAGCCATCCTACCTTAGCCAAGGCATCAGCTTCATCTTTTCCTGGACTGGCTAAGGGGAAGTGTCCTGTGACATGGACAAGAGTTACTTCTTTCTCATTTTCCAGTTCCCATAACTCTTGCCATATGGTGTGTCCCTACAGGGGTCAGTGGCCTACCATACACTATTGTTATTTCCAAGTAAAAATCCAAAGGGTTAAGCCTTTGTACACAGCCCAGCTATCAGTAAAGATGGTTAATGGCCCAGGCTCATTTTTTATCACTATCCATACTGCTCTCAATTCAGCCCATTGACTGCTTTGCCCTGTACCATTTTCACACCACATGGTATCTGTTAAGGGCTGGACAGCAACAGCTGTCCATAATGCTGAGGGTCCCATTCTAGAGCCATCTCTATACCAAGCTTGCTCTGTGATAGGTCCCTGTCCCTCATGGAAGTGTGTAGCCTCCACCTCCATTGGTAATGGTTGTGTCAAAGTTTCCTCCACAACTCTACTGGGCCTAGCACAGTTTGCAACTCTTTGGACAGAGGACTTGTTGACACAGTACTTCTTTGTTCTATATATGATCCCTTTTTAGACAGAGTAGGAGTCTGAGCTATGCCTGTTTTAGGGTTGGTTACCCACATGTGCAGCCAACCTAGTATGGGGTATGTTGTCCTTACTAGGACTTTGGTAGTTTCTGTGATAGCTTCAGTGGCCATCAAGGCAGAATACACAGCTGCTAACTGTACTTTTCTTAGAGAATAATGCACTTCAGCACCCTTCCAGAGCTGAAAACAGAATCCTACAGTTGTTCTTAATCGGTCTTGTCTCTGTCACAAACCCTATCCTAACCCCTCTTAGGTTATATGTACATCTAATTCAAAAGGCTTAGTGGGATCAGCCACTTGTAAGGCCTGTACTTGCTGTATTGCCCTTTTTGTAGCCAAGTAAGCCTGTTCTACTTCCTCAGTCTAATCCCAGGGGTCTCCTTTCTTTGTTAATGCATACAGTGTGCATGCCGTTTGGGTCAGATGGGGTACAAAAGCTCTCCAATACCCCAGAAGTCCCAAATATGTCTGTAGCTGAGCTACTGTTGTGGGTTGAGGGTATACCTGTATCTTGTTTATAATAGCTTCTGGAATGACTCTTGTCTTACCCGATCAGACCACTCCTAAGAATTTAACTGACAGCCCAGGCCCTTGCACTTTGGCTGGGTTCACGGCCCACACACATTGTTCCAAATGACTTAGCAACATTGGAGCTGCCTGGGTTAAATCTGCAAGAGAATCAGAGATTAGTAACATGTCATCAATGTCATGAAATATTGTAAATGTGCTGGGCCTAGTCCACTTGGCTAGGTCCCCAGCTTCTAAACTACGACAGATGGTTGGGCTATGCAGATAACCTTGGGGCAGTAGTTGAAAGGTCCAGTGCCTCCCTTCCCAGGTGAAGGCAAACTGGTCTTGGCTATCAGCTCAGATTGGAACAGAGAAAAAAAGCATTTGCAAGGTCCAATACATAATGATAAGTTCCCAGCTGAACTGTCAGCTGATCCATCAAGTCATGAACTGAAGGCATGGCTGCATGCAAAGGAGGCACTACTATGTTTAGTTCTTGATAGTCTACAGTCATTCTCCAGGTACCATCAGGCGTTTTCACTGGCCATACTGGAGCATTAAATGGGCTATGAGCAGATGAATAATGCCAACTTTTTCTAATTCCAACATAGTAGCAGTTATCTCTGCATGTCTTCCTGGTAGGCAATATTGCTTTACATTAACTACATGTCTTGGCTTGGGTAACACCTGTGGGTTAGGTTTAGCATATCCCCGTAACACAGGCTTTGCTGTCTGTATTCACAGCCAAAACTCTCCAACTGTTGTTTGCAGGTGCAAACCATAAAGTATACCCACACTCAAGATGTATTCAGCTACTGGGGATATGTATACAGTATACACATGAGGGGGTAATTGTCGTATGCCCAATTGCAGTGACACAGCTTTGACTTCAATAGTATGTCCTCCATAGCCATCTATACAAACTGTGGCCCCTGGAAACTTATCTGGATTGCCATATATCAGGCTACATTCTGTGCCTGTATCCACCAATGCCAAGACATGCTGCACATTTGTCCTCGACCAATATATTGCCAATTCAACATGAGGCCTCCAGTCCTCGCCTGCCCCCAAAAGATGAGTAGCTTGGCCTGCTCCCTAGTCAAAATGGAACAGTTCATCTGCCTCTTCAGGAGCAACCAAAAACTCCTTTAAATCCACTGAGTGTATCTTGCTACCTGTTTCCTGATATTCAGTGAAATGCTGTTCAGGGTGCAATTGCTGCCACAGGGCGAACAGGACTGCATTTGGCTGCTGGTCAGTTTTCTTGCTATCAACCCCCTGCTGCAAGCAAGTCGAGGCACATCTGCTTACAGCTAGTCTTGCTTGGTCCCCTCTGGATAAAGTCCTGATCATTTCTTCCGGGTTTGGTCTTAGCCACCTTTTAGACTCCTTTTGCTTATCTGCTATCCTCTACCTCACCCAAACCTGCTATCATGGTCGTTACCTCATGTATAGGACAACCAATGTATGGGGCTAGTAGGCCATCGGTGACCCAAAGAACATTGACAGGGCATTTTGCAGTACTATGTCTCTCATGCTGCCTGTAAAATTTTCATCGTCCATGCCATGAGCATTCACATTAAACATGGACTGCCACATCCCCAGCTCCTGAATTGATTGAATCAACTCAGCATATGTTTTCCATTTACTCACAATCTTGGACAGTTCTCCAGCATTCACCCACATGGTTCGGGCAGCTATATTCATCCAGTCCATTAAGGAGTGATTACCTGGCCCTTGTGCTTATCTGCAGCTATTCTGTAGCCGTTGCCTCAGGGACAGGTGTATGGTGATGGAGGCCAATTTTTCCATCTCTTCACCAGAGCATATCACACTATCCACCCCTAGGTTCCATAACCACTGCAGCCAAGCAGCCAGGGGCTCCCCCTGTTTCTGCTGGAAATGTCTCCCCAAGTCTACTAATTCAACCTGGGTATACAGGACATAGGTGGTGGATTGGGTCACCTGTGGATTGCCCGCCGGTCATGTGCCGGGTCCCTTAGGCTGTTCATGCTTCACTTTCTGATGCACAAGAGGTAGTGCCTGGAGACGCATGGTCTCCCTCAACTCGCTGCTGGGTTTGTCATCTTCCCTGGTGTGAGAGGCAGGGATGGCTAGTTGCTGCATATCATACTCCAGGACAATTATCTGCACTTCCAACAACTCCACTTTCCTCTTCAAATCTCTATCAGCTTGCAGTATAGTGAGCAGTAGCCAGGCTCCAGTCAGCAGAAAAGTAGCCACCAGGTACCACAGACTCAAGGATAGCCACATTTCCTCCCCCTTCCCAAGGGATTCTACACTATAGTGCCCAGTCTATGCTGACTTGCAGTATGGTGAGCAGCAACCAGATCCAGGTCAACAGGAAAATTGCCATAGGGCAGGATATATTCAAGAGTAGCCACATTTCCTCCTCCTCCCAATGGGCTTTTGGCTCCCATACCTGCTCAGAATCCTGTCGCCGAGTATGCCCATTATAGAGCTAGAGCTAGGGTTCACAGATCCCTCGAGCCTGTTGTCCAGACTGGGTCACAAACCTGCCACATGCAGGTCTACAAGCTAGGTAATAGGAAAAGGTCCTGGGAGCCATGGGTGAAGAAATAATAGGCTTTATTCAGAGCTAGGAGCAGAAACCCCAGTGGCTTCCCAGAGCGTCTCAAGAAGCTTCGTGTATCAGAGCCATAAGTCCTTTATACTCAAGTCCATATTCCAAAATAACCTCCAGGGATGCAGAGTCCAACCCCAGGATGTGAGGAGCAGCATTGGAATCATCCCACTGTCTGCAATTTCCATACAGAAGATGGCAGACTGGGCGCAACTGCACATGTGTGATCACATTAGACAATAACAAGGAACAACTGGGTGCATGTGCACATATTTACATCAGATTCCCGACAAGATTCTGAATATCTGAGGGGCTCTGACCATTTTCTATATTTTCCCAACAGCGTGCTTGCCCTCATATCTGGTCCCTCCTTTTCATTGCTGCCAATATCTTTATTCTCCCATCTGAATTTGTATGTTTCCTCTGTGATACATTGCTAGCAAAAGGCCCAGTGGCACAAGTGAATATGAAGTGAAGAGGTGCATTTGTGAGCGGAAGACTTCTCTCAGATCCAATGACTATTCTAAAAAAGTCAGCTTGGCCAATCAGTTCCACTTCCACACTGCCCCGGATGGAGTCCTTTGATTTAATCTCTTACAACTATATATGACTTTATGGTTCACAGAGTAGACTAACCGCAGTAGCAAATGACTACCAAATCTCAGTGGGTCAGTCCAATAACAGCTGTTTCTTGCTAATGTTTCAGTCCAATGCAGGTAGGCAGAAAGAGGACTCAGCTCTAAACAGTCATTTGGATCCAAGACTGACTGTGTTCCACACATGGCTCCCAAGATTGCTCTAGGAGTTGACATCTAGATGATAAACAGGGAAGAGAGAGAGTCAGTGGTGGAAGGAGTCTGGAGGAAAGTAACACACATCACATTCCACTGGCTGGAATACAGCTACACGGCCCCACTAACCACAGTGGGGATGCTAGGAGAGGCAGTCTAGCTGTGTGCTTAGAAGGAAAGTGGTAAGAGGTTAGTGAGGACATAATATTTCTGCCAGACATGGCTATTATTTCATATGAACCTCCAAGAACTCTTGAAGGTACATGACAAGGATTAATATCCTCTGTTTATAGATGAGGGAACAGGATCCAGGAGGTAAAGTGATTTGCACAAAGTCACACAGCTTGTAAATGTCAGAATCTATGGTCAAACCCAGGCTGTCTGCTCTAGTACTCAAACTGTTTCTCTTATAATGCCTGAGTATTAGAGGAACTATATCAAAATAAAATCTGGGGACACTTACATCAGAAACATTTGACGGAGTCATTAAAATTCAGATTCCCTGGTCCCAACCTATGACTCTTCACTAATTTAGCATCGGGGTAGGTTAAAGAATCTGTAGATGATTCTTATATACAGGGTACTGTTTGAGAACTCTCTGTCTTAGGACTTCATTTGATGTTTACCTGTATGTTTTAAAAAGAGTAAATTAAAAATGCTTACAGAAAGCTGCCATTTCACTTGTTTATAATCTGATCTCTGTTGGGAGACTTCCAATCGTGTCATCGATGATAAAAGAATTAGTTGTAGTTTAACGTTTAAATGCAAATAATATTTTTTTCCAAATATAGGTAAGCAGGGGTAGGAGAAGGCAAGGGTTTATAGCAAATTTATCATTCAGATAGAGAAGTGCTTTTAAAAAACTAGCTATCTCTCCTGGCAAAGTGCCTAGAGACCTGAAGTAAATTCTTTGACAATTCAAGTAAAAAAAATAAAATCTTACTCTCTCCTGAACTTAGAGCTTTTTGTACCATTCTGAAGTAATATCTTAAAATGAAGATAATTTTAGAATCAATTTATGGGATAGGTTCTTTCTCTTGTGTTGCCCAAATATTGAACACAGATTTCAATGCACATATGGCATCAATACTGTATGGTCATGACATCAGGTGTATAAATATTTCATAATTAAGACACATACAGTAATCACTCATCCAATTTAGTAAGCTTCTGAATCTGTACCTTTGCATTCCATCCCCCAAATGGGAGAATGCTGGTAAGCTTCTTCATTATATTTTATAATATTTTATTTTAATTTAAAAATTATACATAATATTTTACTTTTATGTTAAAATCACTATTAATTTAATTAATGTTAAGTAAGCTACCTAAAAGCTTTGTAAAGTATTATTTAGATAGTCCAAATGTTTGCCTTTCCCCCTTCAAGGTGGTTTTAGACATTAATTGTATTAATTTCAACTTTAGGCTTAAAATATCCTTCTAGCAACTATAATTTAGTGTGAATTATTTATATTCTTCAGAAGAATCACGCATAGAGAAATGCTGAATCATGAAATGATACTTATGACTTACAGCAGCGACAATCATTGCAAAGCTCATTTGAATGGTCCTATTTTCTACCTTAGTAGATATAGTTGGGTTGTTGGTACAATTATGGCCACACTGGGGGTGAGGAGGACTCACTTTCATCCCTTCTGAAAAGAGTGGATGAGTGGATGTCTGAGGCCAGAGTTTATTTTACTTGCATGAGGAAAGTTAAAACCCCAGTTTTCTGCCAGGCCCTGCCTTTTACAAATGAGGGCTTAGTATTTCCACCTGGGCTTAACAGGTTGATGGCTGTGAAGGGGTTTGGGGGTGGCTTTTATTATTTCAGGGCCAGCTCTTGAGGCTAGCGGGTCTGAGGCTATCCAGCTCCACTCTTGCAAAGTTACAACTGAATACAAACATATGTATTTTAGTAAATTTTATAGCTCAGTTCCATTCAGTTATAGTTATAGTTTAATTTTAATCTTACATGAAGTTGAAGAGAGTAGTAATTGGGAACTGTACTGTAATATGATGTAATAATGAGAAGCAAATGTTTTAGAATTAGACAGGCTTGGGTTCAAATCAGCTTTGTCTCCTACTAGCCAGGTAACTGAGCAATTTATTAATCTCTTTGAGCCTCAGTTTCTCCATGTAAATGTAGGTAATGATAGAATCATAATATCTATCTCAAAGGCTCTTGCTGGGATTAAGACATCTATGCTTAACATAGTACTTGGCACATGAACAGCACTCAAAAATCACCCAAGTTTCCACAGGCCAAGTTTGTAGAGTGAGACAAGAAGAGGGTTTAGGACAGCAACCTGAGGAACCCCAAGCTTGACTTTGTGTCTCAGCTCTGTCACTCACTAGCTCTGTGATCTACAATGAAAACGAATTAACTGAGCCTCTTTTCCCCATCTGTAAAATAGGGATAAGTATAGCATCAATTGTATAGGTACATGAGATACTTATGTTAAGTGCTTAGAACAGCACCTGACACATAGTCAGGACTTGCTTGATGTTAGTGTAGAGCCACAAGAATGTGATCTAGAAGGAGGAAATGGTCAATGTTATCAAATGCTTCCAAGAGACCCTATGGACTGCAAAGTATCTGTTAGCCTTAGCATCGAGGGTGATGTTGATGACTGGAGGAAACTTTTTCAGTGGAGGTGCAAGTACAGGAGGGAGAATGACTGGATCAACAATGAGGGAGTGCAGACGATAAGTATAGCAATGAAAACTACTACTATTACTACTACTACTACCACCATATATGAGGTTTTACTATGAGCCAGGCTCCCTTAAGCCTTCTTTAGGAATGATCTTATTCACATTATACTGCCTCCACCTTACAGGTGAGAAAATTGAGGCTCAGGAGGCATAAGTAATGTGGGCAAGTTTGTTATCAGAAAGTGGCATAAGTGGATCACAAATCCAATTTCTTTTTACAGCCTTTGCAGGCATAGTGAAATGCTAGAAAGCTTTAAGACATTTTCTTTTAACAACCTTTGCAAATTAGGAGGTTCTGTGCACTTTTGTTTTCCTAGCACCAGGGCTCTGAAGAGAAAACACATAATAAAACAACCTTCTAACTCAAATAGCTGCATTTCAAGCCTGGGGTTTTGAACCCAGGTCTCTACACATTTGCTGGGGTGACAGACTTTACAGATTCTCACTAATGATGTTACTGTAAGGCAGTACCGCTTCAGCTGTGGTGACTCAGACTGACATTCATGGAGCAATGCCAAATATTTAGCTAGAATCACAGAGAACACACAGCAAAAGGAAACTCATAGTGAAGATTTTGCAAAAACGAGGTAGGGGGTCAGGAAACAGCTATGTATAACAATGTATTCTGAGAACACTCCTGCTTCCTGAGTGTAGAGGGATCTTTCTGTTGGAACTTCCTCATGAAGCTCCTCTCCAGTTAGCTCCATAGTCATTCTCTCCACTGGATACCCAGTCACAGCCCAGCTGGCCACAAAGGTCTGGGAGGCTACAGTTCCAATGACCAGCAGAAGGTCCTTGGGTTGTTGCAGTCCTGTTTGCACAGCAGAAGGAGAAGGTAGAAGAACTGTCGTAGATTGGTCACAGCCTCCATTCCACTTCAGCCACCCACTAGTATGCCCCAACATTGACCTCATCATCACCCACAATTGCCAACTTGAAATAATAAATTCAAAGCTCCCTTTCTGTCTTGTGTTGGGAAGGAGGAAGAAGCAGAGACTGAAATCAGACTGACCATGGCTGTGCCACTTCTTAGCTGTTTGAGCTTGCACACATGATTTAACCACTAAGTGTCGCAATTCGCTCATAGAGAAAATGTGGAATATCATAATATATATCTCTTAGAGTTATTTTGAGTTGATTGCTTAGAAAAATGACTAGGGTATAGCAAATGCTAGCTGGTAGTACTATTCTTCTCCCTCTTCCCTTCAACATTTGCTTTTTGTAACCAATTTGATGTCTACTCATGTTAGACTTTTCCACTTTCTTCTAAAATATCAGGTTTTTTATTTTCATTGCCTCTTCTATATTATTTATTTATTTAATCAATATGCAGGGTAGCTGATTTTCGTGTCCCTTTACCAATTCCTCCCTGCCCCCTCCCCCATGACACACATCAACTTCATAACTGTTCACTTGTCTTAACAAGTTCAAAGAATTGTGATTGCTGTGTCTTCTTCCCTTCCCCCACCCCCATTTGTTTGTATATTCATTTATTTATTTTTAGCTCCGATAAATAGGTGAGAACATGTGGTATTTCTGTTTCTGTGCCTGACTTATTTCACTTAATATAATTTTTTCTGAGTCTATCCATGTTGCTGTGAATGGTAGTATTTCATTCTTATAGCAGAGTAGTATTCCATTGTGTAGATATACCACATTTTCTGTATCCACTCACCTGATGATGGACATTTGGGCTGGTTCCAACTCTTGGCTATTGCAAATAGTGCTTCAATAAACATTGGAGTACAGGTATCCCTTCGACACGAATATTTCCATTCCTCTAGGTATATTCACAGCAGTGGAATAGCTAGGTCATATGGTAGATCTATCTGTAATTGAGGAGATTCCAAACTATTTTCCATAAAGGCTGCACCATTTTGCAGTCCTACCAACAGTGTAGGAGAGTTCCTTTTTCTCCGCAACCTCGTCAGCATTTATCATTCTCAGTCTTTTGAATATTAGCCATCCTAACTGGAGTGAGATGGTATCCCAGTATGGTTTTGATTTGCATTTTCTGAATGATGAGTGACGTTGAGCATTTTTTCATGTGTCTGTCAGCCATTCGTCTATCTTCCTTTGAGAATTGCCTGTTCAGCTCCTTTGCCCATTTTTTAATTGGGCTACTTGTTTTTTGCTGTAAAGTAGTTTGAGTTCCTTATATATTCTGGATATTAATCCTTTGTCAGATGTATATTTAGCAAGTATTTTCTCCCACTCTGTTGGTTGTCTTTTCACTCTGTTAATTGTTTCTTATGCTGTGCAGAAGCTTGTTACTTTGATATAATCCAATTTATTTATTTTTTGTTTGGTTGCCTGTGCTTTTGGGGTCATATTCATGAAGTCTATTCCCAATCCTACTTCCTGCAGTGTTTCCTCTATGTTTTCTTTAAGGAGTTTTATTGTTACAGGGTGCATATTTAATTCTTTAATCCAATTTGAGTTGATTTTGGTATATGGTAAGAGGTCTGAGCCTAGTTTTATTCTCCTCCATATGGATATCCAGTTTTCCCAGCACCATTTGCTGAAGAGGCAGTCTCTTCCGCAGTCTATAGACTTTGTGCCTTTGTCAAAGATAAGATGGGTTTAGGTGTATGGGTTGATTTCTGAATTCTCTATTCTATTCCATTGATCTGTGTGTCTGTTTTTATACCAGTGCCATGCTGTTTTGGTTATTATAGCTTTGTAGTATAGTTTAAAGTCAGGTAGTGTTATGCCTCCAGCTTTATTTTTTATTTGCTCAGAATTGCTTTGGATATTTATGGTCTTTTGTTATTCCATATAAATTTTAAGATAGTTTTTTTTTTCCATTTCAGATAAAAATGTCATTGGAATTTTGATGGGGATTGCATTGAATTTGTAGATCACTTTGGGTAGTATGGACATTTTCACAATGTTAAATTCTTCCAATCCAAGAGCATGGGATATCTTTCCATCTTCTTGTGTCCTCTTTAATTTCGCTCAACAGTGGGGTTTGTAGTTCTCATTGTGGAGATATTTTGCATCCTTGGCTAACTTTATTCCTAAGTATTTTATTTTATTTTTTTTGTGGCTATGGTAAATGGGCTAGCTTTCTTGATTTCTTTTTCTGCAAGTTTACTGTTGGAATATAAAATGCTACTGATTTTTGCATATGTTGAACAAACCTTGCATCCTTTGGATGAATCCCACTTGATCATGGTTTATAATTTTGATTATGTGTCACTGTATTCTGTTAGCTAGCATTTTATTGAGGATTTTTGCATCTATATTTATCAAGGATATTGGCCTGTAGCTTTCTTTTTTTGTTGCATCTTTGCCTGATTTTGGTGTCAGGGTGACGTTTGCTTCACAGAATGAGTTTGGGAGAATCGCTTCTGTTTCAATCTTTTGGAGTAGTTTGTAGAGAATTGGTATCAATTCCTCACTGAAAATTTGGTAGAATTCTGCAGTGAACCCATCTGATCCTGGGCTTTTCTTTGTTAGGGGCCTTCCGATAACAGTTTCAATCTCTTTTATTGTTATTGGTCTGTTCAGATTTTCTACATCTTCTGGGCTCAGTTTTGGTAGTTTGCGTGTGTCCAGAAATTTATCTATTTCCTCCAGATTTTCAAACTAGTTGGCATATAGTTGTTTATAGTACTCTCTGATGATTCCTTGTATTTCTGAGGTATCAGTTGTGATATCACCTTTTTCATTTCTAATTTTTATTATTTGGGTCTTCTCTCTTCTTTTTTTAGTTACCCTTGCTAATGGTTTGTCAATTTTATTTACCTTTTCAAAAAACCGATTTTTTGATTCATAGATATTTCATATCATTTTGGGGGTTTCTATTTCATTAAGTTCTCTTCTGATCTTAATTATTTCTTTCCATTTGCTAACTTTGGGTTTGGATTGTTCTTGTTTTTCTAGTTCTTTAAGGTGAAGCATTAAATTGTTTACTTGCCATCTTTCCATTCTTCTGAAGTAAGCATTTAATTTGATAAATTTCCCTCTTAGTACTGCTTTTGCAGTATTCCACAGATTTTGGTATGAAGTATCATTATTTTCATTAGTTTCAATAAATTTTTTTGATTTCCTTTTTAATTTCTTCTTGGACCTATATATCATTAAGTAGAACGCTGTTTAATTTCCATGTGTATGTATAGTTTCCAGAATTTTGTGCTTTATTGATTTCTAATTTTAATCCATTGCATTGCTGTCTGAAAAAATACGCAGAATAAATCCAATTTTTTTGTATTTGTTGAGACTTGGTTTTTGAACGTAACATGTGATCTATCCTGGAGAATGTTCCATGTGCTGATGAGAAGAATGAATATTCTGAGGTTGTTTTGTGGAATTTTCTGTAGATATTACCCAAGTCCAATTGGTCTAAAGTGTTGTTTAGATCTTGTGTTTCTCTGCTGATTCTTTGCATAGATGATCTGTGCAATTTTGAGCATAGGGTGTTCAGGTCCCCTGCTATTGTGGTATTAGTGTCTATCTCATTCTTTAGGTCTAATAGTGTTTACTTTATACATCTGGCTGCTCCAACATTGGGTGCATATATATTTATGATTGTTATGTCTTCTTGATGGATAAATCCTTTTATCATTATATAGTGGCCTTCTTTATATCTTTTTATGGTTTAAAGTCTATTTTATCAGACATAAGAATAGCTACTGCAACTCATTTTTCATTTCTATTTTCATGGTATATCTTTTTCCATCCTTTCAGTCTTAGTCTTTGTGTGTCTTTACAGGTGAGGTGAGTCTCTTGAAGGCAGCATATTTGGGTCCACCTTTTTAATCCAGTCAGTCAGTCTGTGTCTTTTGAGTGGGGAATTTAATCCTTTTACATTAGGAGTTGTTATTGAAAAGTGTTGATTTACTCCTAGCATTTTTTTGATTTTTGTTTACATGTCTTAAGTATCTTTTGTTCCTTTCTTTCTGATTTACTGTTTGTCTTCTGTATTTGTTGTTTCTTGGGGTGGTAGATAAACTCTTTTTTCTCTTTTTTATTAGCATTTTTATTTTACTAGTGGGTTTTGTTTTTTTCTCGAGTATATATGGTAATGGTGTTTGTTTATCAGGTACCAAACTCAGAACTCTCTTGAGAATTTCTTGTAAGGCGGATTATGTGGTACTGAACTCCCACAATTTTTGCTTGAGAAATATTCTATTTGTCCTTCGTTTCATAAGGATAGCCTTGCTGGGTTAAGTATTCTTGGCTGGCAGTCTTTGTCTTTTAGTATTTTGAACATATCATCCCATTCTTTTCCGGCTTGTAGGGTTTCTGATGAAAAGTCTGATGTTAGTCTGATCAGGGCTCCCTTATAGGTGACTTGATGCTTCTCCCTTGCAGCTTTTAAGATCTCTCTTTGTCTTTGAGCTTTACTAGTTTGACTCTAAAATGTCCTGAAGAGGACCTTTTTGGGTTGAATATGTTTGGACATTTTTGAGACTCCTGAATCTGAAGATCTGTGCCTTTTCCTGTACCTGGGAAGTTTTCTACCATTATTTATTTGAATATGTTTTCAAGCCATTTCCTTTTTCCTCCCCTTCTGGAATACCCATGCTTCAGATACTTGAGCCCTTAAGATTGTCTGTTATCTCTCTTAGATTTTCTTCAATGCTTTAAACTATTATTATTATTATTATTATTATTATTATTATTATTATTATTATTATTATTATTATTTTCTGCCTGTGTTATTTCAAACAGCCCATCTTCAAGGTCAGAAATTCTCTCTTCTGCTTGTTTAGCCTACTGGTTACACTCTTTGTTGTGTTTTTTATTTCATTGAATGAATTCTTTAGCTCTACAAGCTCTGCTACATTCTTTTTCTGGGCACTGATTTCTTTGTACATTTCTTCTTTCAGGTTCTGTATACTATTTCTCATTTCATTGTGTTTTCTGAGTTTTCTTATGTCTCATTTAGTTTCCTTAGAAATGTTGCGTGAAATTCTTTGTCAGTCATTTCAAAGACTTTCTGCTCTATAGGATCTAGAGCTTGAGAATTATTATTACCCTTTGATGGTGGAGTCCTTTCCTGATTTTTCATCTTTCTGGTATCTTTCCTTTGGTGTTTAGTCATTGTGGCAGGGGATTTCATTGTCTACTCGTTCAACCCTAATGTTTGGCTAGGATCATGCAGGGACTGCCAATTTGGCATGGCTGCCTTTTTGCCTGTGTGTGGGATGCTTGGGCCTCTCTGGGCTGTGGGGACTGGCCTGGGCTGGGAGTCCCATAGTGGTGCCTACCTGTTCCGATGTGGGTGGCTCTGGGCCCTGTAGGACTGGTGGCTTTAGGGCCAGTCAGGGCAGTGTGCACTGGCCTGGGCTGGGAGTCCTGCAGCAATGCTTACCTGCTCAAGTGTGGGTGCCTCAGGTCACGTGGGCCTGACAGCTCTCGGGCCTCTCTGCGGGCCTCTCTTGACTCCTCTATTTTAATGTGGATGCTAAATCTATCTTTTTACTTAGTCACTAGCTAAACCCTTCACCTCCTTTGATCCTTCACTGTTCTGTTCATCATCTTGCAAAACCATAACCCTAGATCTATCCAGTTCTCTGTCTCCAACTTTCTCCTGGTCCAACCTTTTCTTTCCCCTATCACCATTGAAGAGGTATTCTTCCTTCAGTCTGAGGCAGATCCCATTTCTTATCTATCTTCTGGGAATTTAATTAATAGATGATCCTGTCTCTTGTATCTTCAGTCTTTTCTACCAACTTCCTTGTTCCTTCTCATCAGCATTTGAACATGTTCAGTCTCTTCTGCTGTAGAAGAAAATTCAGTACAAACAGCTTTCCACCAACGTGTGTCTCCCTCTAGCTACTAACCTAGGATAGTAGTACTTCTAGATTCCAGATTGCTAGAACCTAAAAAGAGCCTTTTACAAAATGTTGTATTCACATGCTCATTAACAGTAGCCTTTTAGTTAACTGTAGTTTGCATTTTGCCTCTCCCTTTCCACTGACATTGCCCTAGAAAAGTCATCTGTGCTTACGGTGTAAGTAATCAAGGGTAGAAAGATAAGGAAAAATGTTTTGTTTTTTCTCACAGGGTACATTATACTTTCTGGTATGCAGTAGGAGCTCAGTAAATGCTTCTTAGAAGATGGAAAGATGCACAAATAATCAGGCTAACTATAATAAAAGTGTTGCCTTGTGGTGTTTCTGTCTTGAGCCCAAGCTGGAAAAATTTATATGAAATTCACTAAGAAAAACCTCCCCTTGGAAAGAAAGGGGAGACTAGAGCTAACTTTCATTAGGAAACAACAAATGATTCAGTTGGCTTTTTAATTTTATTTTCATTAAATATTCATGAGTAAATTGCTAATTCATTTCAGAAACAAAAGTATAGAGTAGCTTGTTACCAAGCTTAATGTATTAACAGATCAGCCCAGTAAAGTTTGTGAACCACAGCTTAAGAAACACTCCTTGAGAGATCTACTATTTATGTAGAGGACACACCCGGTCCTTTTCCCCTGTTCCTCCTTGCTGTCTTTTGTATCCTACCCTATGCCATATTCTTTGCTTCTTTTCCTTCATTGATACTCATGGATATTCATTCATTAGTGGAGTGGACGCCTGGGCCAGATACCCTGTGCAGGCACCATCCCTGGCTACTTCAAAGAAGTGCTTTGCTCTGGGTTATTATTCCCTTTCAGGATGACTGGCTAATTCTGGGCTGTAAAGGCTGGGCAAACTTGCTTCAAGTTGGGACAACAGTAAAGAGCCATCTGAGCTCTGCAGCCCCCAGAGAATCAGCAGAGGCCCTATTTGCAGCCTTATTGCAGGTCAGCATCTCCCACTGCTCAACCTGCCTTCCTCACCCCTCATAGGCCTGTCTTTTGTCAAAGACATACTGCACCTAACAATTAAAGAGATGCTTTTATTCAGGTTGTTGCATTAGGGAAACTGCATTAATGAAGAACTTCTCAAAGCAAAGGAAGGGGGGGCTGGTGTTTTATGGAGGTAGGAGACAAGGCAGTTAGGGGCACCATCCAGGGGTCTTAGAGTGGTCAAGTAGAAGGATGGAGATGGGTCTGGTCTGGAAATATGTAAACATACGAGGGTGGTATGGCCTTTTGTGATTATCCATTTCCAGAAGAAAAAAGGGTAGTGATGGTAATGGTTGTAATGGTGATGGTGGTGGTTGTGATGGTGATGGTGGTGATGTTGGTGATGGTTGTGATGGTGGTGGTGGTGACGATGATGGTGGTGATGGTGGTTGTGGCGGTGGTGGTTATATTGGTGGTGGTGGTAGAATTCCTAATTGTTGTTACATTCTGAAGCCTAAGGATCATGTAAGGTTCACCACTGTCACTCTCAAGAGCTTTGCCCTGTCCACCTCCCACAAGTAACTCCTCATCCCGGAGTCTGTTTCCAGGGAACACACTCCAAGACAATCTGCCATCTGATCCTATGGACTGGGTTTGAGCTTCTCTAGTTAGAAGCCCAGGCATCAGAAATTTATAGAACTATATTTTTATGAGATAATTTGTGAGATTCTGGATATGAGGTGGTATTCCAACCCCAAACCTTCAAAACTCTTCAGGTGTAATGAGACTCTGGCTGCAAGCTCAGCTGCTTCAGGGCCAAGTTGAGATCCTGAATTGGAATCCTTTCGCCCAGCAGTGTCCCAACACCCACAGGGTGGAAACTTGGGAAAGCATGTAGGTTTAGCCCCCTTGGTCCTTAATCCTTGGTGCGGACACTGGGACTTGCAAGATGGGCAGTTGTAATGGAAAAGCTTTTTCCCACTGTCCTTATTCTCCTTGGGGAGATAAAGGAGAGAAGAATAGAGTGAGACCTGTGTTATGCCTGCAACTCAAAGTCTCATGGGGAGCACTTGAAAGCAGCCAAATTTACACAAAGGGGGCATTTTGGAATTCCCAGCAACTAGGATGGTGGATGCTTGAGCTTCCATGCTTTTTTCATGAAAAATAAATGTGACTTTTCAGGCTGGTGAGGTCTGGGATACCTGGGTTAACTTAAGGTATCTTAAAGTGGGCTTATTAAAATAATAATGTTGTTTTTTGGCTAGTGTTCTCACATTTAAATGAGATCAAATATCAGAAAGCTCCTGTAAACTATACAGTACTTTAGTAATGTAAGATTTTTTAACAAAGATTTTGTTCTTGTCAGGGCAAGAGGTCACCTTTACTGCTAGGCATCTTGTTTCTGGAGTCTAGCAGATCTGTGTGACTCTAGACTAGATTTTAACCAGTGGGGGAGCCAGAGAGCAAACAGTTATATGTAAGGACTTCTGCTGACCACGTGAGCCTTACGTTCCACAATCCAACCCAAAGGAACACATACCTACCCATTAACAAAGACAGATCGCGTGGTATAAAAGAGAAGCTTCAAGACAGGTAATCTAATTATGAGTAAATTCCACAAACCATGTAAAAGAAAACACACACACAGTGAAAATAAAACACAAACAAACAAAAAATACTGGGTACAAATAGTAAATTTCCAGACAAATTTAGCTTTAAAACAAGTAACTTCTTAAGCCACTTTCCACCCCCAGCCTGCTCACTTTTGCATTTCTTCTTTCCCCCTTCTATATAGAGATCCTCAACTAATGACATATAACTTTTCTGAACCTCAGTTTCTTCATCTGTAAGGTGGAGGAAATAATAAACATTACAGAGATCTTGCACATATAGTGCTTAGCAGTGGATGGCTCCTTGTCAGCATGCATCTCTATGGGAAAACTAGTATTGGAATGAGATTTTTATAAGTTTTATAAAATATGTGGTAATTTATGTGACCTATAATTAAACATTTATTGCATTTTTTCATACTCTTAAGGAGAGAGTGAAAGAGAGGGAAATGTTTCTTTTTGTTTGTCTCTCCTCCACCACCTCCTCCCAATTTGAATCTGAAATCACTTGATTGCAACAAAGAAGAAACAGAAACCTTTCAAAAGAGCTCAAAAGGAAAAATAATTTATTAATAGAGGAATCTCTTAGGACTCAATTTAGGATGTACATACTTTACCTGGATTAATTAATTGAATTCTCTAAAACATTTAGTAAACATTAATCCCATTTTACAGATAAGTGAACTGAGACCTAGAGAGGTAACATAACTTATACTTTAAAAATAATAATTTCCCTATTGTTGGACATGTGAATTGTTTCTATGTTCGTTATTATTAAAAATAAATAGGAAATATTTCTATGCACGTTAATTTTTTATTCTGTTGAAAAGATTTTGTGAGAGTAAATAGTAAGGATTCATATTATTCAGATGAAAGGTATGAGCTTTCCAGTGACTCACTATGTGGAGTTCTTTTTTTATTTCACAAGGTATTTGCATTAACAAAAAATATCCAATTGTTTTGAAAAAGCACAGATGCGTTTGACAGCATTTACTAGTTATTTGACACTGGTATATGTATTGGATGATGAACCTTACAATTGTATCATCTGTGGGCTCTTTGTCTTGTGTATACATTGACTCTTATACTCTTGAGCACTTACTGAGTGTGGGCCTTGTCCTTACACTGTTCACAACCATCAGCCTTAAGTCAGGCATCTCTGATCTCCAGGGTGAGAGATCAGCACCTTCACTGTGATAGATCTTCTGAAGTAATCCTACAGAAAATTTTAGGTAAGGAATTTGACTGAATAAATTGGAATTTTCCATTTTCTTTCCCAGCTGGTTTTGATTGATTATAAGGTAAAAAGACTGTAAGTGTAATTAGGCGCTTTTATCTCTCTGGAATAAAGGTTCAGTAGGAAGAAGAGTGCAGTTAGAAGAGAGAAATGATGGTGGTAATGACAATGACAAAGTTGGTAAATGCTGGACTGGAAGTGAGGGGTGATTACATTTCTTTCATTTCTCTAGCTTAGCTACATCCTGTGGTCAGAATATAAATGTTTACTGGAGTTAATCAGTGCATCTTTGAAGCATCCATTGAGAATATTCTAATTTTTCATTTATTCAACAAATATTTATTGAAAATCTCTATTGCGTCTTGAGAGAGAGAGAGAGACACTGCTCTAGCACATAGAATATGCCAACAATGAATGAGGGAAATATTTAAGTGCTTGTACCATATCAGTCACCTTTCGAATGAGGAAATTAAGGCACAGAGAGGTTAGATGTCGTGCCCAATGTGAGACACCAAGAAAGTAGTAGAGTTGGGATTTTATTTTATTTTATTTATTTTTTATTTTTTTATTTTTTGTCCTTTTTGAGACTGGCTGCACCGTGCTCAGCCAGTGAGCGCTGTGAGCACACCGGTCATGCCTATATAGGATCCGAACCCACGGCGGGAGTACTGCTGTGCTCCCAGCGCCGCACTCTCCCGAGTGCGCCATGGGCTCGGCCCGAGTTGGGATTTTAAATGAAGCCTAGCTGACTCCACTTTGTCGTCTTAACTACACTACCTCCTCGTGTCATGAATATATATATATATATATTTATATAATTAAAGGGCTATGGTAGTTTAGAGGAGGAACTGATTAATTCTTTCTTAGTGGTCATAGAAGGCCACTGATGGCTGAGTAGGCATATATATATATAATTAAAGGGCTATGGTAGTTTAGAGGAGGAACTGATTAATTCTTTCTTAGTGGTCATAGAAGGCCACTGATGGTTGAGTAAGGTTTGACTGGCAAGACATAACATGTCATTGAGGAGGTGAAAAGGCTGTTAAAGTCTGAAAAAGCAGTAAGAGCAAAAGCAACAGAGGTGTTAATGTGCCTGAGGTGTTCAAAGCAAGGAATGTGCATGGTCCTGAGGGTGGCCCACAGGTTGGGTGGGACATAGGGGGATGCTGATAGCCCTGGAAACAGAGCCTGGAGCTCCAATGTAGAGGGCCTCGGAATGCCATGCCAGTGATTTCAGGTTTCATTATACCTATAGTGCCAAATGCTTGCAAAGGACAAATGTGCATGATACAAGCCTGAGACCAGGCTGTGGCAGTGAAAGTGCAAAGGCTGACAAGATTCCAGGGATAGCTTCAGGGCAGAACCAGCTGACTTTTAGGACTGGTTAGATGTGGTGTTGAGGAAGAGGAAGAGGTTCATGTGGTGCTGGGGTTCTAGTTCTGGTGAAGAGACTTCAAATTCAGCTTTGTTCAGTTCATCCACCATTTACTGGGTACCTCTGGTGAGGCTCCAGGGTATAGGAAGGCTGATTGGCTTTTGCAAAGACATTCCCGGTCTGGAAGGCTCCAGACGATGGTGCACTTCCGCTAACTGATACAACTCTATGGTGTAATAAAGCGTCTGTGGTTTACTTTATCAGACTTGTTGAACTAAAAAAAAAGAGGTTTTTTTTTTTTTAAAAAAAAACCCATCCTCAATGAAATCAAGGATTCTTTTAACAGATATTTAAAATTATGAACCATTAATGCTCCCCACACACATTCTTTTACACTTTCTCCGACATCTCCATTAATCTGAAGGAATGACTGATACCAATTCACACCCTTAGGCTGACTGTAACTGCCTTTTTAATGCCTTTTCTATGGTACAAATTCAAAAATAGGCTGCTGGATTCTTAGTTTCTCAAAACCACCAAGCAAAAAACTCAGGCCAGCGAAAAGAGTGGGCGGAGGCGAGGCTCGGGGATGGAGGGGAAGTTTGCGAGCACTTTCACAGGGCCCCTGTTGCTATGGAAACAGTTGCCTGTGTCTGTCCTGCCTGCATATGTTCAGAATAAACCCTTTGTATTAACAGTCTCAAATTAAGCCTTCTATGGAACCAGGAATCAGCAGAGGAAAACTATCTTAACACATTAGAAATCTGTGATGGGAGTGGTCTAGCATTTTGGTCTAAGAGGTGGCTGCGGGAAGTAAGTGGGACCATCTGGTCGCCATTTCCAAACTCAGTGAAAAAAGGAAGGATGAGAATTTACCTCACACCTGGACATGGATTACACATTTTCAAGCTAAAATTTGTTGCTGTTTACTTTACCAGAGGACTTCAAAAAATTTATGGAAAATGGAATTAAAAGATTAAAATAATAAATGTACACTTTATTTCTCAATATAAGCTCCAAACTGAAGAAAAATGGATGCCCTTTAAATATTTTTAAGACTAGGAAATAAAAAGAAGTCAGAAGGAGCCAAATCAGGAATGTAATGTAGATGCCTAATAATTTCCCATCAAAACTCTTACAAAATTGCCCTTGTTTGATGAGAGGAATGAGCAGGAGCATTGTTGTAGTGGAGAAGGTCTCTCTGGTGAAGCTCTCCTGGACATTTTTCTGCTAAAGCTTTGGCTAACTTTTTCAAACACTCTCATCATAAGCAGATGTTATTGTTCTTTGGCCTTCCAGAAAGTCAACAAGCAAAATGCCTTGAGCATCCCAAAGAACTATAGCCATGGCCTTTGCTTTTGACTGGTCTGCTCTTGCTTTGACTGGACCACTTCCACCTCTTGGTACCATGGCTTTGATTGTGCTTTGTCTTCGGGATCTTATTGGTAAAGCTGTGTTTCATCTTCTTCTACAATTCTTTGAAGATATACTTTAGGATCATGATCCTACTTGTTTAAAATGTCCAGGGAAAGCTCTGCTCTTCTCTGCAACTGACCGGGGCACAACAGCTTTGGCATCCATCGAGGATAAAGTTTGCTCAACTGTAATTTTTCAGTCAGAATTGTGTAAAACGAACCAGTTGAGATGTCTGTGGTGATGGTTATTGTTTCTGCTGTTAATCGTTAATCTTCTTTAATTAGGACATGAGCTCAATTGATTTTTTTCCATAAATTGATGTAAATGGTCTGTTGCTGCAGGCATCATCTTAAACGTCATCTCATTTCTTCTTAAAATGAGTTACCCGTTTGTAAATGGCTGATTTCTTCAGGACATTGTCCCCATAAACTTTTCATAAAGCATCAGTGATTTCACCATTCTTCTGCCCAAGCTTTACCATAAATATGATGTTTATTCTTGCTTCCATTTTAGCAGAATTCATGTTGCTGTGATAGGGCTCTTTCCAAATTGATGCCTCAAACTATTTCCCATTCAGATGTGTTATAACAAGTTGGCACAAGTTTATTTTGTTGCAAAATTCTTTGAAATCTGTGCATAATTTTTCTAATATGCATTTTCCATGAGCTTTTTGTAGATGCCTCATATATCAGGCACTGTGATGCACATTTGTTTTATATTTTATTTAATCCTGAGAACAACCCAGTGTGGGAGTATAATTGTTCTCATCTCCATTTTACTAATGAATAAATGAAGCTGAGAGGGGAAGTGACTTGCCTGAGGTCAACCTGACTTTCTTTCATCTTGCTGTACCTTGCTGTGGGCTTCCTGGGACATGTTCTACTGGGAAGCAGTTGAGAATTCCACTTATTCTGAATTCCTTCTGACTTTTTATTTTTGGTAAATGAGTAACTCTATGAGTTAAGTCATCACTAAAATCAGGGATGACTCCATTATAGATATGCATTTGTAGAATAAACTGAAGTTCCAGAACTCCTTTGGTTTTGTGTCTGCACGTGTGTATGAATGAGGCCATAGCAATGTTCTCTATTTTTCTTCCCAATAATATGTAGAAGATTTGAAGACTATTAGACTCTTCTATGGAGGATATCATCACTTTCTATTTTATTTTGTTTTGTTGTTATGTTTATAGGCAATAAGGATCAGTTTGGACAATGTTGTGGGTTGAATTGTATCTCTTAAAATTCATATGTTCAAGTCCTAACTCCCAGTACCTCAGAATATATCTTTATTTGGAAATAGGGCCTTTGTAGAAGTAATTGTGTTAAAATGAGATTCAACATGACAGGTGTCCTTATAAAAAGGGGATATTTGGACAGAGAAACACATGGAAGGAAGATGATGTGAAGAGACCTAGGGAGAAGACAGCCATCTGCAAGTCAAGGAGAGAAGCTTGGTGCAGTGCCATCCCTCATAGCCAATTTTATGCTGTTGTGTGCACCTGTATATATATGGCAGTGGAATGAGGTGGGGGTAGTTATTTTTACTGTTATGTTTTGGAGGAGGTGGCAGGGAGGAGGTTCAGGGAGGGTTGTCTGGAGACGGTGACACCTGAAGCTACAGTTTTAGGGTGAACCAAAGTTTTCCTGGTGATCAGGGATGTGGCATGGAGGAAGAGTATCCCAGGTAGAGGAGGACCTGTGTAACGTCATGAGTGGGTGAGCAAGAGAATGGGCTGCGCATGGGACTCTAATTGTTTGGCCTGACGCTCCAGGCTCCTGGTTCTCCATCGACCATCCTGAGAATACCTTTTCTCTCTCATTCCTCATACCAAGTACTCCTCAAAGTTTAGTTGGCTTAGTTTCTAGTCTCTTTTTACTACTTCCTGAGAACTTTTTTAAAATACCATGACATGAAACGTCACACCAACATGGACTCCGATATATTACTCTGCGACAGCTGTGATGTGTTCTTTTCTCTCGTGTGTCAATTCTTGTCTCCCGCATTTACATGTGCATAGCCAGCACCAGCTCAGGCCCAGGATATTAAAACTACACAATTCACTTGTCCTCCAAAACTGTTGCCCGAGCTTCTGTACTTTTTATTTTTTTATGTTCTCACTATTATTCAGGGGCCTGGTCCTAAAATTTGGAGTCATCACTGACTCCTCCTGCTACCAAACACCTTGTTAGGATCCAGGGCCAGACTGACAGTGTTACTCTCTAAATCCCCATTTGTACCCTTTTCTTAAATTTCTGAGCAACTTTTGCCTGGCTCCACGCTGCTGGCATCTCTCTCTGGTTTTACAAGCCATGTCAAAAATGATTGACAGCGGCTAAAATTATACCTGTAAGGGTCTTTCCCACCAGGAATGTCATTAGGCTGGATCTGAGGGTTTATACTGTAGTGAATAATTGGATAATCCCGTGCTATTTCTTGGTTAATCTGGGGCTGTGATTTGATCCTTAAACCATCTGCTCTATCTGTTCCAATTAGAAGAACATTGTCTTGTGCAGATAAAACAGGTGCACAAAAGAAAGTTAGTAGTTTGAACTTTTTCCAATAATCTGTGAACCTGACGCCTTCTTTTGTCCCCACTCTCTTCTCCTACAGAATTTTTTGTAGTTGTTGACACTGTGACCACCCTCTTCTTGATATGATCTTGTCTTTGATTGTGTGACACCACTCTCTTCTGAATTTATTTTTCTTTCTGAGGAAAATTTTTTCAGACTTTGCTGGAGAAGCCTCTTTCTCTGCTACACATTAAAAGTTTATGATTCCCAGACGTCTGTCCTGGGTTTATTGTCTTTTATACTCTTCAGACTTTATCAGGTCCTCTCATCCACTCTCCCAGCCTCCACTGCCACCAGTCACACATCTGAATCTGCAGCTCAGATCTTTCTTCTAGAGAATCAGCTGCCTCACTGATATCCCCACTTGGATTGTCTCATAGATGCTGTAGCCTCAGCCTCCCTCAGGGTGCCCAGACATGTGGTCAGACATCATTTTGGGTGTGCCTGCAAGGGTGCTTCTAAGTGAAAATACCACTTGAATCAGTAGACTGAGTAAAGCACATTGCCCTCCAGCATGTGGGTGGGCCTCATCCAACCTACTGAAGACCTGAAGAGAACAAGAGGCTGAGATAGAGGGAACTGCTTCTGCCCAACCACTTGAGATGGGACATCCATCCTCCGGGCTTCGAACTTAGACCAAAACATTGGCTCTTCTTGGGTCTGAAGCTTGCCAGCTTTCGGATTGGAATGTACACCATTAGCTCTCCTGGTCCTCAGGCTTTCAGATGTGAACTGGAAACACATACCAGTTCTCTTGGGTCTCCAGCTTTCCAGCTGAGATCTTGGGACTTCTCAGCCTTCGTAATTGTGTGAGCCAATTCCTTACAATAAATTTCTCTTTCTCTCTCATATATATATTCACTCACACATACACACACATATACATATACATATTATATGTATAAATGTGAATAGATATAGATATGAATCCTATTGATTTTGTTTTTCTGGAGAATCCTGACTATTAGTTTATTCTTTGCATACTTAGATGTCCTCAATTTGAATCATGTCTATGTGATTGATTTTAATTAACATATTATAAATTAACTTTTTTGTGTTTGTTCAATTTTATGAATTTTAACACATGTATAGATTCTTGTAGATACCAACACAATCAGGATATAAAACAGTTCCATTACCCCTCAAGTTTTCTTATGTTTCCCCTTTATACATAAACTCTTCCCCCAGCCCAAAATCCTGGCAATTTCTGATCTGTTCCCCATTGTTTTTGCTTGTCAAGAATGTTGTATAAATGGAATTCTAGAGCTCAAATCTTTTCAGGTTGTCTTTTTTCGCTCAGCATATTTCCCAGGACAATCATACAGGATGCTTGTATCAGTAGTCTGTTCCCTTCTATTCAAGAGTAGTGTTGCACCATATAGATACCACCTTCTGGTTATTTATCCATTCCCTTGTTGATGGCATTTGTGTTGTTTACAGTTTATGATGATTATGAAGAAATCTGCTATAAACATTCATGTACAGGTCTGTGTGTGAACATAATTCACTGCAGTACGTACCTGGGTTAAATATAATATGGTGGTATTGCTGGTCCCTATGGTGAGTGTATGTTTAAGAAACTGTCAAATTGTATTCAAATATGGGTGTACATTTTCATCCCCATCAGCAATGGATGAGAGATCCAGTTATCCTTCACCCTTGTCAGCACTTGGTGTTGCCTGGCTGTTCTTGTTGTTTTCCACCTAAGGAATGTGTAGCTGTGTCTCACTGTGGGTTTCATATGCATCTCTCTAATAGCATCTTTTCATGTGTTTATTTGCCATCTACATATCTTCTTTGTTGAAGTGTCTGTTCACATCTTTGCCCTTTCAACTTTTTTTTCAATTGAGTAGTAATAATTCTTTATGTATTCTGGATAAAAGATCTTTGTCAAGTATATAATTGGCAAATATTCTCTCTCAGTCTGTAGCTTGTCTTCTAACTCTCACTGTTAAGAGAATTAGAAGATGGATTCTCTTAATTTGACTTAAACATTTTTATATTTTAGCTTTCATTAAGGTTTGTAGTTCTGTTGATCCATAATTTCATTTTAGGTCATACATTTGGTGTCATGTCTAAGAATTATTTACCAAGCCCTAAGTTCTAAACATTTCTTTTTATGCTTTCTTAGAGAAGTTTTAGTTTTACATATAAATCCATATAAGATTTTCAGTTAATTTTTGTATAAGGTGTGAGGTTTAGGTTGAGTTTGGAGGGGTGTTTATTTTGTTTATTGCATGTGGATTTCCAACGTTCCAGCATTTGTTGAAAGGACTGTCCTTTGTCCCTCGATTTGCCTTTGCACCTTTGTCTGAAAGTTGTCCATATGCGAGAGGACTTCAAAAACTTTGTGGAAAGATTCATATTATCTTTTAATTCCATTTTTCACAAGCTTTTTGAAGTACACTTGTATGCATGTATCCATTCCTGGACCCTCTTGTTTTCCAGTATTCTCAACTTGGCTAGCCACACTGGTCTGGATGTGGGTCTTACTGACTGGTGAGAAGAGAGCTGCTGCCCACCAGAGGGTGGCTTAACAGATGCAGCTGATTCTCATTGGATGGAGAGCTTGCCAATCTGATGGGGGGGGGGTGCTGGGGATCTCAACTAAAAGGGGATTTACTAGGAGACAGCTTTTGGCATGGCCGGTAGTGAGTCATGAGGGATCAAATTCTTCATTCTACCACCACGTCCAGGTATATGACTTGTTTGGCCTCTTGTTGTGAGCATGTAGATCTGTCAGTAAAAACTGACTTCATAATTGCCATATGCTGACTCCCTTTATCTGGAATAACTTTTCCTGTCTCCCTCTATGTGCCCCACTGACTTTTCACCAAGCAAATGCCTAGTTCCCTCACCCTCAGCAGCCTCTCTCTGCACCTCTTGGTTCCTCGAAAAGGATTAGGTATCCCTCCGGACCTACCCCAGCCACTGTGAAGCCTTTTCCAGCAAGGGTCAGGTTGGTTCCATCTCTGCTCCACCCACACCTGGGGCAGTGCCTGGTCCTCTGTAGATACTCAGTGTTTTGTACTTTAATTTACTCCTGATTATTTTGGAAGAAAATAAAAAAAATATAAAATGTTTTAAAACATTTTCCAGAAAGAAGAGAAGGCTGAATGATGCTGTATAAGAACTAAACTAAGAGTTGGGGGACCTGAGTTCTAATCCCACTCACCACAAAGCAGCTGTGTGACTGGGAATGAGTCCTCTCATCTCCTTCTGGGATGCTGTGTTCTCATCTGTAAAAGGAAGAAATTGAATGAGAACAAGAGTTGCAAAGCCAAGGCCAACAGGGGTCAGATAGTAACCACAAATTAGTGACATATGATGGCTGTAACAATTGGCACTCTGCCTCTCTGAGGGATGTGAGGGAGTGGTGGGACCAGGGTGACTGGGAACTCATGCCTACTAATGGCAGCCATTATTGCTCAGCTCCAGCTGAGTTGTGACCTGCAAGCTCAATGTTGCCACATCATCTGATTTTTCAGAAGAAGCCAGATATCCAGATCTGCATGTGAAATTACATATTTTAAAATATTTTCCTCCAGTTTAAAAAAATTTTCATGCAGGCTAATGAAAATCCAAAGAAAATCCATTTGTGAGCCTGAAGTCAGGTTTGTGACCTCTGGAGTTGGTAGAATCTGCAGCTCCTCTGCTGTAAGAATCTGGGATTCCCTGTGGTCTGCTTAGCAAGCTGGAATTTGGAATAATTAATTAATCTCTGCTATGGTTTGAACCTTTGCGTCTTTCCAAAATTCATGTTGAAACTTAATCCCCAATGCAATGGTATTCAGAGGAGGGCTCTTTAGGAGATGATAAACCATGAGGGATTCACAATCATAAATGGAATTAGTGCCCTCATAAATTGGCTCCAAGGAACTAGCTAGCCCCTGCCCCTTCCACCATGTGAGGATGCAGACACAGGGCAGCATCTTTGGAGCAGAAAGCCCTCACCAAACCCCAGATCTGCTGTTGCTTTGATCTTGGACTTCCAAGCCTCCAGAACCATAAGCAATAAATTTTTGTTGTTTTTAAATTATCCAGACTAAGGTATTTTTTTATAGCTGCAGGAGCAGACTAACACAACATACTATTAACTGAGGGTACACTTAGCAATATTAATATGTTTATTTATGATAACCTCTTTTAAAATTAAATCCTTTATTAAAATAATATTAGCAGTTTTAAGTGCTATTAAGGTAACACAATATTTGCATTTAGGAGGCTGTATGAAAGTCATTTATTCAGACATTTGTAGCAGTGATAAAATCTTAAAAGTATTTGTTACCAGAAGTACTTTACTCATTTTTTTAAATCTTAATTTCAGTGCAGAACCTATCTATAGCCCTGGTGGCTCATAGCCAAATGCAAGAACACCGTGTAAGCTCCCTCTGCCCTGCATTTGATAGTGTGTAGGATAGGACTCTAATTGAATGGGTTGAGCACACCTGTCCTCCTTCAACTATTCCCTAGATTCGTGGCTAGGATGGGAGATTACCCTGTTTCCAGCCAGACTCTCCCTTCAACACTGACTTGGGAATTTCATGTTTCATCGACTGCTCAGCCTGGCCTGGCTTCCTTTGCCTCCTTCTTGCTTACGGCAGGCTCTGGGGACTCTCCTGTCCTGCTGAGCTGCCCACACCCAGGGCCTCCCTCCAGGGGCCTCTTCCTGCCAAGGCTGGCCTCTCGGTTGTCCAGAGCCTCCTCACCCCCCTTCCTTAGAAGCCCTGAATACAAGTGCTCAGACTCTGTTTATGTGCATGGATTTTCTGTCATTCACTGTGGGATACAGACAGAGGGTTGTAACTTTCACCAGCTTGGTGAGACATGTCCTAACCTCCCGAGTCCTTAGAGTCCTGGTGCCGGGATTCTGATTTTCCACTGTCCTAGTGTTTCTGGGCCCTCAGCCTCATGTTGACCCTCTGTTCAGAAGCAGTGAATCCTGGAGAAGCCACCGGCCCAGTTGGCTGTTGCTCCCACCCTGCATCTGTGGGAACAGTCTGCATATCCATGGAAGACCAAGAGCTGGGCATCTTCCCTACCTGGAAATAAGCTTCTTTTGCCCTTCTCTCACTCAGCCTCGTGTGGAAGTATAGGAGGGTGGGGCTATTTGCCAGGCGGTAGTTGGAGGATTAGCAGTTAACCCTCCCACAGATGGCTACTTCCCAGGAAGCTCTGTGGGAGGCACTCAAGAACTTCCACATCTTTACCTTGTGAGTCTCTTTCCTCAACTGTAAAATGGGGGTGAGCACAGTGGCTCCGTCACTTCTTGGAGTTGTTGGGAGAATCAGTGAGATGTGTGTGTGCCTCTAAAGCTCCTGGCACAGTGCCTGGTACAAAGGAAGGTGTCATAAGTCAGCAGGGGTTGTTGTCATTATCAGCAGGAAGACCCCAATTTACACGGGGCTGACCCCTCTTGGGACAGCTCTAGTGAAAGGGTCTGCCATGGTGAGGAGCAGGAAGTCTGGCCCTGGTCCTTCTGGAGGACCTTGTGGATCTGCTGCTCACGGTCATCTCCCTTAAGCAGTTCCCTAGTTCATGCATCAAGAGGGTGCTCTGGCCACTCAGTGCCTAGTTTGTGGTGCTATTGGCCCATGCTTGTCATAATGCAGATGCAAGTCTTAGGAACTGCAGGGGTTGGGGGGGAGGTATTGTAAAATTATTGAATACCTGTGATGGCATAGGCCTTGACCAATCAGAACAGTGTGTGCTGCTGTGAACTCCCACCACATCCCACCTACAACACTAACATGCAGAGGCCATGACCAAATCCTCACTTCCCCAGTGACAATTTTGTGTTACACGCTAACCTTGGATTGAATCAATATATAGAGCCCTCTCCATGGCAAACGTTAAACAATGTTATAAGACAGCAAGGAACACTATCCACAAAGTGAAGAGACAACCTGCAGAATGGGAGAAAGTGATTTCAAGCTTCACATCAGACAAAGGACTAATATCCAGAATATACAAAAAACTCAGTCAACTCAACAGGAAAAAAAGCAAATAACCCAATTGAAAAATGGGCAAAGGACCTGAATAGACATTTCTCAAAATAAATCATACAAATGGCCCACAAGCACATGAAAGAATATTTAAAATCACTAATCATCAGGGAAATACAAATTAAAACCACAATGAGATATCATCTCACTCTGGTTGGAATGGCTGTTATCAACAAGACAAAAAATAAAAAATGCTGGCTAGGATGTGAAGAAAAGGGTCCTCTCCTGTATTGCTGGTGGGAATGTAAATTGGTACAGTCATTGTGGAAAATAGGATGGAGTTTCCTCAGAGAACTAAAAATAGATCTACCTTATGATCCAGCTATCCCACTACTGAGTATAGACCCAAAGGAAATGAAATCAATATATCAAAAAGACATCTTCACTCCCATGTTCATTGCAACACTGTTCACAATAACCAAGAGATGGAATCTACCTAAATGTCCATCAAGGATTGAATGGATTAAAACAAAACAAAACTGTGGTATATATACACAATGGAATACTATTCAGCTATAAAAAGAAATGATATCCTATCATTTGCAGCAACATGAATGGAACTGGAAACCATCCTGTTAAGTGAAGTAAGGCAGGCACAGAAAGACAAACACCTCATGGTCTTACTCATATGTAAAATCTAAAAAAAAAAAAAAAATTGTTCTCACAGGAGTGGGGAGTAGAAAAGTTTTTCTCACAGAGGTTGGGGGGGCAGGGCGTGTAGGCCAGAGGAAAGAGAAGTGGTGGACTAATGGGTACAAAACTATGCTATCTACCCTAAGTGAATCACTGAGCAGTATGTGCACACATTGAAACAACACACTGTACCCCACAAATAGGTACAAGTAAATGTTAAAAATGCTTTTTAATTAAGAATTGTTTTAAATTTCATAATCATTTAAATGTCAACCTATTTGTAGTCATGCACTCTCCTAGGACACAAAAACTCACTTATTAAAAAAAATGTGCAGATTGGTGAAATGCCCTCACCATTGTACCTCCTGCCTGGTGAGTTCCCTTCCAACTCTCCTTCCTGAGTTTAGGTTGCAGAAGGGTGTGCACATCTGTTTGAGTAGCAACAACTGACATGGACAGGCTAAGTGGGTGACAAGCATTGTGTCCTTTGACTCTTCACAGTATAGCTCTGGCATAGGTGACATAATTTCCTGAGGAAACTGAGGGGCTGAGAGGCTTATGAAGATGCCCCAAGGGACAAAGGTAGCTGGTGGCCCTGCTGGGATTTAAGCCTAAGTCTATGGACTAGAGAGCCTTGTTCTGACTTGATCTTGTTATCAGGCCTCACACACCTGAACACAAGCTACTGTTTCACTTGAAATGTACAGCACAGAAGTGGATGCACAGAACATGTGGCTGTCTCAGGATGCCCCTACTTTGCTCGCAATTATGACAGCCCCTGTTTTCAACCCATCATAAGGTAAATGGTGAGCGATGACCAGTGTGTGTTCATGGGAAGAGGTGATCCTTTGTAGCATCTCTCCTAGTCTGCATGCACTCTGCTCATCAGGGGCTCACATGACACAGTGTTTAAAATCCTTGGATTTGTAGTTAGTCAAACTTCAGTTTGTTTGCCAACTCCACCACCTTAGAAGTGTGCATGACCTTGGGTGAGTCACTTTATCTCTCAGTTTCATTTCTGCACCTGTGCATGCATTATTTGAGCAAAGTGTATGAATCTCTGAGTGCGGCTGCCATATGCTGCTTTATGCTACAGACGGGGCTGAGGAGCTGGATCCCTGGAAGTATCTGCTCTCGTGGAGGTCATGGTGTTGTGAGGGAGTGACCAGTGAGCAGATGAGGGTACAAGAGTGCAATAACTGCAAAACGGGCAGGGCTGCAAGGGTCTAGGGGAGCAGCCACCCTGCCCCACAGCCTCCTGCCCCACACCGCCCATTCTTGAACAGCTTCCTTCTTTCCCAATAAAGAATATTTCTCCTATTCACAAAAGCCCTTCAACATACCACCTCCTCCATAGACTCTATCTCTTTTTTGTGATCTGTCCCTGTTGAAGACACCTTATAGCTGTCATGAGCTAAGCTCCCTCACTCATGCCACATTACACCTTATTGACCACGGAGGCTCCATGTGTCACTCATCCATGTGTCCCATGCAGCTCACTGCCGGGCACAGGGGAGGGGCTCAGTAGATGTTTATGGATATCAACTAGGAAAGTGCTCCCAATGGACTCTGCTGTTCCTTAAGCTTCCACTGGTGCAGGAACTGAACATGGGGCTAGCTCGAGTTGACTCTACAGGGCGCTTTAGGTGCACTGGTGTTGGTGACCACATGGGATCCTTTTGCCATTTTAATCCTAGTTATTGCTCAGCACCGACAGTTTTCCTAAGTAATCAGATTGATCCAGGAAAAATGTAAGCATCTTCTCATGTAAGGACAAAGTAAATGTACCTGCAGAAATTCAGCGAAAGAAAACATTATTAGTGAAAATCATATTTTACTCTGTCGTTGCCAGTGGTTAATTTTCATTTATCCCATCACCAAGCATAGCAAGGTGAAAACTTTGCTACTTCCAGGCCCGCTGCTGGGAAATGTGGAAGCGTCTCTGACCTTGCTTTCTTCCTCCTCCTGTTCTACCCCCAGTAGAGCATGTGGCTTCCATGTTCCACCATGTGACATCCCAGCAGTTTTGCAAGTGGTAGCTCTTGATTCTCATTTAATTCAAAGGCTTCAGAGGGACTGTGATGAGTCACATTTAGAGATGGATTGTGTCCTCCATGGAAGGAACAAAATGGCCCTTTCAGAAATGGAGATCTGTGTGTGTTCATCCAGCTGCTGAAGTCAGCACATTGTTCTGGTGAATGTAAATATGGAAGGAATGTCCACGCCCATCCATCTTGTACTTACATATAACCATGTTAGAAACATGTGCTTCCGAAGGGCAAATGTCTTATAGCACATAAAGCAGTATGCAAAAAGATATCATATGAATGTGTAAGTAAACAGAAGAAAACAGTTGTTTATAATGTAATGACTGGAAAGTTAATTCTAAAACAAAATTTTCAATGCATCTTAAATGTTCATGTTATTGGGGTAATGATCTGAGCTGGAAGAATGGCTTACATATCTGTCAATATCTGCAAAGTGCACATATTCAAGATAGCCATTAGTTGGGAAAAGGAAAGCAAACTGCGGTAAGTGTGAGGAGCTTGTTGACACGCTGAATCTGAACTCCACATCAGTTAAGTGGTTTATGTGTCGTGTGGTGGGGACCATCTTTTATGCCAGCTTTATGACATTTCTGCTTGGTATTATAATTTCATGAAATTTATCATTCAATTAAGGCTGTAGATATTGATAAGATGATTTTTAAATGTTCAACATTATAATCTTTACAGTAAAAAAACCCTGCTTGGTGGACACCCATTGATAAGAGAGACAAGACACCCTGGGGACTCACCTCGCAGTCACGTGTGGACGGGGTCTCAGTTAATGCCTTTGAACTGACCTTCATTCAGATAGTGCCTCTCTGTTTAGAGTTCAGAGGATGTTGAAAAGATAATTGAATCTAAAACATGGGTAAAACAGGAAATTCTTTTTCTCAGGATAGGTGTGTGTGGGGAGAGGTAAAGAAAAATATAGGAGCAATTACAGTTTTAATTATTTATAGCCACAGTGTGCTAGGTTCTAACTCTGTTACTGATTAACAGGAAAACATAAAATAAGAGAAATAAAATAAATTAAATATTGATTGACAAAAAAATTTTAGTAGCCTAATTTTCTTTTTCCTTCAAAACACTTAAGTGCCTAGGGTACTTAGGATTGATTTCCAGAAGTGATCCCCAAAATAGCCTCTTTGAAATAAAATAATATTATTTCAAATTGTCAGGCCACGGGATGAAAAAAAAAAAAAAAAACTACAATGCTTTTGTTCTCTCTCTTTGATATGTACAGTTGAAGGTATTTCTCATTGCAAACTAATATTTGCTTCTATCATGTGACATTAAAGCACTTTCATATTAAACATAGTAATAAAGGATCATACTTCTTAGCCTTAGGCATCTCAGAGGAAACAAATGTTGAGCATTGTAGAAAATGTCTTATTAGTCAGGATGCTTGATTTTAAGGGTCAGGTTTATTTTTTGTTAGGATGGAAATTGCTTTGAGGCATTTTTTCAATATGCCAGGTATGAAACATACTTTTGGGAAGGCATGGAACAGAACAGTTTTCCTCAAAAAGTGCAGGACAAGGTCTTTAAACCTCTGTGCCAAGCACAGTGCTGGACATGGAATACGTGCTTAGTCAGGGGTTCTTGAGTGACTTGATGGTCTGCATTCCATGGCTTACCTGTGTCTAAAGCAACCTATTTCATGGCTAATCCTTCAGATTAAGCCAAGGGCTTTGTTCTTAGGGGTAGACAGGGGCTGGTACTCTCCAAGTGGTGACTGAATCAGAAAGAGCGACAAGGGTATTTCAAGCCAGGATAGTCCCAGCACACATAGTTTTATACTGCGGGGTTGTAAGTCTGGCCGGCTAGATTCATAATATTACCAAAAGTTTAAAGGAATCATAATATTATTAAAAGTGAGTATTATAGAATCATGGCATATTTTTTTAAAGGTGACATGAGTTATTCCAATGTTCTCATTCCTCAGCTGAGGGTACTGGAGCCTAGAGAATGTATACAGCTTGCCCAGAGGACCAGAAAGAATACGAGATTTAGGGCCAGAAGAACCTGGACTTGAACCTTGTTCCATAATTTTGCACCAGTTATTTCGCTTCTCCGAGTCTGAGTTTACTGACCTGTAAAAGGGACTGATGACAGTGGCCACCACCGGGCCTGCTGTGAGGACGACATCTCTGCTCGGCATCTTCCCTCTGCCCCTCCAGGTCCACACCCCACCCTTCCTGACCCTGCTCTGCCCTGGGAGGCTGATTAGGAAGGATTCTATCCATGGGCTCCTGGGCTCTCTGGTCCATTGGGTTTGGCTAATGGGGAGCCCCAAGGAGAGTTGGAGGGACAGAGGGGGAAGACAGTGAGGGCTGGGAACTTGCTCTTCCTGCTCCCTCCCTGTGAGTCACCTTGGGCTGGCTGAGTGTCTTGGTGGAGGGAGGTCACTGCTCATTTCAAGACAGCCTTTCCCTTGCAGTGATCGTGGCTCTTTCCAGGATCCAGCAGCCACTCCCTGGTCTCGTCCCTGTGCGTCCGACACGACAGCAGCTGGGCTGCTCCAGCCCTGCGTCAATGCACTGTCTCTGATGGTCTCCCTGTACCCCCCTCTCTGTAAATGGTCCCTTTGTAAATAAATCTTTGCCGAATTATTCCAACTTGGGTGTACCATCTGTTTCCCGTTTGACTATGAGCCCGTTAGACCAGAGCCTGGTCCATAGTAGGTTCCTGGTGTGTGAATCTGTTGCTAGTAGGAGTAGCAGTGTGCTGATCGTAGCAGAGGAGGTGATGGTGCTGGTATCTCTGAGGCCACACAGCCGATCTCATGCAGAGCTTGTGGGAAGTGCCCCCTCCAGACCTCACTTCTTTCTCGTCTATTGCTCTTTGTGGCCACAGGGAGAAACAAACCTCAAGCAGATTCCATCCTGTATCTGGTGTTCTGTGCTGTTTCATCCTGCCATAGACAGCTGGAAGTGTAAAGAAGATCATCAGAATGCACTTGAGGGTTATTATCATAATTTAGCCAGTGTCCGTGTACAACACCACTTGCACAAAACCTAGAAGACAAGAACCGAAAGGGATCCAGGAGTCCCTGGCTCTGTCTCTGACTTGCAGTGTGACGTGGGAGAGTCACTTTGAGTGTGTTCCTCAACCCCGTGTGAGGCAGAGTATTCGTGAACACTGAATGCATCAGAAATGGAAAATTTTAATAAAATCAATTCAGTGTATACTGATGAGCTTTAATTTTCTATTATCCATTGTGGTGGAAAATGTAAAAGAGAATCACTAAGGATCTTAATAGGAGTTATTTTACAAAATCAATTGCAATATTTTAATACAAATATGCACTTAATGTGTTACTAATGTTTTGGCGAATTTTTATTGGCTAGTAATGTATCCTTCAAGACAGTTTTGATAAACAAATTTAGAAAATAATTATAAAACATAATGAAAGGCTATTTCCAGCATTTTTATCAGTTTTTAACCTCTCCTATTTGATGTGGTTTGCCTGTGAGTTTTCGTTTGTTTTGTTTTTTATAACATGACATAATAGTGTGATATTCTCACAGTTTATTGCATGCAAGATTTTAAAAAAAACAAACTCCTTAGAAGTTAGCTTTTGAGCATTTAATAAAAGGAAGTGATAATCACTACACAATGTCTGGGGTTCACTAAGAAAAAGCCATACCTGAATAACATCATTCTCTTGGTTTTCTTGTGTTTAGATGGTAGTCATAGGAATGCTGCACATTTCTTTCTCCTGAAGGTCTCTGCTGCACATTTCTTTCTCCTGAAGGTCTCTTGGGCACTTTGCTACACCTTTCTTGATGTTCTCATTTATAAGATAAAGATACGTGAGCTGAACAAACACTAGAATAAGAATCAGGATTCTAGTTCTGTTTTGTTTATCTTTAATTTTTTTTCTTTTATTGAGTTGTGTGAAGTCCTAAAGAGAATGGGGATAGTGTCAACCTGTTGGAGGACCCTAGGGGCATGCTTTCTCTATCCTTGGCCCTCCCACTGTTTCTTTCAATTTTGTAGATGTTTGTTTTCAATAGTTACAGACTCACAGCAAGTTTCAAAGGTGCGTACAGGGGTGTTTCATGTACCCTTCATTCATCTTCCCCCAGTAGTAAAATTTTCAGTACACCATTACAGTACTATGTCAAAACTAGAACATTGACATTGATACGGTCCACAGAGGTTACTGTGATTCAACCACTTCTTAAAAGTTATTTGGCTACTCTAGGTTGTTTGCATTTACATGTTAATGTTAGAATCATCCTGTCAACTTCTGTTAAAAAGCCTTTTGGGGATTTTGACTGGCATTGGGTTGACTGTATAGATGAATTTGGGAGGAACTGACATTTTACAATATTGAATCTTCTAACCCATAAACAAAGTACGTATCTCCATTTATTTCATTATGCCATTAATTTATCTCTGCAAAGTTTTGTAGTTTTTAGTGTACAGGTCTTTTATATCTTTGGTCAGATTTATCCCTAGGTATTTCATAATTTTAATGATATTTTATAAATTGCACTGTTCTTAATTTCAGTTTTCAGTTATTCACTGATAATACATAAGCATACAATAGATTTCTGTGTACTGATCATGTATCCTGCAACTTTCGTAAACTCAATGAATAGTTGTAGAAGTTTCTTTTAGATTGAATTTTATACACAGACTCTTGTGTAGTCTTTGAAGGAAGACACGCTTACTTTCCTCTTTCCACTCTGAATGCCTTTTTGCTCTTGTAACAATGGACAGAACCTCCACACAAAGGTGAACACCACCCACCCTGGGTGCACCCATTGGTTTTAGGTTGGAGTATCCTCCATGCAAACACCCTGAACAAGTTTTAGCGTATGCTCCTTCTCCTACTACCCTGGCAAAATTCATGTCAGGATAATACATTTACTAACATGAACACACACTCCTGATTTCATTAATACCACCAAGAAAGTTTATTCGCTGAAGTTTTGACAGAGTGAAGGCACTGATTTCAGACTGGAAACAGAAAACTGAAGAGAACTACTTGGATATTGGAGAAAAGAAAGTAGATGGAAAGGTTGCCTGGTCTTCAAGGTGCACAAGAGAGATTTGTAGGAGGGAAATGGGATGATTCACATTTCCACTAAGATTTGAATGTGGCCACATTAGCTTGGAGGGATTTTAGGGAAGACATCAACAATACTAGATAATGGTGAGGGCTGGGAGACAGCAGAATGAATCACATAAGAGGGGAGGCCCTGGGGAAGGGTTTGAAGGTACCACCCTCTCTCTTCCATGTGCACCATGAGAATTGAACATGGGAAGATGAGGAGGGGTGGCAGTTCAGTTTGAGATGTATCTTTGGGGAGTGATAAATAAACAGCCATTGCATTGTTCTCCCCTGCTGCTATGGGTTAAATGTGTCACCCAAACATTCATGTGTTGGAAATTTGATCCTCACTGCAACATTGTTAAGAGGGTGGGATAAACAAATATGGTATTTGAATGGTGGGGACTTTGAGAGGTGATTTGATTGTAGGGACTCTGTCCTCATGAATAGATTAATCCATTCATGGATTAATAGGTTAATGGTTTAGTGGGTTATCATGGATGTGAAGTGGTGGATTTATAAGGAGAGCACATGAAAGTTCTCTTGCTATTCTCACCGTATGATACCCTGGTTGCCATGGGCCTCGGTAGAGTTTCCAGCAAGAGGAAGGCCCTCACCAGATACACCCCCTGGACCTTGGACTTCCCAGCCTCCAAAACTGTAAGAAAAAAATTTCATTTTCTTATAAGTTACCCACTTTCAGGCATTCTGTTATAAGCAACAGAAAAAAGATTATACTCCTACTGACATGTGAATAGAACAGAATAAAGATGTATTTCACAAACGTTCTGTTTAAGGACTGGATAGTAATTACTTTAGGGTTTATAGACATAGTCTCTGTTCCAACTACTCAACTCTACATTTTTAGCACAAAAACAGCTATAGACAAATACTTGAAAGAGTGAATATGTGTTCCAGTAAAACTTTATGAACATTGAATTCTGAATTTCATCTTTTATGTGTCATGAAATATTTTTTCTTTAATTTTTTTGAACATTTGGAAATGTAAAAAACCATTTTTAGCTTGAGGTTCATATAAAAACAACCACATAAATTTGTTGGATTCAAGTAGGATGAGTCACATCACCACAGAGATGTAGGAATGGCCACATTACCTTGGAGGGATTTGGGACAAGACATCCAAATACTAGGTAATGGAGAAGGGTGGGAGAAAGCAGAATGAACCACTGATGCAGTAGCTGTGGGGAATGATTTGGAGGAAACTCTGTGGCATGATAGTCAATGGAATTAAACAAGGGGAGAGGAGGAGGAATGGCAGGTCTGTTTGGGAAGACTCTTTATGTAGTGTTAAAGAAACCTCCTTTCTCCAATCACAGCATCTTAGCCTCTCCAGTATCTCCCTTCCTCCCTTGTCTATGTATGTGTTAGAGGTGGTGCTTTGTGGTATCTAAGCCAATCCAGAGCTACCACTGGCTGAAGCTGTGCCTGCATGACCAAACAAAGCTTAAGGGTGTGGATCCCCATTACCCCCAGGAGAGTACATATAGGGAGGGTGGGAGGCCTGGGACAGACAACTGAGAGACTAAAATTCAGCTAAGGAAATCTGCACACCAAAGGAGGCTCACATAGATATGCAAAGACCAACCATAAGCACACCAGAGGGAAGAAGGAGGTAAAGATCCTCTGTCCATTCAACAACAATGAAAGTGACAAGGTCAGATGACACTACCCATGCTCCTCCTCTTCATCTCTATAGACTCCCACCTCACAATCGATCGTTAGTGTCTTCTTCTCTGGCACAAACCCCTCTATTAACCCATACCCTTTCTCATAAAGCCCTCTTTCCCATCCAGTCTTAGTTCCTCTTCTCCCAAAGTAATGCCTTATGGCCTCTCCCTGGTTTCTTCCCAGATGCAGAAAATACACACGAAGGTTAAAACAGTCCTTCAACAGAGTCTAAAGAACACAAAGCAACCAAAAATCCAATAATAAGTTTTTTACTATAGGGCGAATAAGAAAAGAAATCCAAATCAGCTAGAGAATAAAAAAGAGACCCCAGAGAGCTCCATTGATCCAAGAAATGCCCTGAGAAGGACAGTGGACAGAGACCTAGACCTATCTTCAGAATCTCCAAAGGAGGCTGCGGAGAAATAGTTAATCATAGAAAGATCAAATCTGACAAATACAGTGTACACCAATGGCAATGATCAACACAAAATCAAGTTTTAAAAGGAAATGTCTGTATGCAACTCTCTCTGTTCTCTGATGTTGGGGAGGCAGGGAAGGATGGGAAAAAGCAGGTGTTTGAAAAGGGAGAGGCATGGAGTCCTACAGAGTTGGGAGTCAGACCTACCAGTTGAACGCTAGCCAGACATTGTAAATAAGAACTGGGGAAGGATTAAGCAATGAAGACATTTTTTTTCTTAAAAGTTTATCTTACTGTTGAGAAAGAAAAGCACTTGGTGTTTCTTGTAGTGTGTGTGTGTTGGGGGAGTCGGGGGAGGTGGGAAGATCTGTAAGGTACGTAAGATGACAGTGACACTCTTCCCAAAAGGCAGAGAACAAAAGTATATGCAGGCCACCTTCCTCATAGTGGTGCATGTTGTACCCCACCTGATGCTATAAGGAACTAAAGGCCCTCAGAAGGATCAAAAAACTTCCCCTACAGAAAGTCACTGACAGCATCTTCACACACTAAAATAATGGTGTGTGGAAGGCACAGTCCCGAAACTAATCAGGGCACTTTCTTGTTAAGAAACTTGAGGTGGAGCAGTGACTTACCAAGGGCAGGGGAGTGGGAGTGATTGGCCTCAACTACAGGCAATACAGGGGGAGCACAGTTTATAGAAAATTTTAATGCAAAAATAAAGCAGTAAAATCTGGTCTTTTTATTATCAACTCCATACTCAAGCATTTCTAAATAATGTTGGTGATTAAGTATTCTTCCCCTGAAAAAATATCGTTTTTGTTGAGGGTGGATTTGGTGGAGTGATTTTGACACCAAGTGTAGAGGGTTGAGTTATTCATATCTTTTGAGTTAATTATTCAGGACTTTCTCCTGTTTACTCATTCACTCCTCTTCATTTCCGCTCACCAGTTTTGTCCTGCTTCTCTTCTTAGGCAATCATTCTAATGCATTTGATGCATATCTTACTCTATGCAAGGGTATTAATGAAATGCATATTATTGGTTTTGGGCATTTGTTTTTAATTTATGTATTTGTTAATATTTAATGCTTCACTCAGCCCTGTTTTTAAGATTCATCTGTATTCCTATGAAATTGCCTAATCTGTTGTTCCCTTGTGAATGAATATGTCACACACATTCTTTTTACTTTGTAAATGTTAGAAAGATATCTGAATTTTAAATATATATACCCCTCCCCAGTATATGTTCTGTTTGATTTATATCTTAGAATTTCTTTTTTATTTTGGAGTAACTATAAATAATATCATGTGTTTAATTTTGGTTTCTACATATTCATTGTTAGCATGTAGAAGAGTGATTGATTTTTTAAATCATTGTAGATAACTGTAGGTTCACATGCCATTGTAGAAAATAATACAGAGAGATCCCAGTGTATCTATTACTCAGTTTCCTTCAATGATAACATCTTGCAAATGTATGAGTATAGAACAATATTAAAATGAGGAAATTGATGTTAATCCAGTACATCTACCTTACTCACATTTCACCAGTTTTATATATGCTCATTTGTGTGTGTGTGTGTTTAGTTATATGAAAATTTATCATATGTGAGAAATACAATAATAAAAATACAAGAGTTTTATCAATGTAAGAATCTCTTTTGTTGCCCTTTAATAAGCACACTCATTTTCTTTTCCCCCCAAGTTCATAACCACTAGAAACCACTGTTCTCCACCCCTATAATTTTGTCATTTTGAGAACGTTGTATAAATGAAATTATTCAGGATGTTATACTTTGGAATTGGCTTTTTTCACACAGCATAAATCTCTGGGGACTTACTGAGGTTGTTGCATGTATCAGTAGTTCATTCCTTTTTGCTTTTGAGTGTAGTATTCCATGGTACAGATGTATCACAGTTTGCTTAATCATTCCACCTGTTGATGGATACCTGGGTTGTTTCTAGTTTTTGGCTATTTTTAGTAAAACTGCTACTACCATTCACATGCAAAATTTTCTGTGAATATAAGATGTCATTTGACTGGAATAATTACCCAGGAAGGCAATTTCTCAGTAGTATGGTAATTGATGTATTTAGTCTTATAAGAAAATTTCAAAACTTTCTAATGTGGCTGTGTAATTTTATATTCCCATCAGCAATCCATGAGTGATCCATTTTCTTTGCATCCTCACCACGTTTCTATTTTTGTCACTTTCTTTTTAAAAAATTAGCCTTTCTGATAAGTGTATAGTGATATCTAATTGTGACCTTAATTTGCATTTCCATGAAGGCAAATGATGTTGAACATAATTTAATTGCTTATTTAATGTACATATGTTTTCAGCACTCTCTTTCTGACAAATTCATGATGAGGCTCAGAAAAAGGATATTGATAATATATGTATCAAGTATGAAAAATGACACAAGTATTGAAAGATTTCTCTGAAAACAGAATCTAAATGCAATAAGAGTCTTAATAGGCTAGACTCTGGAACACTAGAGACATGGCTTTAATCAAACAAGAAAAAGTTTACCAGGGAAAATTTGAATCGTCTGATCTTGGGGTCGCAAACCTAAAATCTTGTGAATAAGATGAGAGACATTTGGTTTAATAGTAGTATAAAAAAATATCAACCCAGAGATTTTTGATTGATAGTAAATATAATTTGAGCCAAGGGTGTGAAAATGCTGTCCAAAAGTACTAGTACCTTTGACTGAGTTTCATGGAAATGCAGCATCTAATACAAGAGGTGGCATTCTCCTTCTGTTCTGTGTTGATCAGACTCTACTTGGAGAACTGTTTCCAGTTTGTGGGCCTTATACTTTAAAAGAAATGGAGGTGAATTAAATTATAACTAGAAGACAGGGAGAAATCTGGGTGATGATGGGACTTGAAAAGTTGTCTTAGGGCAAATAATGGAATAACTGTATCAGGAAGGGTCCTGATGAGAAACAGAGGATACACCCATAGAATAATTTGAGGAGAGATTAATCAATAACTAACCTCAAAGGAATGGAAGACTATAAAGAAACCACAAGAAATAAGTGGTGTAACTTGGAGTTGGAAATAGGAGGGCAACTGCTACTAACCCTAGACTGCATAGGGAGAAGGAAGAGACAGTTACTCAAACCTGGGGAATGAAGCAGTTGTATGGAGAAAACCGCCAGTAAAAAGTAATGATCTGGGTAAAGGGATGAAATAAGACCACAAAAATCCTGCAAGTAGGGAGCAAGAAGAATAAGTACTCTGACTTAAACCTCCTTCTTCCCTCCATTCATCGGCTGGGGCTTCACATTGGCCCAAACTAAGCAGAAGTCTGCAAGAAAGTCCATGGTTCATATGAGCCAGACTTTTGGGAGCACCTGGCAGAGTGAAGAGTGGAGGGTGGATCTGGTGCGGCAGATGGAGGATGTAATACAAACATTGAACACAGAGAAGCAAAAGTCTTAAGAAAGATCACAGGATCTTTCTTTTGCTCTCTGATACGAGGTCATGTATAAGCAGGTTAAACTCAGATTCGTTGAGTATCATACCTCTGATTACTAGTACAACAGTAGGGAATTTAGGGGGAAGTGGCATAAACTCTATTAGGCACTTGCTCTGGAAAAGATGTTTACAAAATACTCAATTGTGATTTAGGGACATTGTCCTCTTTCCTGTAGGCATGACTGTTTCACCATACTTGTCACTCTCTACATAAAAATGTCTAACACTTCAAACTATATTACCCCTGGCAGAAAACAGAAAGTTGTTGTGTTTGTAAAGCTTGATATCAGCTGAAAATGAAAAGAGTTCTCTGATGTACAAACTTGAACAGTAAGGAGGATGTGAGGTAACTTGACTGCTAATTCCCTGAAGGTTTAGATTGGCTTGTTTGCTCTGCTGTCATCAGGGCATAGCGTGGAGCCCAACACACAATAGACAACCAGTAAATATTTGCTGAATGATGATGGCACAAGCATAGAAAGTGAGGGGTAGCTTGCTGATGGAAAAAAAGACAAATCTCAACTCATGTTAGATGTGGTTCTAGTCTCAGCTCTGGCTATAACCAATAGTATAATATTGGGCTAGTTAAATAGATGCTTTTGAAGGTGATGTTCATGTATCTAATTCCATAAATCTAGATTTAGTCATTAAAAGTTTAGGTCTTTAGCTCCTCTTATGTAGCACATTAATCTGAGTATAGAAACATTCCAGGTATCCAAGATAATTAAATAAGTTTCAATAACTGAAGATTCAATAGAGCACAGAGGCTGATTTCTACCCAAAGAAAGGTTCTATGCATAGACAGTAGATATACTTATCTTAATTATATCATTATTTTATTTTAAATTAGACTAACTTTTAAAACATTCTATTTAGTATATTTCAAACCAATGCACATTTAAGCCAAGAATATTTCCTTTGAATTGAAATGCTGCACTACCAGTGAATAACATTAATACTAATAATGTATAACATTCCAAATAACTATAACATTTGTTTAACATTTATAAAATATTAAGCACTTCACATAAATAATGTAATTTAACCCTCACAACCAGCCTATGATCCTAGTAATTTTGTTATCACCATTATTAGGGAATGAGGGGTGGAAGCCATGTAGTAAGCGGTGAAGTTGAGATTCAAACCCATGCAGTCTTGAGTAAAGAATCTCAACTCTTATATAAGCACTATAAATGTTAACATCACTTGACTTTTCATCAGAGAGTTAAGGGTAAACGTACATGTTTCCTTTTTAAAAATTTTTATTGACACATAATGATTGTACATATGTGCGAGGTACAGGGTAATATTTTGATATATGTATACACAGTGATGATCAAATCAGGCTAATTAACATGTTTTATATAATATAAATTCAAAGGTATTATGATTGTGTGTTTTAGTTTTAGAACTTGCCTTACAGAATTTTCCTTTTTATCGTACTGATATCTAAAGATACTAGAATTCATGCATTTCAGATATGGCTTAGGAAAATATGCATGCAGTAGAAAAATTCCCTTGCAGAATGCAGTAGCTGGGTTAATTGAGAACAATTACCATAACTGACAGATATGACCATAAGCTAGTATCGTACAAGTTCTGTCAATTAATAATGTGCACTTGGATGAATGTGTGGTGTGCTCCCTGATTTATGGCGTTTTACATGGGGCAGACCTCATTCATCACAGGGGTTGTCCGTCTTCCGGTGTGCGTGCTCTCTCATGTGGAACTAATCTACTCCTGATTGTTGCTTTGAATGAGAGATTTTTCTTTTCTTTAAGGAATTCCATATATTTCCCATGCACTTTGAAAATTTGGTGTTTTGTAGGTCCTACTTTCAGTTAGGCCTTTGCTCTATATCTTACTGTTTTTCTTGTTTTTCACAATACTAATAACTAGATAACACAGAGAAAACACAATGGTTAATTTAATCATCACTCTTTACATTTGAAGGGCTAACGCTACATCAAATATTTCTTAATTCATATAAATAATAGTGGTAGTAAATTTTCATTGTATATTTCTGATGGCCTGTGATGACATTTTAAGACCCAAGTGTATTACCCTCTATGTAAACTTAATAGAAAACACAGGAAGACCAAATTAGACAGAGATGCTATCCAGTCTTTAGATGTCAGACCTATACATATAAAAATATGCTGAAAAATTATAGAAAGTCCCCTTTTTCCTTAAGATTCTTTTGTCCAACAATATTCTCTATTAAGTAAAAGTAATTTTAGAATAGTATAATATAGTATTTACCAACCAAAGTTTCGAAGCCTGGCACACCTGAGGTCATGACTTTGGGCAAATAATTTCACTTCTCTGAGAGCTATTCTTATCTATAAAATGAGACTGCTAATTCTCATTGTTTTTTCCCCTGAGGATTAAATGTGAAAATATCTGTCCATCTCTGTGATTCATGACTGATCATTGGTATACCCAAGGACATCTAGAAAGTTTTTTTCTTGCATGTCAATTTTGCAAATGAAAGTTGCTCAGGGTCCTATGAAAAATTACTGTAGGCAAAGGACATGTTAGAGATTTGTAACTAAGGAAATAGTGTACACCTGATGTATGTATCTGTAGCTATATCACTATTAAAGATTTGTAGACCCCAAAATGTATTCATGGCTAGACAGTGTGTGTTACCTCTCTCTAGTCAGCGTTCCTCTCATAATAAAGAGTTGCATACCAGGTAGAGTTACTCATCCACACAACTAAAAAGAAAGAAAAAAAAGGTCATAAAAAATGCATCTTCAGATAAAGAGGGAGTGACATCAGCAAGAATAGCAGAGTAGGAAACTCCAGGGCACCATTTCTCATACCTCACTCAAAAAAGCAGCTAGTGAACTGGCAAAAACAGAACAGTCATAAGCAATCTATGTTGAATTCTGGAATCCAGTTAAAAATTACAACAACCAAGGGAAACCATGGTGAAGAAAGAAGGTGCTGCTCTGTAGTGAGAAGAGTGCCGTTGTATTTTAAATTGCCTGCTTATCATTACCAGCATCCCAGATCTACAGTTGTGGTGAGACAGCAACCTGAAACATACAATTCATTCCTGGTGCAGATTGCTAGTGTCAGAGGAGCAATATATATTTTATTCTTAAAGAATGTGGTTGTTGGTTGTAACCTGTCTGGTGGCTTCTGTAAAGGTGGGCATAAAGGCTTCCTTTTGTTTTGCCCAACTTGGAACATTTCCAGGCTGGGACCACTCACTGGGTACCTTTACCTGCAAGTATTTAAAGGGAAAAAATATTGACTGCTGCAGCCCAAGGCAAGGGACAACACTTGGGACAAGCATAGACTCACCAAGAAGCCTGGGAAAGAAAAGGTTGGGAAAGGAGATGCATTTAAAAATAAGGGACTTTGGTAGCTTATATATATACTTGGGAATTGACAAAGCCATGTATATGCCCAGGGTAATATATATGCTCAGAAAAGGTCTGAAAAGACCTAAGCATTTACCTCTGACTGGTGATAGTCTCTGTATAAATAGGAGATAAAGGCTAACTTAGAGTTGTAAACACCTTGGATGAGTGTTGAAGGAATGCCACAACATAAAGTCAACCTGAAAAGACTGGGAGAGTATTTTTTTCTCTTTTAATATTTTGTTGGCTCCAGGAACTTAAAGTAGCTCTGTCAAGAAGCCAGCTGACCACTAAGCTAACAGAACAAACAGTTTAGTGGCCACACATGAAAAAGAATATACGCTTTACAAAAATATGTTGGAAAAGTCAGTAAGCAAGCAAACGATAATAGCCCATGACAGAATGCACAGGAAACCCCAGGGAGGGAGGAGAATCTGATGTCCACATTTGCCATATGATATGGGTTGAATGTGTGTACCCTCCAAAGCCCATGTGGAAGATTGATCCCCAATGTGGCAGTGTTGAAAGGTGGGAACCTTAGAAGGTTGATTGGATTGTGAGGGCTCAACCCTCATGAATGGATCAATCCATTTATGGAGTAATTATTTAATGGTTTCATGGGTTGTTACAGGTGTGGGCTGGTGGCTTTATGAGGATGGCAAGTGAGCATGTTACCAAGCACTCTTGTTCTGCCCTTGTGATGTGATTACCTGCATTACCACAGGACTCTGTAGAGACTCACTACCAAGAAGAAGGGCCTCATGAGATAAACACCTCGACTTTGGACTTCCCAGACTATAGAAATTATAAGAAATACATCTCTTTTCTTTACACATTATCCAGTTTCACACATTCTGTTATAAGCAACAGAAAATGCATGATTACACCACGTGGTAATATTAAAAACATCCAGTTTTCAACAGAAAATTATTGAGACATACAAGGAAACTAGAAAGTATCATTCATTTGAAGGAAAAAGGAAATTAATAAAAACTGTCCATGAGGAAGCTTAGTCATTAGACTTCTAGATAAAGATTTTAAAATGTGTCTTAAATATGCTTAAATTTTTTTAAAAATAAAAGGATGAGAAACTAAAGAAAACCAGAAAAATGACCTCTTAAGAAATAGAAAATATCAATAAAGAGAAAAAAGTTATAAAATTCAAGTAAATAACAATTACGGAGTTAAAAACTACAAAAAACTAAACTAAACTAAAATAAAAAAAAAAAACAACTACTGCAGGGTTTAACCACAGATAAGAGCAGGCAGAAAAAAATTACTGAACTTGAAAAGATTAATTGAGAATATCTACTCTGAGGATCAGCAAGAGAAAAGATTGAAGAAAAATAGAGCCTAAGAGACCTGTAAGATTCCATTAAACTCACTGTATAATGGAAGTCTCAGAAGGAGAAGAGCAAGTGAAAAAGCAGAAAGAATATTTTAAAAAATAATGGTTGAAAACTTCTCAAATTTGATGAAAGACCTGAATTTCTAAATCTAAAAGCTCAATAAATTTTAAGCAGAATAAAGTCAAAGAGATTCACAATGAGATTCATTAAAGTTAAATTGTCTAAAAACAGTAATAAGGAGATAATATTGAAAGGAGCAAGAGAAGAGCATCTTCTTGTCATGTGCAAGGGATGCTTATCTGATTTCTTTTCAGAAGCTATGGGGTTCAGAAAATACTGGGATGATATATTTAAATTTCTGAGAGAAAAAAATTTCTGTCAATCAAGAATTCTACAACTGTCCAAACTATTCTTCAAAACTGAAGAAAAAACAAAGATATTTCCAGATAAACACAAACTGAGGGATTTCATTGCTAGTACGCCTGTCATATAAAAAAGATAAAAGGAGCACTACAGACTGAAATGAAAGGTCACTAGATCATAACTCAAAGCCATTTGAATAATTTCAAAAAATGGCAAAGATGACTGTATAAGTTAATATGAAAGCCAGTAGTATTGCATGGCGGGTTTGTAATGCCTCTTATTTGCTTTTGGTTATTCCTATATGATTTACAGTACAAGTACATACAACATAATACAAAGCTATGCTAATGGATACACAATACATAAAGATATGATTTGGGGCCATAACAACATAAGAGGGGGACGGGGCTGCATAAAAGGTGAATTTTTTGCATACTATTGAAATTAAATGGGTATAATTTAAACATGTTATAAACTTAAAATGTTAATTGTAATCCCCATGGTAACTATTAAAAAAAACCTAAAATAATATGCAGAAAAATAAATGAGAAAGAAAAAGAAATGCTACACTACAACAAAGTCGATTAATCACAAAAGAAATCAGTAATGGAGAAATTGAAGAAAAAAAGCCACAAGACATATAAAAAGCAACTAGCCAACCAGCAGAAGTTAAACTTTCCTTATCAGTAATTATATTAAATATAAACAGATTAATTACTTCATTTAAAAGGCAGAGATTGGCAGATAGGTTTTAAAAAATGATCTAACTATAGCTGTCTATAAGAGATTCACTTTAGATTCACAGACACAGGTAGGTTTGAATAGAAAGGATAAAAATGATATCCCATGCAAATAGTAACAAAAAGAGAGTTGAGGTGCTTATACTAATATTAGACAAAACAGATTTCACATCAAAAATTTTTATAAGAGACAAAATAAGGCATTATATATTGATAAAGTGTCAATCCATCAAGAAGATGCAAAACTACTAAAAAGCCCCAAAATGTATGAAACAAAAATTGACAGAATTGAAAGAAGAAATATCTAGTTCTATGATAATAGTTATAGAGTTCCATATTTCACTCAATAATGGGTATAACAAGTAGACAGAATTGCAATAAGAAATTAGAGGATTTGAACAACACTACAAACCAAAAAGCACAAACAAGTATATACAGAACACTGCACCCAAAAAGAGCAGAATACATATTGTTCTCAAGTAAATGTGGAACATTCTCAAGGTCAGACCATGTGTTGGGCCACAAAATAAGTCTCAATAAGTTTAAAAGGATCAAAATCATACAAAGTATCCTCTCTGACTGCAATGGAATGAGACTAGAAATAAATAAAAGAGAGAAAAGTAGAAATTCACAAGTATGTGGAAATCAAACAGCAAATTCTGAAATAACCAATGTGCCAAAAAATTGCAAATGACATTAGAAATTATTTTGAGATAAATAAAAATGAAAATACAACAAACCAAAATTTAAAGCATTTAGTGATAGCAGTGTTCAAAGAAAAAAATTCATAATAGTAAATGCTTAATTTACTATTGATTTACCAAACAAACAGTAGGCTGTTTTAACTTTATACCTTGAGAAACTAGAAAAAGAACAAGATAAATTCAAAACTAGCAAAAGCAAAGAAATAATAAGGATTAAAATTGAGATAAACAAGTACAGAATAGAAAGATGTTAGAAAAAATACATGAAAACAAATGTTGGTTCTTTGAAAAGTTTATATAAACTTGGCTAGATTGATGAAGACAAATAGATTGAAATTTAAATTACTAAAATTATGAAAGAAAGTAGAGCCAATACTACAGATCTTATAGAAGTAAAATGGATTATATGGAAATACCATGAACAAGTGTACACCAACAAAATAGATAACAGAGATGAAATAAACAAATTCCTAGAAACTCACAAACTACCAGAAATGTCTCATGAAGGAATAGAAACTTAAAAAAAAAAAAAAAACTATGACAAGAGATTGAATCAGTGATTAAAGATCACCCAATAAAAAAATCCCAGGACCCAATGCCTTCAGCAATAAGTTCTATTAAGTATTTTAAGTCTAATTAATATCAATTCTTCTCAAACTTTTAGAAAATATGAGAGGAGGGAAGGCTTCCCAACTACATCTTTCATGCCTGCAATAACGTGATTCAAACAAATGAAGCAAAGATATCATAAAAAATAAAAACTAAAGACCATTATCCTTATGAATTAAGATGCAAAAATCCTGAAGAAAATACTAGCAGATGTAGCCAGCAGCACATCAAGTGGCTTTTACACCTGGACAAAGTGGGATTTATCCCAGGAATGCAAAGAAGTTTCAATATATGTAAATAAATTAGCCTAATACACCACATTAATATAATGAAGGGAAAATATGGTATTACAATTGATGTAGTGAAGTCATTTGACAAAATCCAAATATTTTTTATGTAAAAACACTCAAGCTATGAATGGAAGAAAAATTTCTCAGCATGATAAAAGACACCTATGAAAGATCTATAGCTAACAGTGGTGAAAGACAAAGACTTTTTCCTCTAAGATAAAGAACAAGAGAAGGATGTGTGATTTCTCCATTTCTATTCAACATTGTACTGATGTTTTAGTCAGAATGATTAGGGAATAAAAAGAAATAAAAGGCATCCAAATTGGAAAGGAAGAAGTTAAATGTCATTATTTGCAGATCATCAAAAAGAAATGCTAAAGATCAAAAACACTAACAGAAATGAAAAGTGCCTTTTTTTGGCTTATTAGTAGACGAAACACGGGTGAGAAAAGTAATCAGTAAGTTTGAGGACATGCCAACATAAACTGAAAAGCAAAGAGAAAAGAGAATGCAAAAACCAGAATAGAGAATCCAGTAACTGTGTGACAACTACAAAAGGTGTACCATACAGATAATGAGAATATCAGATGGAAAAGAGAGAAAGGAATAGAATGGATACTTAAAGCAATAATGACTGAAAATTTTTCCCAAATTAATGTCTGATACCAAGCCATAGATCCAGGAAGCTCAGGTAGGATAAATGCCAAAAACTACTTCTAGCTATGTCATATCATATTCCAAGAGTAGAATATCAAGATAAAAACAAGCAAACAAATAAAACAACAACAACAAAAACAACAACAGCAAAAACTTGAAAGGAGCCAGAGTGGAGGTGGAACAGCCTACTCATAGAGGAGCAAAGATTAAGAATTGCATCTGACTTCTCAGAAACCATGCAAACAAGAAAAGGGTGAAGTGAAATATTCAGTGTTGAGAGAAATTAAACACTATTCTAGAACTCTGCATCCAGTGAAATTATCCTTTTAAATTGAAGGAGAAATAAAACCTTTTTCAAATAAACAAAAATTGAGGGAATTTGTAGCTAATAGACCTGCCTTGCAAGAAATGTTAAAAGAAGTTCTTTAAAGAAAAGGAAAATGATATGGGTCAGAAATTCAGATCCATGTAAGGACAGAAAGATCATTAGCAAAAGGAATAATTAAAGATAAAATAAACTTTTCAGTTTTCTCATTCCAAATTGATCTAGCACATAACAGTCTGTTCAAAATAACAGTAGAAACAATTAATTATTATAGCTATGTAAAAGTAAAATGGACAACAGCAATGATACACAAGATCGGAAGGAGGGCTTAGAATTACTTTCTTTAAGGTACCTGCACTGCCCATGAAGTACAGAGTTAGAGTTATTTGAAAGTGGACTTAGATTAGTTGTGAACGTTTATTACAAACTCTAGGGCAGTCATTAAAAAAAGTAAAAAACTAAAACAGTAAAATTGATAGGCTAAGAAAAGAGACAAAATGGAATCATATAAAATGCTCAATTAAAATCACAAAATACAGAAAAATAGTGAAAAACAAAAATGGAAACAAAGCACAAGGGTACTTGATAGAAAAAAAGTAATAAAGATGGTATATCTTAGTCTAACTATATCAATAATCATTTTAATTGTCGGTGGTCTAAATATACCAATTGAAAGACAGAGACTATCAGATTGGATCAAAAAAGAAGACCTGATTATATGTTGTGTACCAGAAAACCACTTTACGTATGAAAACACATATTGAATGAAAGTAAAGAGCTGAAGAAAGATATGTCGTGCTAACATTAATAAGAAGAAAGCTGGAGCAGCTATATTAATTTCAGATCATATGGACTTTGCAGTAAGGGAAATTATCAGGGATAAGAGGGGGCATTATATTAGAAGACATAACTATTTGGAATAGGTAAAACCATGGAAACTGAAAGTAGGGAATGGGAAGTGACTGCTTATAAGCTACAGGATTTCCTTTTTGAGTGATGAAATGTCTTAGGACAAGGTAGAAGTCATGAATGAACATTATGAATTTACTTAATTCTACTGAACGTGTACTTTAAAAAGCTCAGTAGTTCATTTTATGTTACGTGAATTTTACCTCAATTTATAAAACACATAGACAACAACATCATGGATTTTAAAATATCGTTTATTGAATAATTACTACTGAATTGGTAAATGCCTGATATGTGTGCTGTCCTGCCCCATCTCATGTTCAAACCTGACATTAATTGGCTGAGTGTAGAATATTTCCTCCCCCAAGCACTGACTTGGCCTTAGAATCCATCTCAGTACAATACTTCAGACAGTCACTACTGCAGCTGAGCCCATAGAAAGCTCTGGAGCTGGGATGACACCTTGGAGGTGTTCTCAAATAATGCAATAACCTTTTATCCACACATGAAATAGTTCCTTTATTAGGGCAACCCCCCAGAGAAGAGGTGTGACCTTAGACATTAACAGGTAATTCACATGAAGGGACTCAGTTCTTAGCTGTCGGCAGCCAACACCCTGGCAGTACAAGGAATAAATATATTGGTTCTGAAATGGGAATCTGGATAACATGGCACAGCAGAGGTGCACCAGTTTTAGTTATCAGCCAAATTTAAACATCAGTATGTGCTGTGGTTTGGATGTGGTTTGTTCCCACCAAAACGCATGTTGAACTTTGATCCCCAGTGTGTGTTAGTGTTGGGAGGTGGGGCCTAGTGGGAGGTGTTTGAGTTATGGGTGCGAATCCCTCATGAATTGGATAAATGCTCTCCACCTTGGTGAGTGATTTCTCTCTTGGGGGGAATAAATTCATTCCCATGAGAGTGGATTGTTAAAAAGTCTGGCTTCTTTGGTTTCTCTCTTACTTCCTCTCTTGCCATATGATCTCTTCGCACATGTCCACTCCCTATCTACTTTCATGCCATTAGTTGAAGTCACATGAGGACTTAACCAGATGCTGCTGCTCAATCTTCTAGCCACCACTGTGAGCCAAATAAACCTCTTTCCTTTGTAGTTACTTAGTCTCAGGTATTCTGTGATAGCAACACTAAAAGGATTAAGACAGTATGAATAAATTTAACCCCTTACAGAGGCAGGGAAAGAAAGCAAGCACATCAGGGTCCCAGGAACGGGATGGGAAGTTATAGGGAGAGACTAAGTATGTTGAGGAAGAGACAAACATTGCTACATCATAAAGTAGCAGCAGTCCCCAAAACTGTTTTCAACAATTTTATCCTTTATAAAAAAAAAATATATATAATAGTTCTTTGGGAATGATTATGACAGCGGACCATGAGATCATTATTTGTAGGAGAATCTGAACCTAGTTTTATATTTGCAGGTCTTCATTTGCCTGTTAATTTCACAAATTTGCCCTACTGGAAAACTGTCTTCCCAAGAGCCAGGAAGGCCAACTGTTGGTTTTCTTAGCCAATCTACAGGCAACTTATGTGTTGTGTGTTAAAAGGAATGCCTCCCAATAGGCAGTGTATACCTAAAATAAGATAATTAAGGAATTGGAGAATTTTTCACTGCAACCTACATTAAATTCCTGTTTTGGTTACTATAGCTGCATAATAAATTCTCAAAACTGAGTTGTGAAAAACAACCATTTATTATGTTCACAGTATTTGTGGTTCAGCTATTCAGACAGGGCAAAGTGGGTACAGCTTGTCTTTGCTACATGACGTCTGGAGCCTCAGCCAAAGGCTCAAACAGCTCAAGACTAGAATCTGAAAGCTCGCTCACTCACGTATGATGATTGATGCTGCATGGAGGCATAGACTTTAGCAGGAATTGTTGCCACAACATCTACATGTGGTTTCTTCACGTAGCGAAAGACTCCTTATAACATTGTGGCTGTGTTCCAAGGGTGTGTGTTCTTTGAGAAAGAGCTGGGTAGAAGATTCATGAATATTACACCTAGGGTCAGAAGCTATAGCATACCTTCTGCCATAGTCCATGGGTTGGGGAAGTCATAAGTTTCCACTCAGATACAAGGGGAGGAAGTGTCATTCACACAGTAAGAAAGGAATTTTGGGGGGGTTTTATCTTTTAATTCGGTTTTTCCATAAACTTTTTTTTGCATAGTACATTTCTTATTGGCTATAAATATTCATGAGTTACAAAGCTGATTGTCACCATTCGTGCCCAAGATGTGATGGCCAGATCCATACTACCAGCATGCCCATTACTGCAAATAGCAATTATACCCCGTGTCCCCCACCCAATTATCCCCAACCTCCCTCCCCATCCCCCTTTCCTCCACTCCACTTTGTATCCCTAGCTATGCTCTCTCTCTCTGGAAGTCCATACATCACACCACTGTAGTCTGTCTTTCCTTCTGTAAGAAGGGCATTTGGATGAGATAAAATATTTGTGTGACTCTCTTTGGAAAAAACAGTCTGCCATTCTTCCTTTTTTCTATAAATTAATTCTTTCAATATCAAAAGAGGAAGATATTTGGTCAAATATTTATTTCCAGATAAATATAATTTAAGATTGGAGCTCCTGGGATGATAGGGAGATAACACACTTATACTAGTTCTGGTGACTATTTAATCACATATCCTTCACTTTTTACAGCTGTCCTAGAGATGAACATCTCTATTTTATATTAAAAAAATTATTTCGCCTTTATATTTATTCTGACTTTCAAAATCGCTGGCACTAAGTGTGACAACTCAGAAAATTGGAATTTTCCTCTTCATGCTTTCTTGGTAGTTGAGGAATATCACCGAGATTAAGAGTGCTTAAAATATTTTTACTGCATTTTAGGTTATGAACTCCAGATGGCCTGGTAACCATACCTGACTATTTGGACAGAATAAACATGTTTCTGGAAAGTGCCACATCGAAGACATTCATCAAGCACTACTCAATATCATACACTCATGATTGAGATTAGTTCTGTACATTTAGCTTCTGAAGGTAAGTGTTGTTTTAGCAGACAGCATAGATTGTGAAAACCGAGGTGATAATATTTATACCTTCCTTGCCAGTAAAAATAGAGCTGACATCAATATTTATTTGTTGTAGCTCTTTTATTTCAGGTATCTGGTATCATCAATTCTTTCTTCTCTCAAAAGATTGCAAATTTTTTTCTTTTTTACATTTTAACCTTTAATTTTCCTGCTTTAAGTATGTGGAATATTGAAAGCTACATAAAATTCATTTAGAAATAAATGGCAGTATCAATCTTGATGACTGCATAGCATTTTAGATGTATTTCAGCAACGCTGTGGAAAATGTTAATATCTAGCATTTATTGGACACCTACTATAGTCTAGGCACTATGTTAATCACTTCACATCATCTCATTTAACCCTAACACCAGTCCTATCATGTCTATGCTATTACTTATTTCATTTTACAGACAACAAAATTGAGTTTAAAAAAAGAAAAAGTAGTGGTAACTTGTCCTGTCGAAGTTGCTTCAACTCAGGTAGAATCCAGAGCTTTCATTTTTTTTTTACTAATATACCATAGATTAAAAAAGGAATATAATCCTGTTTTGAATTTATATAATGGCCAAAGCGTTTCTGTTTGTTCTATGAGGAGCTTTTGGGGAGGTGGAGGGGAATGGCAGTGCCACATCATTTTGATACCTATCAATTATATGATGCATGACTCTATCATAGCTTTTCTCCTCTTTGGGCACTTTTCTTACTCTTCTGAAATGTTTTCAAGGAAATTGAATTAATTGGGAAAATATCTGATGGCTTTTATGTAAAGTGCATGCTTTGCATTGCCTTTCTCAAAATAATAATTACATAAAGATTTGTAATTGTGCATCTTATCAAACTTCCAGAGCAGCTGAGACGGGTGCTGATAATATGCTGAGCTTTTCAGCATAATCAAGGCACATGACCTGGCTGGCATTACTAAAGCGATGAGATGGCTGTGCAAGTTGTATCACATTGCTGAGAAACACTTTCCTTAGAATTCATTCCACACGTGTGGAGGCTTACAAGGAAGTGAGGAGGGAGGAGTAATAGAAAATAGAGATCTGGGAATTTGGAAGATCAAAGGGAGTGTGAAAGGATGGCAGAGCAGGGGTAGGGTTTCTTGCAAATCGGCCTTGGGGGAGAGAAAAGAATCTGAGAGAAATAGATAGTTTAGCATGGAAACTGTATTCCTATGTCTGTCAGGGGGTGAAAGCAGGGTTGCCATGTGTATAGAGAGATTGATAGGCCAGGAAAGAATATTATGAAATGTTCTGGTGTTCTCTAGTACGAAATTATCCTATGCTGGGTTAGGAAAGCTGTGTAGCCATAACCCAGTGGTTTGGGGAGGGAAGTTGAGACTGCAACTGGAGGGGCAAGAGAGCCAGGTCTTTCCAGCTCACACTCAGCATCACTAAAGCCCAGTGGTGGCACTGCAACCTAGATATAGGGCACAGAAATATTAGGAAAACAACTGATAAATGGAAATCCCTTGCAGGATTTGATTCAACTTCCTTGTCACAGCAACTGTTAATGAGAATCAATGGGAGTAAATTTATCTCCGTGCCCATCACCAGAAGATCAGTTGCTTACATTTTTCTGTTTCTGTTACCAGTTGCTGGTAATGTGTGTGCATATGTTACATAGTTAAAACATTGCCTATGTACATCTTTGCCTAGTACTTTTGCCATCTAACATGATACCACAATCATTATTTCATGCCGTTAAGTCTCCATAGATATCATTTATTTATTTATTCAGTATCATTTTTTATTTTACATACATGTGGGGTACAACGTTAATTTTCAATAATTGTGTACAATATGTGGTGGTTAGATCAGCATAGTTAGCTTATTCATCATTACAGTATGCAATCATTCTTTGTGTCCGTTGACCAGTTCCTTATTAGCCACGCTTCCCCTCCCCCTCCCTTCTCATTTTATTATTTTGTAGTACTCTCTTATGTAGATCAGTTACTTAACTATTTCTACATTGATGAGCAAATAGGATCATTCCTTTTATAAGTGAACCAATCATAAATATCTTCTTGTTTCAGAGGGTGTGTGTGCCTAATGCGGGGGGTGGGGTGGGGTGGGGAGGAGAGTTCAGTAAAACTTCATTTAAGAAAGCCTTTTATGGTGCTTGCGAAAACTGCAGATTATTTTCTTAAAGAGTGTGCCACAACTTTACACTGCCATCATCATAGTCTGATTGCACTTTTGTTACCACTTTTGAACATGATCATTATATTTTAAATATGGTTGGTGATGTGTTGCTTTCACAGGAAGACACTGCCAAGAGCAATTTTAAAGCTTTGTTTTGGGTATTCTCGGTAAACTTTGGGACTTTACCATTATTTTGTGAAACACGATAAACGTTTCCCATTTTCCTCAAGTTATTGACATTGAAGTTGATGGAAAGACCTATGACTGAGGCTCTGAAATTTGAAAGCTTATAGAAATTGGTAAATTCAAATCAGGACCTCCAGATTTTCCATACCTAAAACTGGTTAGAGTACTTAGAAAAAGCAGGCCTGATGATTGTCTGAAGTGTTTTCCATTTTAAAGCAGGTGTCTTATATTCACTAGAGTAATTTAGGCCCTTTAAAGTATTTACATAGCTGACAAAGTGAGAGCATGACTGACTGGCTGATGTGAAATTATGCTTCTTTCAATGTTGACTGAAATGACATGATATTCCATTATCAGGTGGTCAGACTGCAGTATACTTACAGATGTAAACAAAGATTTTGAATTTTTATTGAGTACTTAATATATGCCAAACATGATTCTTAGTGTTTTGCATCCATTTAGCTTATTTAATTCTCACAATAGCCCTATAAGGTAGGTACTATTATAATTTTTATTTTAGGGAAGATGAGGAAACTGAGGCACAGAGAAATTAAGTAACTTGCTTAAGGTTAGAAAGTTAGCAGAGGACAAAACACTTAAATTTAGATAGTAAAAATTAGGAACTTTTGTTCTTACTAACCATTCTCTATATATAGTGAATATGTAGATTAAGGATAGATGATGATAATGATACATATTTTTATGATGAAACTTTTAATTATTAGCTGCCATTGTTGACTGCTTATCTTTCCCAGACACTATACTTGGAGCTTTACCTATATTTGTTTTCTGCAATCCTTATATCAACTCTATTTGATGGATAATTGTTCTCATTTCAGAGATGAGAGATCTAAGGTAAAGTGACTTTTCCTGTTCACCCAGGTAAGGGAGCAAGTTGGAATTCACTGCAAGGCATACATAGTTGTAGGTCTGTGTACTCCAGAGCTTATGCCGCCTTAGCTAATATGATCCTTCCTTCTCTAAAGCACCACACAGAGCTGTAGCTCTGATCTGTAACGTATGTGCTGCTGTTACTATAAATTATTCTAATAATTATAATTACATTGATCGTCTAGTTATTCAGCCACAAACATTCCATTTCTACTCAGTCCAGAGAGTCACATTTAGAAACTAAACTCACCTTTTGTGTAGGCTGAACGGATTGTCTGTCAAATAGAAAATCTTAGATCCTGAAGTTAAAATGTCAAGTTCTGTCTCTGAAGATTTAATGCAATGGTACAGACTGAAAATGTATACTAAGTGGCTTGGGTCCAACACTTATTCTATTTCTAGAATGCACTTAACAGTCCTAGATTGCCAGAGCTGGGAAGATATTAGAGGTCATCTAGTTCAACTTTCTCATTCTACAAATTAGAAAATAAATAATCAAAACTACTATGATTTTAGATCTTAAGTTTTAAAAAAATATTCTTCTAAATATCTTCCAAGAATCTTTTCAAATTCATATTTAGAGAAATAAATTTACTCTAGATTGAGTCCATTTATGTAAAATATATATTTATATGCGTAAAATTAAATTGAGGGAGTGCTTCTCAGAGTAGTCCTATTCCTCCCAGTCTTCCCTCCTATAACTAAAAACTCTAGGTATAACACAAAAAATAAGCATAGGAAGACTCTGAAAGGTGAAAGGAAGATGGCAGACTGCATACTGCATAGGGATCTTGGAACTTGAGGACCAACCCGGCAGTGAGTTTGCAGGGCTTCCTCATTATCTCCCATATATCCTGGAGAGAGTAGTGCAGAGATCTCCAACCCAGAACAAAAATAGGCATGGTCAAAAAGAGCTCTGGGAAAATCCTGTTTTTTCCTAGCCAAAGGACTGAAAAAAGAGTGACCAAATATAACAGAAAACTTTTCTTTTTTTATAATACCCACACTACATAAGACAAACACCAGTGGGAAAATCTGCCCTATCTCTATAGCTCCAGTGGGGCTAAGTATGGAGCTGATACTGTACTCAGCCTCTTTTTTTGCTGAAGCAAGGGGAGCACTTCCATGTATCTCTGTGTGGTGTTACTGGGGACAAGCAAGATGCTGATCTTCCGTTCCTTACTCAACAGATGCACATGGGTTGCTTTGATTCTTCTGCAGTGTAGTGTCAGCAGCACCTAGCAAAGAGCTGATATTCTATCCCCTACCCAATGGAGGCTGTTGGGGCTCTGATTCTACCTCCAGGATAATATTAGTAGGGTTTAGCAGCAAGCTGAGCCTCCAACCCTACCCAGCAGCAACAAGACTTAATGAGGCAGTTTGAATTGGGACTGCTCATGACTAAGCTTTAACCCCACTGGTGTCAGTGGGGCCCAGTGTGGAGCTACCAAGCTTCAGAAAGACTGAACAATGTGATGCAATCAGGACTAGTTAACATGCCACGTCTGGTTAACATGCCATGTCTGGTATCAACTGGGCCCAGTGAGAAGCTAAATCTCCACATCCAACATCAATGAGGTTGAACAATGTGGTGGGAAGTGAGACTATTTGGCACACTGCTTCTCCTTTTTAACCTCCCTTGATGTCAGTGGGGACCAGCAATAAGCTGAGCCTCAATTCACACTCTTCAGCTACAAAGCTATGTGAGTCATTCCTTATCAAGGAGCTAAACTTACACCCCCACTAAAAGGCAATGAGGTTGTGCAAGTTGGTGCCCCACTTTCTTTGAGAAGGTATCAGAGTGACTAGCAGGGGAGGGGATGTGAACTTTCACTCCAAAAAGCAAGCAGTGTACACACACAAACAAAAATACTGAAGATAAAAACAAAAATCAAGTTCTGGTGTTCTAAGCTGACTAGAACTAATAATATTACATTGTATAATTCTAAATAGCTAGAAAAGAGGGAACTACAAATCACTTCTGAAAGAAATTAAAGAAGACACTAAGAGATGGAAAGACCTTCCTTGTCTGTGGATTAGAAGAATCCTATACTATACTATACTGATAGGAAAAATGTCCATACTACCCAAAGCCATCTACAGATTCAATGTGATTCCCATCAACATACCAAAGACATTCTTCACAGAAAGAGAAAAAGCAATCTTAACACTCATAGGGAACAACAAAAGACCCCAAATAGCCAAAGCAATCCTGAGCAAAAAATGCAAAGCTGGAGGCATTACACTTCCTGACTTCAACCTATACTACAAATCTGTAGTAACAAAAACAGCATAAAAACAGACATGTAGACCAATGGAACAGAATAAAGAACTCAGAAATCAACCCACATATGTACAGCCAACTGATCTTTGACAAAGGCACCAAGAACGTACATTGGGGAAAGGACTGCCTCTTCAGTAAATTGTGCTGGGAAAACTGGATATCCATTTGTAGAAGAATGAGACTAGACCTGTACCTTTCACCATTGTTTTAGTCGGTTTTGTGTTGCTATAAAAGAATACCTGAGACTGGGTAATTTATAAAGGAAAGAGGTTTATTTGGCTTACGATTCTAGGACAGCTGCGTCTGGCATAGGCCTCAGGCTGCTTCTACTCATGAAGCAGAAAAAGCAACAGGAAAAAGTGAGAAAAAGCAGGCAGAAAAGCAGCAGGCACCTGGCAGGTGCAAGCAGATCACATGGCAAGAGGAAGCAAGAGAGAGAGAGAGAGAGAGAGAGAGAAGGTGCCAGGGTCCTATAAACAACAAGCTCTCACGGGAACTAATAGAGCGAGAACTCACTCATTACTTGCCCCCGCCTCCAGGGAGAGCATTAATCCATTCATAAGGGATCCACCCCCATGACTCAATCAGTTTCCAACACAGCCACATTGGGGATCAAATTTCCACATAAGTTTTGGAGGGGACAACACATCCAAACTCCATCAACCATATACCAAAATTAAATCAAAATGGATTAGAGACATAAAAATAAGGCCTGAAACTTTAAAATTCCTAGAAGAAAAAGTAGGGGAAATGCTCCGGGATTTAGGACTGGGCAATGACATTATGGACCAAACCCCAAAAGCACAAGCAACAGAAGAAAAAAATAAATGGGGTTATATCAAACTAACAAGCTTCTGCACAGCAAAGGCAATGATCAATAGAGTGAAAAGATATCCTACAGAATGGGAGAAAATATTTGCAAAAAATGGAGCTGACAAAGGATTAATATCCAGAATATACAAAGAGCTTAGACAACATTACAGCAAAAACACAAATAATCCAATTAAAAAATGGGCAAAGGAACTGAATATACATTTCTCAAAGGAAGACATACAAATGACAAACAGGTATCTGAAAAAATGCTCAACATCACTAATCATTAGGGAAATGCAAATCAAAACCTCTTTGAGGTATCACCTAACCCTGTTCAGATTGGCTGTTATAAAAAAGAGAATAACAAATGCTGATGAGGATGCGGAGAGAGAGGAACGCTCCTGCACTGTTGGTGTGAATGTAAATTAGTGCTGCCATTATGGAGAACAGCATGGAGGTTCCTTAAGCAACTACAGAGAGAACTGCCATATGATCCAGCAATCCCTCTCCTAGGGTTTTATCCAGAGGATTGGAAAACATCAGATCAAAGGCATACCTGCACTCCCATGTTTACTGCAGCTCTATTTACAATAGGTAGGCAATGGAACCAACCTACATGTCCATCAATGGATGACTGGATAAGGAAATTGTGGTATATATACACAATGGAATACTGCTCTGCCATAAAAAAGAATGAGATTCTACCATTTGCAACAACATGGATGAGCCTGGAGAAAATTATCCTAAGTGAAACACCCAGGTACAGAAAGAGAAATACCACATGTTCTCACTCATAACTGAGAGCTGAAAACATAAACAGACAAATGAACAATAAAGAGAAACACAGGAAGGAAGGAAGGAGGGAGGGAGGGAGGGAAGGAAGGAAGGAAGGAAGGAAAAAGGAAGACAGGAAAGAGAAAAAAATAAAGCCAAAAAGATGGGAATGTAAGAATTAAAAAAAAAAAAAAAAAAAAAAAAAAAAAATTTTTTTAATT